>NC_083335.1:13621859-13921859 GCF_963455315.2 Globicephala melas | reverse complement strand
TAAAACTAAAAATAAAAATGGGTTTTTATTAAAATGTCTTGTTTTGGGCTTCCCTGGTGGCGCAGTGGTTGAGAGTCCGCCTGCCGATGCAGAGGACACGGGTTCGTGCCCCGGTCTGGGAAGATCCCACATGCCGTGGAGCGGCTGGGCCCGTGAGCCATGGCCGCTGAGCCTGCGTGTCCGGAGCCTGTGCTCCGCAACGGGAGAGGCCACAACAGTGAGAGGCCCGCGTACCGCAAAAAAAAAAAAAAAAAAGTCTTGTTTTACATGGTTCCTTCAGTTTCCAGTGTCTGTGCTCATGAAAATGGGATCGATCAAAAGAATTAATGGTTGTATAACTGCCAGGTGACCTCCTCCCTGGTATTTTGTATGTTGTTGATTTGATGTGTGAATGTTTCCCTGCTAGTGATTGTTAACAAAGAAACCTTTCAGAGAACCCCAGCATGCTTATTGTGGCTATAATTATCTCTGGCTATCTCTGCAGCTGTCCCCAGTGGTTATTTTGGTTTAATAGAGCTGCACTATGATTGTTGGTGGGAATGTAAAATGATGCAGCCACTATGGAAAACAGTAGAAAGGTTCCTCAAAAAATTAAAATTAGGAGGAGGGGAAAGATGGCTGAAGAATAAGATGCGGAGATCACCTTCCTCCCCACAGGTACATCAGAAATACATCTACACGTGGAACTGCTCCTATAGAACACCCACTGAACGCCGGCAGAAGACCTCAGACCCCCCCAAAAGGCAAGAAACTCCCCACGTACCTGGGTAGGGCAAAAGAGAAAAGGAAAAACAGAGACAAAAGGATAGGGACGGGACCTGCACCAGTGGGAGGGAGCTGTGAAGGAGGAAAGGTTTCCACACACTAGGTAGCCCCTTCGGGGGCGGAGACTGCGGGTGGCGAAGGGGGAAGCTCCGGAGCCGCGGAGGAGAGCGCAGCCACAGGGGTGCGGAGGGCAAAGCGGAGACATTCCCGCACAGAGGATCAGGACCGACTGGCACTCACGAGGCCAAGAGGCTTGTCTGCTCACCCGCCGGGGTGGGCGGGGCTGGGAGCTGAGGCTTGGGCTTCAGTCGGAGTGCCTGGAGAGGACTGGGGTTGGCGGCGTGAACACAGCCTGAAGGGGTTAGTGCGCCACAGCTAGCCGGCAGGAAGTCCGGGGAAAAGTCTGGAGCTGCCGAAGAGGCAAGAGACTTTTTCTTCCCTCTTTGTTTCCTGGTGCGCGAGGAGAGGGGATTAAGAGCGCTGCTTAAAGGAGCTCCAGAGACGGGCGCGAGCCACGGCTATCAGCGGGGACCCCAGAGACGGGCATGAGACGCTAAGGCCGCTGCCGCCGCCACCAAGAAGCCTGTGTGCAAGCACAGGTCACTCTCCACACCTCCCCTCCCGGGAGCCACTGCAGCCCGCCACCGCCAGGGTTCTGTGACCCAGGGACATCTTCCCCGGAAGAATGCATGGCGCGCCTCAGGCCGCTGCAACGTCACGCCGGCCTCTTCCACCGCAGGCTCGCCCCGCACCTGTGCCCCTCCCTCACCCCGGCCTGAGTGAGCCAGAGCCCCCGAATCAGCGGCTCCTTTAACCCCGTCCTGACTGAGCGAAGAACAGACACCCTCAGGCGACCTACACGCAGAGGCGGGGCCAAATCCAAAGCTGAACCCCGGCAGCTGTGGGAACAAAGAAGAGAAAGGAAAATCTCTCCCAGCAGCCTCAGGAGCAGCGGATTAAAGCTCCACAATCAACTGGAGGTACCTGCATCTGTGGTATACCTGAATAGAAAACGAATCATCCCAAATTGAGGAGGTGGACATTGAGAGCAAGATTTATTATTTTCCCCCCTTTTCCTCTGTTTGTGTGTATGTGTATGCTTCTGTGTGAGATCTTGTCTGTATAGCTTTGCTGTCACCATTTGTCCCAGGGTTCTGTCCGTCCATTATTTTTTTTTTACTTAAAAAATTTTTTTTCTTAATAATTATTTTTTATTTTAATAACTTTATTTTATTTTGATTTTATTTTATTTTACCCTCTTTCTTTCTTTCTACTTTTTCTCCCTTTTATTCTGAGCCGTATGGATGAAAGGCTCTTGGTGCTCCAGCAAGGAGTCTGTGCTATGCCTCTGACGTGGGAGAGCCAACTTCAGGACACTGGTCCACCAGAGACCTCCCAGCTCCACGTAATATCAAACGGCAAAAATCTCCCAGAGATCTCCATCTCAACACCAACACCCAGCTTCGCTCAACGACCAGCAAACTACAGTGCTGGACACCCTATGACAAGCAACTAGCAAGACAGGAACACAACCCCACCCATTAGCAGAGAGGCTGCCTAAAATCATAATAAGTCCACAGATACCCCAAAACACACCACCAGACGTGGACCTGCCCACCAGAAAGACAAGATCAAGCCTCATCCACCAGAACACAGGCACTAGTCCCTTCCACCAGGACGCCTACACAACCCACTGAACCAAACTTAGCCACTGGGGGCAGACACCGAAAACAACGGGAACTAAGAAACTGCAGCCTGCAGAAAGGAGACCCAAACACAGTAAGATAAGCAAAATGAGAAGACAGAAAAACGCACAGCAGATGAAGGAGCAAGATAAAAACCCACCAGACCTAACACATGAAGAGGAAATAGGCAGTCTACCAGAAAAAGAATTCAGACTAATGATACTAAAGATGATCCAAAATCTTGGAAACAGAATAGAGAAAATGAAAGAAACATTTAACAAGGACCTAGAAGAACTAAAGAGGAAACAAGCAATGATGAACAACACAATAAATGAAATTAAAAATACTCTAGACGGGATCAATAGCAGAATAACTGAGTCAGAAGAACGGATAAGTGACCTGGAAGATAAAATAGTGGAAATAACTACTGCAGAGCAGAATAAAGAAAAAAGAATTAAAGGAACTGAGGACCGTCTCAGAGACTTCTGGGACAAAAATAAACGCACCAACATTCGAATTATAGGGGTTCCAGAAGAAGAAGAGAAAAAGAAAGGGACTGAGAAAATATTTGAAGAGATTATAGTTGAAAACTTCCCTAATATGGGAAAGGAAATAGTTAATCAAGTCCAGGAAGCACAGAGAGTCCCATACAGGATAAATCCAAGGAGAAACACTCCAAGACACATATTAATCAAGCTGTCAAAAATTAAATACAAAGAAAACGTATTAAAAGCAGCAAGGGAAAAACAACAAATAACACACAAGGGAATCCCCATAAGGTTAACAACTGATCTTTCAGCAGAAACTCTGCAAGCCAGAAGGGAGTGGCAGGACATATTGAAAGTGATGAAGGAGAAAAACCTACCACCAGGATTACTCTACCCAGCAAGGATCTCATCCAGATTTGATGGAGAAATTAAAACCTTTACAGACAAGGAAAAGCTGAGAGAGTTCAGTGCCACCAAACCAGCTTTACAACAAATGATAAAGGAACTTCTCTAGGCAGGAAACACAAGAGAAGGAAAAGACAATAACGAACCCAAAACAATTAAGAAAATGGGAATAGGAACATACATATCGATAATTACCTTTAATGTAAATGGATTAAATGCTCCCACCAAAAGACACAGACTGGCTGAATGGATACAAAAACAAGACCCATATATATGCTGTCTACAAGAGACCCACTTCAGACCTAGAGACACATACAGACTGAAAGTGAGGGGATGGAAAAAGATATTCCATGCAAATGGAAATCAAAAGAAAGCTGGAGTAGCAATTCTCACATCAGATAAAATAGACTTTAAAATAAAGAATATTAGAAGAGACAAAGAAGGACACTACATAATGATCAAGGGATTGATCCAAGAAGAAGATATAACAATTGTAAATATTTATGCACCCAACATAGGAGCACCTCAATACATAAGGCAAATACTAACAGTCATGAAAGGGGAATTCGACACATTCATAGTAGGGGACTTTAACACCCCACTTTCACCAATGGACAGATCATCCAAAATGAAAATAAATAAGGAAACACAAGCTTTAAATGATACATTAAACAAGATGGACTTAATTGATATTTATAGGACATTCCATCCAAAAACAACAGAATACATATTTTTCTCAAGGGCTCATGGAACATTCTCCAGGATAGGTCATAACTTGGGTCACAAATCAAGCCTTGGTAAATGTAAGAAAGTTGAAATCGTATCAAGTATCTTTTCCTACCACAACACTATGAGACTAGATATCAATAGTCTAGAGGGAGGGAGACGCAAGAGGGAAGAGATATGGGAACATATGTATATGTATAACTGATTCACTTTGTTGTAAAGCAGAAACTAACACACCATTGTAAAGCAATTATACCCCAATAAAGATGTTAAAAAAATTCAAATTCCCATATGATCTAGCAATGCCACTTCTGGGTATACATCCCAAATAAAGTAGGATCTCAGAGATATTTGCACACGCATGTCCATTGCAGCATTATTCAAAATAGCCAAGAGGTGAAGCAGTTCAAATGTCCATCAGTGGATGAATGGATAAACAAAATGTGGTATTTGCAGAAAATGAAATATTACTCACTCTTAAAAAAGAAGGCAATCCTGTTACATACTACAATACAGATGAAGCTTGAGGACAGTGTGCTAAGTGAAATAAGCCAGTCACAAAAAAAGACAAGTACTGTAAGACTCCACTTGTATGAGGTATATAATGTAGTCAAACTCATAGAGACAGAATGCAGAATGGTGGTTTCCAGGGGTTGGAGGGAGGGGGAAATGGGGATTTGGGTAATACGTTTTGATTTTCAGTTTTACAAGATGAAAAATTCTGGAGATCTGTCGCACAATATTGTGAATGTATTTAACACTACGCAAGTGTACACTTTAAATGTTTAAGATGGTAAATTTTCTGTTACATGGTTTTCCCCACAATTACAATTTTTTTTTTTTTTTTTTTTTGCCGTACTCGGGCCTCTCACTGTTGTGGTCCCTCCCGTTGCGGAGCACAGGCTCCAGACGCGCAGGCTCAGCGGCCATGGCTCACGGGCCCAGCCGCTCCGCGGCATGTGGGATCTTCCCGGACTGGGACACGAACCCGCGTCCCCTGCATCGGCAGGCGGACTCTCAACCACTGCGCTGCCAGGTAAGCCCGCACAATTACAATTTTTAAAACCACTAAAAATAAAAACAGAGCTGTACTATGAAGTTTGTTTTTGTGTGGGTCTTAGTGCCCGTTTTGTTTCAAACGCTCCCACAGTGGTGTAGCAGGAACAGCAGAAGATGGGCTCCTCCCAATGTGCTGATCGTGTGGATGGTGGGGGTAGCCCCTTAAGGCATTTGCACTCTGTCCCTCTGTCCCCAAGTCAGGTGTGGTCAGACAGACAGCTCCTCCACCTTCTGAAGACCTGGCTTTCAGAAAATTCAGGCAAAAGGTGTGCATAGAAATCCCCCCAAATCTGGCCAAACGCTTCTGATTTCCAACAGTGGTACATGACACCATGAATAGCATCAGGGATTACAAAATAGGGGTTCCGTTTCCCCCTTCTCTGCTAGTGTGCGCTGAAGCAGCTCTGCATACCGCTCTCCTCGCCTTTTGGCTCTGTGTTTTGTTCTAGAGGAGGATGGGGTTGTTTATTATGTTTTCTGCTTTTCAATTATTTGCCTGAAAGAGGCCTGGGTCCACCTCTCAGGGAGAATGTGGTAAAAAAAAAAAAAGTGTTAAATGTAAATAAAGTGTTTGTGTTTTTTCTCACCATGATATTAGCTGCTTAAAATGATTTGAAATAATTTTACTCCTTTTCTGTAATGCAGCTCAGTTTAGGACACCAGAAACTGCTTCTCTCGCTTCTGCTCACTTCCCTTTTCTTCAATATTCCTCCCTTCTCCTTTTTAAATTTATTTTTATCTTTTCTTTTTCTCTCCCCATGTAATTTTTCTTCCTCCATTTTTCCTGTTTCTTTTGATTTATCTCCTTTCATTCTTTCTCTTTCCCTTTTCCTCTCATCTCTCCATTTCTCTCTTTTCTCTCTCCCTCTATCATCTTCATTGCGCTCTCATCCTCTCCCCTTCCCATTCTCTTTTCCCCTTTCCCTTTCCCTGTCTTATCCTGTCTCCTCTTCTCTCCCTTAACCTTAGGAAGTTTAAAGGAACCTTGGAAAGGAGAGAAATGACCGCTGAACTAGCACCATTGTATCCACTGGAGGGAGATAGGCTGCCCAGGTGTTGTGCTTCTTTCTTAGAGGCAGGAATAATTTGTCCTTTACTTTTGAGGGGCTACCCTGGCATGCCACAAACCACTGGACATCTAAAAACTGAAGTGGCATGTTCTCTGAGTCTTCATTGTGTTTTTCTCCTACCCTCTGTATACACAGGTGTCATACCAAGGCTCCCAACACACTTGCTACTTCTTGCTATCTCGTTCAATTAATATGATGTCATCACTATAGCAGATGAAAGCAATGTTCTGAGAAATGTCCTCATCCCTTTGGACTCTATTAAGACAGAGGACTGGAAAGTTAATATAGCCTTGGGGCAAAATCATAAATGCATTCTATTGTCTTGTCAGTTTCATGTAAATGTGCTCTGTCTCTGGTAATCTTTCCTGATAGGATGGAAAAAAACTTTCTTTCCAGATTTCAGTGACCACACACCATGAACCTGAGGCTGTGTTCAGTTACTCTAGAAAAGATACTATATCTGGCAGAGGAGCTACAAGTACCACTTGATTGCATGTGCAGGAGTCTGCTGTCATTCTTCAGGATCTGTCTGGTTTTTGTAGTGTCCAGTCTGGTGAATTAAATAGGAATTTGATGGGAACAACCACCTCTACATCATTTAGGTGTCCAGGGGTGGCACTGATCTCTGCCATTCATCCAGAAAAATTTGTTTTTAATTTTATTTTTATTTATTGATTTTTGGCTGCGTTGGGTCTTTGCTGCTGCGCGCGGGCTTTCTCTAGTTGCGGTGAGCGGGGGCTACTCTTCGTTGTGGTGTGTGGGCATCCAGAAAATTTTAATATACCCTACTTCTGGGGAATAGAAGGCAGTTTCGGTAATGCATGCTGTCTTCTAAGACAGAAGCCTCTTCATTGTCTGTAAGAAAGAGGTGGGCACTAGCTTTTCACAGGGAGAAGTGGGCTGCTTTTGTAGGCCTGGAGAGGAATCTAAGGACCCAAGATTTTTGCGTGCATAACCTTAGACTCACCAGTCCAAGTCTTAGGATCCCACTCACAGCCCCAACCTCAGTACCCCAAACGTGCCGGGAATGAGGATTCAATCTTCTCTGGAGATCTGCTACTCTTATAATTCATTCTTGACTCTGATATTTAGCTGCTTTTCACATTGGAAGAAGCAAAACACAAAGTCTTAGACAGCTTAATGTGAGTTAATTTAATTATAGCACCTCTCTCCCTAGTACCAGGATTCAGAAGAGCATGAGAACGCTGAATTGAAGAGTGATGGAAGGGATACTCAGAGCAGGGATGAGGATAAAGAAAGAGGAGGCAGGACTTCCCTGGAGGTCCAGCGGTTAAGACTCCACGCTCCCAATGCAGGGGGCCCGGGTTGATCCCTGGTCAGGAAACTGGATCCTGCATGCCACAGATAAGAGCCCGCATGCAGCAACTAAAAGAGTCCACTTAAAGATCCCACGCGCCACAACAAAGATCCCGCATGCCACAACTAAGACCCGGCGCAGCCAAATAAATAAATAAAAATTTATTTTTAAAGAGGAGGCAATGGAGAGGATGGTGGACAGAGAGTCTACAGAAGAAAAACTTCACAAACTTGGCAATATTTTGTCTTGTTGCAGTGTTAGACTCCATCTGCAGCTGTGTGCTAACGAGCTAGGCTGTCACAAAACTCCAGCCTTGATGGGTGAAGAAACACCAATCTGCAGCCCTGTCAGGGGCCTTGTGGGAGCTGCAGCTTTGTTTACTGAACAATCTGGTACAAGGGGACTAATATCTTCCTACTAGGATTCTTGGCCTGAAGATCTGAGTCAGTTGTAAATACAGTAAGTTGTCCCTGACTCTAGGGCCATCATAACGAGTCATTTACCTCGGGTTGCATTTCTTTTTTCATTTTCATAAGTAAATAATTACTGTAGAACTCTGAAGAAAGCAAGTCTGAGCATTATTCTGGACAAGTGAGTATCTTGAAATACTTTCTTTTGGGGACTTCCCTGGCCATCCAGTGGTTAAGATTCCATGCTCTCAATGCAGGGGGCCCAGGTTCGATCCCTGGTCAGGGAACTAAGATCCCACGTACTGCAACTAAGCAAGTGTGCCGCAATTACTGAGCCCACGTTCTCTTGAGCCTGCGTGCCGCAACTAGAGAAGCCTGTGTGCCGCAAGTACCCAGTGCAGCCAAAAATAAATTAATTTTAAAAAAGAAATACTTTCTTTTTTCTTTTCCTTTTATTAGGCCATGTTGTGCAGCATGAGGGATCTTAGTTCCCCGACCAGGGACTGAGCCCATGCCCCCTGCACTGGGAGCATGGAGTCTTAACCACTGGACCACCAGGGAAGTCCCTTGAAATACTTTCTTGAAATTGCACATCAGAAAGAAAATAGCCAAGGTGGTAAGTTTCTCACTAGATTACAGAAAGGGCTGGGAGACCAGCATGAATTTTAATACCAAGTGATCAAGTGGCCTTCCTGTCTATATATAGCAGTATATACAGGGAGCAGAAAGGATATGTTTATGCCATGGTTTATCATTTTTGTGCCAATCAAGAAGAACATATATACCTGCTTAACCATTTATGATGTCCATCCTACCAGCTCCAGCTATTTTTCAGCCTTCTCCTGGACCACTACAGCAGTCTCCTAATTGACCTTCCTGCCATCAGTCTCATCCCCTTTCAATCTTTCCTCCCAACTGCCCCAGATAAATGTTTCTATACCACAAACTTGCCGACCTCACTTCCATCTGTAACTCCCAGTTGTCTGTAGGATTAAGTTCCTTGACATGTCTTACCAGGATTGCCATGTTTTGACGCCTCCCAATAGCTCACATTTTTATTGAGCGTATACTATGTGCCAGTAGCATACTAAAGGCTTTAGGAGCATCATTTAATTTTGTTTCATTTAAAGGCTTCCATTTTAAACCCTAAGAAGTATGATTATACTGCTATTTTACAGATAAAGAAACTAAGCCATAGACTCCTTAACCTCCTTGTCCAACGTCACAAGACCAGAAATTGGTAGAGTTGGAATTTGAACCCAGATCTTCTTGATGACAAAACTCATAGCCACAACCCACAGATCTGTATTTCCTGTCTCTCCAGCTTCACTTCCTGCCGTATCTTCCCTCACTTCACTTTCTAATAACACCAAACTGCCTTGTCTTTTCTTATACCCTATGCCTTATGTCTCTGCCCACATTGTCCCATAACTAGTTTTTGTCTTCCCACTTAATTGTGAAATTCTTTCAGTCAGAAACCATTGTCTTAAGCACTTTTAAATCTATATTAGTTATCTATTGCCACATAACAACATTACCACTAACATAACAGCTTGAAGGAACACACAAATACTACCACATAGTTTCTGCGGACCAGGAGTCTGGGCACAGCTTAGCTGGGTCCTCTGCTTAAAGTCTCACAGGACTGCAGTCAAGGTGTCAGCTGGGATTTCTGTTTTACCTGAGGTGTGACTGGGAAAGGATTTGCTTCCAAGTTCGTATGGGGTTGAGAGAATTCAGACCTTTGTAGGCTGCCAGACTAAGTGCCTAAGTTTGTTGGTTTTTTGTTTTGTTTCGTTCTGTTTTCAAGATCAACAATATTTTATTTTATTTTTTATAGTTTTTAATATTTATTATTTATTTAATTATTTGGCTGCATCAGGTCTTAGTTGCAGCACACGGGATCTTCGTTGCAGCATGTAGGATCTTTCCTTGTGGTGTGCAGACTTCTCTCTAGTTGTGGTGCGCAGGCTCCAGGGCTCGTGGGTTCTGTAGTTGTGGCATGCGGGTTCTCTCGTAGAGGCGCGTGAGCTCAGTAGTTGTGGTGTGCGGACTTAGTTGCCCCGTGGCATGTGGGATCCTGGTTCCCCGATCTGGGATGGAACCCACATCCCCTGCATTAGAAGGCAGATTCTTACCACTGGACCACCAGGGAAGTCCCAAGATCAACAATATTTTAATGAGACTATTTTAAAGAATCTCAATTAATGCCAAAAAATTCATGGTGAAAAACACAACAAAGTTTTAAATAAAAACAAGATCTGAGAGTGCTATGTCAAGCCATTGGAGGCTAAGGCAAAAGGAAAAATGTGCAGCCCGATATACATGTTTTTATGTCTGTTTACTGTTTAATTACAATCAGGGCTATGTAACAATGTCTTCTACATATATGATTTTTTCCAGAACATTAGAGTAGTTAAGAAATATTAAAAAATTGAGAAGTAGATATATTAAAACTCTCGTTATTTTAAGTTTAAATATTTTATTTATACTCAAGACAGAATTTGTTATCATTTTACTTTCCTGGTTTGAATAGAAGCAAACTCATTGATGATATTTTCCTTAAAGCCATTAGCCAGTTTTAAAAGTACATAAAACCAGGCTTCCCTGGTGGCGCAGTGGTTGAGAGTCCGCCTGCCGATGCAGGGGACATGGGTTCGTGACCCGGTCCGGGAAGATCCCACATGCCGCGGAGCGGCTGGGCCCGTGAGCCATGGCCGCTGAGCCTGCGCGTCTGGAGCCTGTGCTCCGCAACGGGAGAGGCCACAACAGTGAGAGGCCCGCATACCTCAAAAAAAAAAAAACCCAAAAAACATAAAACCGTCTGTATAGTTATATATAGTCATATACAGTACGTAACACAGATTCGCCCTTTTGCTTCAGGCTCCCGTATGGCTCAGCATAGCACTGGCCGGGTCCGTGACTTAAACAACCAGCCTCAAGCATCATAGGGGCTCTGTAAATGGGAGTAGAACATTCGATAATATATACTCCTCAGCTCTCCTATTGCAGCTCCTTGGGGTGGTAGCTACTCTTTTCATAGAAAAATATCCTCAGTTTGTTGTTGATTGTCAGCTGGGAGATGGTCCTCAGCTCTTTCTCCATAAGGCAGCTCACAACATAGCAGCTTTCTTCTTCAGAGTCAGCAAGGGGGAGCATCTCTCTTAGCAAGGCAGGCATTAGGATCTTATGTAACGTAATCAGTAATCATGTATCCATAATCACACACCTTCTGTCACCTTTTCTGTATTCTATTAGCTAGAAGCAGTCACAGGTCTTGCCAACACTCAAGGGGAGGGGATCACACAATGGTGTGAACACCAGGAGGTGGGGATCGGGGGGCCACAGTATCTCACCATCTAGACTTTGAGCTGCCATCTCACACAACTTCCTGGAGTTGTGCATTATGACAATCCTTTACTAAGTGCTCAGTAAATATTTGCTGCCTGAAGGCACAAATAAACCAGAGTTAGACCAGCTTTGGAACAAAATTAATTGAGTGTAGTATTATAGAAAGAGTTTTAACATGGGAATCCAGAGTTTCATCAGTCTGGGTCTCAGTTTCCTTATCTGTAAAATGGGTGGCATAAACCAGTTGATCTCCGAGGTTCTTTTCATCTTTAAAATTCTGAAAGTCTAGAACATCTGTTTTTTTCTCTCTTTATCCATCCTTAACTTCTTCATGACATAATAATAGCTAATGTTTATATAGCACTGACTTGTGCCAGATATTGTTCTAAATGATTTCTGTGTTCCAGACTCTTACAACACCACTTTGAGGTAGGTCCTTTTATTTTCCCCATTATACGGATGAGGTAGCTGAGATTCAGAGAGTTAAGTAACATCAGTCTGGCCCTGGAGTATATGCAGTGATCCCTATGTGGAACGGTCCTCCTAAAGGAGAGAGACAGAAGAGGGGGTAAAGGAGAGGAAACTAATTTTCAAGGCTTGGCTGGTTATATTTAGGATTTCCTTTTCTTTCAAGGTCAAATTTGAGGTTTAAGTGCCATGAGTCTAGGGACAGAAGAAAAGACAATTGCGGCAGCTCTTTCTTAAACCTGGCATCTCCCCAGAGCATGAAAGGCTTATTGGTAGAGCCAAAGCTCAGCTCAGCCAGCCAGAAGCAGCGGGAGGGAGAAGACTCCAAAGCTCAAACAGGGAATTAGAAAACTCAATGCGGAATCCCTCCCCTGTCTGCTGCCCCAGGCAGTGACTGGCAGGCACTGGCTCCCTATGGCCATTCTTTATCTGCTTTGGCTGGACAATGCCCCGTCCATGTTTGGAATTTCCAAGTAGAAAGACAAGTAGGTAGGGGTCAGGCTGGTGTGGATGGTGGGAGGGAGCTGGGTAAGAAAGGCAGTGAAGCAGAACATACCCAAGAGTGACAGTTTCTTATTCATTAAATTATCAACTCTCTGACAGAACAGACTGAGTCGAAGTAAATCCTTATTAGGCCTTAACTGGACTGGCTTAGCCCTGACACTTTACTCTAAGGTCATTCTTTTATTTCTCTACTAGGTATAATCCCATATCAAAGAGCAAGGTGTATTCTGACTTTTTATTGCTTTCCTGTGAAGTGGTGGTTTCTGGTGCCGGGGAAGATGTAGGGCTAAATCATGCATCATCATCTCTCAACCCCTTTCTATCTAAATTATATAGAAAGTCAGAAGCATAGCAAGATGCCTACTTGTTCTACCCTTGGAGACTACATTTTAGCTTTTTTTTTTTTTTTTTTGCGGTACGCGGGCCTCTCACTGCTGTGGCCTCTCCCATCGCGGAGCACAGGCTCCGGACGCGCAGGCCCAGCAGCCATGGCTCACGGGCCCAGCCGCTCCGCGGCACGCGGGATCCTCCCGGACCAGGGCACGAACCCATGTCCCCTGCATCGGCAGGCGTACTCTCAACCACTGCGCCACCAGGGAAGCCCCATTTTAACTTTTATGGAACAGAATCAACAATTTAATGGAGAGAAATAAAAATTTATGTCCTTAATGATCACCTTGGAGAGAATGAAAACTCTGTCAACCTCCATGAGCCAGCCTGCAGACACAAAAAGGGGATGTGCAGGCAGAGAATGACTTCATAAACCCCCTGGGTATGGGGTGGGTTCTGGGACTCTGAGGCCCCGCCTCCACTGAGTTGGCAATCGTGCCTGGGCAAATTATCCCCGGGAGGCAAGGTAACTTGCTGCAGTGCTTCCGACCATGATGCTTGCTTTTTCTTCTCACATCAGAATAGCTTGCAGAGGTTTAAATTTAATGGTGGGAAATAAAATACAATGGAAAGTCCTTCTATTTGGATGAGTCATTAGAAGGTTTTAATGGTAGGGAATTCAGAAAGTCCGACGTAGCCTAATAGTTAAGTAACATAATAGTTAGGAATGTGGACTCTCAAGCTAGTCTGTCTGTGTTCAAGTCTGGATGCTCCCATTTGCTAGCTGTGCAACTGTGGGGAAGTTGCTCAGCCTCTCTGTGCCTCATCTGTACTATGAAGATAATAACGGCGCCTATACTCACAGGGTTGTTATAAGGATTGAGTTAAAATTTGTAAAGTGTTTAGAATAGTGCATGGCAGATAATGAGACTTATGTAAGTATAAAATGAGTAGGGATTTCCCTGGTGGTCCAATGGGTAAGACTCCGTGCTCCCAATGCAGTGGGCCTGGGTTCGATCCCTAGTCGGGGAACTAAATCCTGCATGCATGCTGCAACTAAGAGTTTGCATGCTGCAACTAAGAAGTCTGCATGCCACAACTAAAAAAAGATCCTGCGTGCTGCAACTAAGACCCAGTGCAGCCAAAATAAATAAATAAACAAACAAAAATGAGTAAATTAATATTTATTCACTCACTCACTGCTAGGTCTTATGTTGTAGATTTCTTTTTTGTTGAACACAACTACACTGAAATGTAGGTATTGTTATTCCCCGTTTATTGATATGGAAATTGAGCCTCAGACAGGTTACAGGCCACACAAGTTGTGTGTTTCAGACCAAGATTCAAAATCAAATATGCCGGGACTTCCCTGGTGGTGCAGTGGTTAAGAATCCGCCTGCCAGTGCAGGGGACAAGGGTTCAAGCCCTGGTCCGGGAAGATCCCACATGCCGCGGAGCAACTAAGCCCGTGCATCACAACTACGGAGCCTGTGCTCTGGAGCCCGCGAGCCACAACTACTGAAGCCCGCGCGCCTAGAGACTGTGCTACGCAACAAGAGAAGCCACCACTGTGAGAAGCCTGCGCACCACAATGAAGAGTAGCCCCCGCTCACCGCAACTAGAGAAAGCCCGTGCACAGCAACGAAGACCCAACGCAGCCAAAAATAAATAAATAAATTTATTAAAAAAAAAAAACAACTGACCCTACTCAGTGCAAGCTCTGGGCCCAACTATGTCTTCACTTGGCCCTCTGACCTACTTCTTTTTGTCTAAAGGACATTTCCTCCAAATGAGAGTGTTCAAAGAATAGATAAAGTGAGCCTGTGATGCAGGCCATTGCATCCCAATTTCATTTAAACTATAATTCATTATGTTTTTCCTACACTTATTCAAGAACTCATTGTTCATTATTCTTTCATCACTCTGTGATTAGAACAATTTGTATGCATCCCTTGTACGTTGACCAGATAATGAAATAACCATTTGTGCATCTTCACAGTACTTTACACTTAGAGTTCACAGTCTAATTCACTCTATAAAGCCATTTTATCATTCTCTAACAAAGAGGGGAATTTCTAAAGTATCTGGTCAAAGGGGACAGTGCATTTATTTATTTGACAAATATTTGTTGGATACCTACTATGTGCTAGGCACTGGAACAGCAGACAAGAATCCTTATCCTCTTGGAATTTATATGCTAGAGAGGAGAGACAGACAGTAAATAAAGACGTAAAATACATAGTGTGTAGGAGGGTTAAAAAGTGCTATAGAAAAGATAAATAGAGAAGGGGGGAAGAGTGTTTGGCAGGAGATGTGTGTAATTTTAATTAGGATTATTGAGGAATGCCTAGTGATAAAATGGTTTGAACAAAAACCAGAAGGATGTGAGGGAGGCAATAAACTATGTGGATACTTGGCAAAGAGTTTTCCAGGCAGAGAGAAAAACAAGTGCAAAGGCCCTGAGGCAGGAATAAGCTTAAATGTGTTTAAGGAACAATAAACTCCATTCCATTTGTGTGGAATGGAGTGAGAGGAAGGGTAGAAGATAAGGGAATGGAGAAGGGTATTGTTCAGGTTCTTATAGGCCACTAGAGGGCTTTGTCCTTTAGATGTGAGGGGAGCCACTAGAGCAGCGGTCCCCAACCTTTTTGGCACCAGGGACTGGTTTCGTGGAAGACAATTTTTCCACGGACAGGGTTGGGGGGGGATGGGGGATGGTTTGGGGATGATTCAAGCACATTACGTTTATCGTGCACTTTATTTCTATTATTATTACATCAGCTCCACCTCAGATCACTAGGCATTAGATCCTGGGGGTTGGGGACCCCTGCACTAGAGGCACATATCCTACACCTGATTATAATCTTATATTTTAACAGAATCACTGTTTGCTGTCTTGAGAATTGACTACAGAGTAGTAAAATCAGGAAGAGGAATTAGGAAGCTACTGCAGTAACGGAGGTGAGATATGATGGTGGCTTGGACCGAGGTGGTAGCAGTGAGAAGTGATGGCATTCTGTATATATTTTGTAGGTAAGAACTGCAGGATTTGCTAACAGATTGGATGGAGGGCCTGACAGAAAGAGAAGGCAAGGATGACTCCAAGATTTTAGGCTGAGCCACTGTTAAGTATTGGGTTGCTGTTTACTAAGACAGGAAGACTGATGGAGGAGCTAGTTTTGGTGGAAAAATAAGGAAGTTCTTTTTGGACCTGTTGGTGTGTGAGGTTGTTTGTTCCAGGGCCCAGCGGTGAGGCCAGGTAAGGACCACAGGATTGGAGATATACTAAAGTAGCCAATATTCAATTCATGAATCTCTCAGTTTATTGCACCTAATTAGCACACAACAGAGTTTAGAAAGCGTGTGGGGGGTAAGGAAGCACTCCAGGGAGAAGTCCTGGGAGGAGGTGCTTCCGCAGGAGCAGCGTCTTGGGTCTCACGACAAGCACGACAGGGACTCTAGCAGCTACCCTCTGAAGAGCGCCCAGCAGCATGGATCTGTGTCCTCCAGCGAGGAGCCTTCAAGTCGCTCGGCACAGTGGCCCCTTTTTAAGGGTAAAAGTTACTCGGGGGGATCTTTTTTTCATTTTTTGTTTATTTTTACTTTTTGTCTTTTTAAAAATTGAAGTATAGTTGATTTACAATATTGTGTCAGTTTCAGGTGTACAGCAAAGTGATTCAGTTATATATATCATTTTCTGTTATAGGTTATTACAAGATATTGAATATATTTTCCTGTATTATACAGTAGTTCCTTGTTGCTAATCTATTTTATGTATAGTAGTTTGTATCTCTTAATCCCATACTCCTAATTTATCCCTCCCCCTCCCTTTCTCATTCTGTAACTATAAGTTTTTTCTGTGTATCCGAGTCTCTTTCTGTTTTGTATTCACTAGTTTGTTTTCTTTTTTAGATTCCACATATAAGTGATATCATACAGTATTTGTCTTTGTCTGACTTATTTCACTAAGCATAATACCCTCCAAGTTGTTGCAAATGTTAGAATTTCCCTTTTTTTTTTTTAATGGCTGAGTAGTACTACATTGTGTATACTTACCACATCTTCTTTTTTCTTTCTTTTTTTTTTTTTTGCGGTACGCGGGCCTCTCACTGTTGCGGCCTCTCCCGCTGTGGAGCACAGGCTCCGGACGCGCAGGCTCAGCAGCCATGGCTCACGGGCCCAGCCGCTCCGCGGCATGTGGGATCCTCCCGGACCGGGGAACGAACCTGTGTCCCCTGCATCGGCAGGCGGACTCTCAACCACTGCGCCACCAGGGAAACCCCTCATTGTAGTTTTGATTTGCATTTCTCTAATACTTAGTGATGTTGAGCAGCTTTTCATGTGCTTCTTGGCCATATGTATGTCCTCTTTGGAGAAATGTCTGTTTAGGTCTTCTGCCCACTTTTGGATTGGGTTGTTTGTTTTTTGGATATTGAGCTGCATGAGCTGTTTGTGTATTTTGGAAATTAACCCTTTGTCAGGCGCAGCATTTGCAAATATTTCCCACAAGAGGGGGTCGTGACTCTTATTCGTGACTCCTTTCAGTTGCTTCTTCTGTTCCAGTGACGTACATTCCCCAACAAATTTCTTATCTAAAGTAATATTCCTTGTTTAGCACTTTAAGACACTGACAGTCCTACAGTGGATGTTTCAAAACTACTATGGCAGTTCACATACTGTGACTCCATTTTGAACTGTTTAAGGTCACTTAAATCCTATAAGTTTCACACAGATGAATAGAAATCATAACATAAATCACATCATAATGAAGGCATCTACTAGACTCTCAGGAAGAGATGTCTAGTAGGCAATTGGGTATATATGACTGGAGTATAGGGGAGAGATCTGGCCTGGGGAGATATATTATGGAGTCATCATTGAAGATGGCATTTAAGCCATGGAAGCAAATGAGATCACTACAGGGGTCAAGGTGGATAGAAAAGAGACTCAAGGCCTGAGCCCTGTGCATTCCAAGTAAGGGGGAATCAGGAATGAGCAAGGGGTTAGTGCAGCTAGTTGCCACTGTTTGAAGGTGGCCACCTGCGAACGGACAAAAGCGTTTATGTCTAGAATCTTGGTAAATCTAACTGATGCTCTAACAAAGACCCTCTAATGGAAGGGAAATAAATGAAAAAAACGAAGTGAAATAATTCTTTGTATTTAAAACACTAGAATTATAGATTGTTTGAACTCAAAGGGACCTTAGAGATCTTCTAGTTCAACTCTTTCAATGTGTACAAGTGGAAACTAAGGTCAAGGTCACAGGGCTGTTAGATACCCAACTAGAACTCAAACTGAAGTCGCCTGGCTTCCTGACACATGCTCTTCAGTGCATAGCTAGTTCCCTCAGGGCACCAGGGATGAGAATATTCCAATAGATGCAAACTTTGAGAGGCAACAAATCAAGATTTCTTCTCAGGGTCAAGAGTTGAGGTAAATAAAATAATTATTATATCAGAGAGGAATATTACCAATTGATGTTTCCATTTCCTTTTGATAAATCTGTTTGTAGTCAGTTAATTAAAAAGACATGTGTTTTGCTCTCTGGATATCACATATTAGTACGTAAAGATAGGCTTAGTTGTTAGAAAAGGTCAGAGCCTGTGTTGCAATGTTATAGTAAGCTACTATCCCCCTCAGAAACTTCGTAATCACTTATTTATCGAGATTTTATGACGTTAAGTGTTTTTTAGGTCACAAGATTAGATGTCATTGTTTGCTAAGAAATCGCCCATCAGTGAATGACAATGTCAATTTACGCTTGTTCTTTTTTTTTTTTAGTGTGAAAAATAAGTTAGACATTAACTTTCAGTCCTCTGCTCACACCAAATGGCTAGCCTGTGGTCGAAGGAAATATATTCAATAAATCACCTTTCTCCCTCACATTTGAAACCCTGTAGTAATCAATTTGTTCAATGTACATTTGGGCTTATTTTTAGGATTTTTATCATATCCCATTAATTTGTTAGTCTATTCTTACTACAGTAACACATAGTTTTTATTACCATATCCTTGTAATTCATTTTAATATCTAGTGCTAGTCACCTCATTTCTCTTCTTGTTCAAAATGTTTTTGGCAGTTTCCTCATGATTATTTTCTAGATGAATTTTGGATTTATATATTCAAGTTTCAAAGCAATATATTATATTAGTATATTTGTTGGGATTACATGGAATATTTAGATTAATATAATTGATTTTTTAAAACTATTTGCACCTTCTTTTACAAGAATATATATGTCTTTTTCATTTACCGAAGTCTTCTTTTATGGTTATCTGTAGAGTTTTACAACTTTGTTTTTTTTCATATAGGTCTTGTACATATCTTGTTAAGTTTATGTCAAGGGAATTAACCTTTACTATTACTTTTATAAATGAGATGTGTTTATACATCTCATTTATATTAATATAATTATAAATGTTACTGAATTCTTAACAATTCTAACCAATTACGTTATAAATTATCTTCGAATAATTTATCATTTCTCTGAGTTTTTAATGACATATAGTCATTTCATATGTTGATAATAATTTTCCATCTTTCTTTTTTTATATATCTTATTTTTTCTCTTTTTAATGCAATGGCTAATACTTCCAGAACAATGTTAAATGACAGACAACACAGTGTTTTCCTTGCCTTGTTTTTGATTTTAATGAAAATGTTTCTGTTATTTCAAAATTAACAACCTTTTGTTTGACACAGGGTTAAGGAGGGTATCCATTTATTTCATATTTTATTAAGCATCACTAAATCAGGTGTAGAAATATTTTATCATTTATCTGTTTTGGTATTTACTGAGATAACCACATGCTGCATCATTTTTCCTTTGATTTATTAGACATTGAATCATATTAATTTAATCTTGACTAGTGCTTTCCTTTCTAGGGAAAAATTCCACTGGTTATCTGTGTTACTGTATTAATTCATGTGAAGATGGATTCTATTTGCTTTTCTAATATTTAAGGGTTTTATATCAATATTCAGAGATGGGATATATCTGCATTTTTCTATTTTGTCTGAATTTTCTGGTTTTGGTATCAGTATTGTCTTTTTCCATTAACCTCTTCCCCACTCAACATGCACAAACACACATACACCTTTTTTTTTTTTTTTTTTAACACCTTTTCAAAGTAGATAGTTAATGGATGGTCTATTTTATTTCCCAAAGCAACCGCCTTTCTTTTTTTTTTTCCACACTATAAAATATTTGTTTAATGAACATATGAGTGGGAAAAAGGCTTGTGCTTGCCCACTTAGGAAACTGTGGACCAGGTTGCCGAGAGCCTTATGGTATTAAAAGTTGGTGTTCTTTTTTGGTTTTTTTCTTTTGGACCCCCTTCACCCATTGTCTCCCACCCACACTCCAATTTGTGCTTATTCTTCTGAGAGTTGTTGTGGGAGATGGTTCAGGCTATCTGCCTTCAAGAAAATGAATTTCCCTTGGCAAGTCCAAGCTGGCATCTTATGCAAAACACAGTAAACGGGATGGTGCTCTCATCGCCCACCCGCTCCTTAGAGTAGCACGTGATGCTAGACTGGGAAGAGAGCATTGATGTTTAGAAATAGAGTTTTGGCTTAGGTAGGTCCCAGTGTTTAGAGGTCCAAAGCTGAACTGAGCTCAGAAAGGCAATCATATGAGGCCTGGGGTTCCCATATGACTATTGCCTTCTCCCCGTCTAATGCTGACATAGCCATGAGTAATCCTGACCAATTTTGAAACAGACTGTTGTGAAGGCACTGAATTTTCCCTTTTGGTGGTATCACATTGAGCTGGCCATTGCCTCTTCGTTCCTATCTCCCAGAGAAAGGGACGCATTAGTCTGAATTCCCCAGGGAATTCTTTCTGTGCACTCCTTGTCAGAACTAGGTCCGTCTGAGCCTCTACTGGCCAGTGGTCATCCAGTCAACTGTAACAAACACTGCAATAGGCCAGGTGAGGGCAGCAAAGGGCTGATCATGCAGCAGGATTCGTGTCCAGCGTCAAATAATTAGCCCAGAAGGCAGATGCAAAGAGGTCCATGCCTGATGCCACGTCTTTATTAGGAAGGCCAAGGTTGCAAGGATGAGATGAGAGTGGGAAGGAGTGAAGGATGTTCCGGAGAGAAATGAGGGCAATTCAGAAGCACAAGCAGAGAAGGAAACTATAAGTGCATGGGAGCCAAGCTAAGACCAGGAAAGGTGGGAAGGAATTTTCTGGCACCTATTTTGAGCCAAATACTTTTCTCTAATAATAACTACCATTTAGGTAAAAATGAACACCATTTTTCAGTTACTATGTCTTAGATATTGTGTTAGGCTGCTAATGTTTTTACATATATACATACACACATATATATATACAAATATATTTTTATGTAGTATTTAAGCTCTGAAATCAATACATGGGTAAGGGTAGCTAGAGAAGAGTCTCAAGGCCTGAGACTTGAGCACTCACTCTGTTGTTTAGAAGTGAGAAAGAGAACCAGCAAGAAGCCCTAAAAAGGAACTGCTAGTTCCTGAAGTATAAATATATGTATATTTATAATACATAAAATATATAATGTTTCCTTATATATAATCTAGTGTTATGTATAACATATGTAATTTATAATCCTAAAAAGACACACAGGGTAGGTGTTATTATCCATTTTTAATAGCTGAGGAAACTGAAATCCAGAGAAGTAATTTTCCCAAGCTCACAGTATATGGTTAAGCTGATGCACAAACTCACAACTTTCTGATTCAAAATCAACACTTTCTAAAACATCATATATTATATGCCTTACAACGTACTTCTATGAATTTATCCATTTCATCTGTATTATCTAGTTTGGTGGCATACAATTTTTCATAGTATTCCCTTATAATTCCATTTATTTCTGTAATGTCAGTGGTAAAGTCCTCTCATTGTTGATTTTTGTGTAGTTAGTATTCTCCTTTTTTCTTGGTCAGTTTAGCTAAAAGTTTGTCAGTTTTGCTAATCTTTCAAATAACTAACTTTTTACTTTGTTGATAGTCTCTATTATTTTTCTATTTCCTTTCATTGGTTTTTGCTTTAATCTTTATTATATTTTTCCTTCTGCTTGCTTTCAGTTTAGTTGGTTCTTCTTTTACTTCCTTAAGGGGAAAGTTTAGGTAACTGATTTGAGATATTTCTTCTTTTTTAATATAGGCCTTTACCTCTGTAAAGTTATCGCTAAGTACTGCTTTTCCTGTGTCACATAAGTTTTGTTATGTTGTATTTTAGTTTTCATTCATCTCAAAGTATTTTCTAATTTCCCTTGTGATTTTTTTCCTTTGGCCCATTGGTTGTTAAGGTGTGTGTTGTTTAATTTTCACATATTTGTGAATTTACCAAATTTATTTATCTTATGAACTTCTAACTACATCCCATTGTTGTTGTGTGAAGGTACTTTGTCTAATTTCAATCCCTTTAAATTTATCAAGACTTGATTTAGGGCCTGTGTATGGTCTATCCTGTAGTTAGTTCCACGGGGATTTCGGAATAAGATGATTTCTGCTATTTTGGGGTGGAGTGTTCTATAGTTTGCTGTCTAATTGGTTTATAATGTCAACCAAGTCTTCTGCTCCCCTGTTGATCTTTGATCTTCTGTCTAGTTATTCAGTCCATTATCGAAATTATCAAAGTCTCCAACTGTTAATTTTAAATTGTTTATTTCCCCCTTCCATTTTGTCACTCTTTGCTTCCGGTATTTTGGGATTCTGTTGTTAGGTGTATACACGTTTATAAATGTTATAATTTCTGGAGTGATTTCACCTTTTCTCATTAGAAGATGTTCCTTGTCTCTAGTAACAATTTTTGTCTTAAAGTCTATTTTGTCTTGTATTAAAATAGCCATTCCAGCTCTCTTTGATTACCGTTTGCATGGTATATCTTTTTCATTTGTTTTACTTTCAACTTATTTCTGTCTGAATGCAAAGTGTGTGTACTACAGGTAATATATACTCAGATCATTTTTAAAAGCCCTTCTGCTAATCTTTGCCTTTTCATCGCAGTGTTTCATTTACAGTAATCCATGCACAATTAATTTAAATATTCGTAAGTTAGGATATATGTTTGTCATTTTAATATTTACTTTCTATGTCTTACAGACTTTTTGTTCTTCTAGTCCTCCATTACTGCCACCTTTTGTATTAAGTAGATATTTTCTAGTATATCATTTAAATCCCTTTAATTTCTTTTACAACCTATTTTTTAGTTATTATTTTCTTAGTGGTTGCCCTGGAGATTACAATTGACCTCTTAACTTATAACAATATAGTTCTGATTAATACCAACTAAATTTCAATAGCATATGATGGAGATTGACTGCTTAATAGGTACAGGGTGTCTTTTGGGGATGATTTTTTTAAAAAGTTTGGAACTCAATAGTGGGGATGGTTGCACAACATTATGAATATACTTAATGCCACTGAATTGTATACTTGTAAGTGGCTAAAGTGGTAAATGTATGTTATGTTTGTTTTACTACAACAAAAAAAAGAAGAAAAAAGGAGGATAAATTAAGACATTCCCAGATAAACAAAAAGAAAGACTTTGTTGCTAGCAAAGCTGCCCTTACAAGAAACACTATTGGCAGCTCTTCATGCTAAAATTAAAAGATAATCTCTCCACTTGAATCCACATGAAGAAATAAAAGTATCAGTAAAAGTAACTACATAGATAGATGTTAAAGAAAGTATAAAGGTACTTTTTTGTTTGTAACTCTATTTTAATCCTATCAGATTTAGAAGATATCTGTATAAACAAGTAATTATGAATATGTATTGGATGAACCTCAAAATCAGTAAGCTAAATGAAAGGTGTCAGGCACAAAGGTCACGTACTGCATGACTCCATTTATAGGAAATGTCTAGAATAGGCAATCCATACAGACGGAAGGCAGATTGATGGTTGCCAGGGGCTGGGGAAAGGGGGAATGAGAATCAACTGCTTAACAGGTTCTGGATTTCCTTTTGGGGTGATGAAGATATTCTGGAATGACATAGAAGTGGTGGTTGCACAACACTGTAAATGTACTAAATGCCACTGAATTATTCACTTTGAAATGTTAATTTTATGTTATGTGAATCTCATCTCAATGACAAAAGAATGCAGCTCCCTAACTGATATGGATGCAGGGGACTTGGGAACCGCACTTTGGTCAACCAATCCTATGGTCAACCAATCCTAATCACATGATTTGGGCCTCCAAGGGGTGAGGATTTTAATTCTTCTGTGTTCTCTCCCCTTGAAGGCCTCTGGAGAGTCAGGTAGAAAGAATTGAAATAGCGGACCATACCATCCCCACCACACCCCCTGATTGCACAAGTGCACTTGTCTGGTTCGGTCCATTTAGCCACTCCCTCCACCCCTCCAGTTTCCCGTTATGGTGGTATGCTCCTGCCCATTCTGAAACATTATTACCATGTAGGCTCTTGGTTCTGACCATTCTGTACAAACACTCCACGCTGGAATCCTTGATTGTGATGCAGGCAGGTGTTCCCCTTACAGAGAAAGAGCGAGTGGATACTATCCCTGTCAGTCATTCTTGCCCCAACCGATCAGGATCTTTATGGGCGGAGCCGTCAACTGGCTATAAAAGGAGGGTTCTGCGTGGTCTCCGGGCCCCTTTCTATCTTGGGTCCTCAGGTGGGCGGGTGGTGAAGCAGTGCTCTCAGAGGTGACCTAACAAGGCGTTGCGCCCACCTGCATAAGGTTGGTTTAATTCTTATTTGTCATTGATAGTTGGCTAGTTACAGTGTGCTTTTTATAGAGGAGTATATAGCGTGTAGTAATATACATTAATAATATTGTAATTAATAATATACTTCGTCTGGAGGGCTTTGGATTTTTGACAATATGGATCACTTAGCTGAACTTGGGCACAGTGTTGTGCTTTATGTTACAACATGATTGACTCTGTAATGTTTTATTTGTTTAAATATTGGTCTTGGTCATATACACCTTTGTATATGGTGTTAAGGTGCTGTTGGCTGAGCAGGTACAGGAGAGCGCTGTGGCTTCCAGGGAACTGATTTTGGCTTTTTATTTTAAATCTTTGCACGACTATTGTCACTGTGCATTTAATTCTTGGTTGGCCCCTCAGAGAGTAATTTTGTGTGTGTGTGTGTGTGTGTGTGTGTGTGTGTGTGTGTGTGTGTGCTTTTCTCGTCAGATTGCGTGCCGTTTACTCGGCAATTGTGTATTTGGCATAGCTTTATTTGTCTAAATTGTGCTCTGGTCTAGGTCCTCTTTCCCAGGTGTTATTCCACAGGGGGGAAAGTGATTTGTTCAGTTTCTATCTATAAGCAAGAAGGCCAGCAGGGTTGGGTACCAGGTTAGTCAGGACAGAAAAACGCGGGAATTCAGGCTCCTCCCCCACGCGCTGCTGACCCCGCCCCTTTGGTGAGGTGCTGCGGAGGAGGTTTGTGCTGTTGAAGATTCCGTCCAGGCAGGCTTCTGAAATCGGTAACAGTCGCCCGTCTACGTTCGTGCCTCCATGACGAACATCTTTCGTGCCTCCATAACGAACATCTAACTTCTTATTCGGGGGAAGACATCTAACTTCTATTCAGGGGGAGAATTAAATGAAAGGAAGACCGTTGTTTCTCTCAGAAACCTGACGACCGAACTCAGTGAGAGGAACCCCGATTCTCGCTTTGAGGTAAAATGGTGCTGGTATTGAATTTGTCTGGCTTGTTCTTGATTTCTACTTGAATTATGTATACTGTTCAGTATCTCAGTGACTTTATTGGTGGAACACTAGTGATCTCCAAATATTCTCTTCCTGTATTATGTTTAGAAATTAGAAAGACAGACTGTTGGTAGGATCGAAAGCTGCCTCTGCCTTTGTGACTATGAGGTACCGAGGTTTTAGGCATTGGGACATTAACTAGCCTCACAAATACTACCGTTTCAAGCCCTAAACGTTGAAAAAACTTTTTTTTGCGGTACGCGGGCCTCTCGCTCTTGCGGCCGTTCCCGTCAAGGAGCACAGGCTCCGGACGCGCAGGCGCAGCGGCCACGGCTCACAGGCCCAGCTGCCCCGCGGCATGTGGGATCCTCTCAGACCGGGGCACGACCCCACGTCCCCTGAGACCGGGGCAAGACCCCGCGTCCCCTCAGACCGAGGCAAGAGCCCGCGTCCCCTGCATCGGCAGGCGGACTCTCAACCACTGCGCCACCAGGGAAGCCCCTTGAAAAATGTTTAACTGTGGTATCTAGGTCCAGGGGTCAGGCTTGAAGGCATCTTTTTTGCGTCCACTTTGCTCATAGGATTCTTACAGGGGCGGATATTTTCCAGAGGCCACATCCACACAAGCCAATGTTAGCACCTGTCAAATTTCTTTTATTGTTACTGCCTTGAAGGATCCATTGTCAGTTTCAGACAGTAGCAATGTTATGTAATGGTTGGGGTTATTCCTAAAAGTACCCTAAATGATACTAGCTGCTTTTTGATGCCTGTGATTTTCTAACTTACTGTGTTACTGGTTACTTACACCAATACCCCATGAAATGTTGTTGTGGAATCTGGTGACCAGCTCAGCCTCCCATTTCAAAGGTTTATTACCCGTAATCCTGCCTGAGTCTCTAGCTATGGTGTTGAATAGAATAAACAGATTCGTTCGCGACTCCGTCTCATAGAAGTTAAGGGACATTGCCTTTTAGCCTAATATTTCCTACTTTCCCTGTGGTGTTGGATTAAAGCAGGATGAACTATGGTTCATTTTGAAGGGGCAATCAAACCTCTGAAGCAGCAGTCTCATCTGATCTGGTAGCCACAGGATGAGTGCAGTCCCTGTCTTGTCTTTCACTCTGCCTGATTCGGGACCCTGGCCCCCCCAGCCATTTCCAAAAGTTCCTCTGGATAAGGAGGAAAAAAGAGGATGTTTGTCTCAGCCACTCAGCTAAATAAGTTTCCAAGTTAAGTAACTTGCCCACTGTGGTGCTAAGCTGTCCACCCTCATTAAGTCTCCTGGCAGATTTGTTCAATCATCACCTTTCTCAGGTCCTGCTGTGGAAAAGTCCAGTAATGATCAGTCTGTGGGCTTGTAACATGAAGAAGAAGGCACCAGAACCAGTAGTGAGAACCAGCCAGATGATTAAGTGCATGTCTGTGTAGTGTTGTAGTGTGAGGTGAGGGGCGTCGGGCAGAGGGCAACTCTGCTGTCTCCTGTTTCATTAAACACGATTGAACCCCTTCCCTGGGTCTCTAGAAATGGGAACTACCAGCAGTGGCAGGGTCACTTCCGGCACTGCTGACTAGCTCTATGGTGGAGACCCTGCTTGTACAACCAGTTCCTTTAATTAAGCAGGAGAGTCTTTTCCCCCATACTTATTTGTATTCCTCTGTACACTGTGCGTGCCACTGTTACAGAGACATTGGCATAATCAAACTGTTCTGATTTCAAAGAAACCTCACTTCGCCTTTTTAACACCAAAGTTTTTATTTTTCTTTTTATTCTTTTTGGAAAGCCAGTAGCAGACAGCAGAAGGGTGGAACGCACTAGATTGTAGAAGACAAACTTCGGGAGTCAAAGGAGTTCGGGGTGCTGCTTAGCTTCCTTCGTTTCAACAGGTATGAGAATGTGGATCTGAATGTAATTTTAGAGCTCAGCTCTATGGAAAAGGGGAGAGATGAGATTCATGGACCAAGTGGGAAGCAGGGAATGGCAATCGGCCAGCCTACCTACCCTCCCTGTGGCATTTATTTGGTAGGGGTCCTGAAGGCATAGGCCAGGAATTAAATTAATATGTAGGTCATACTCCTCCAAATCTTTACCCCTCCATACATTGTTGGCCATTTTCCTGATCTGCAGACATTGCTGGGACCACATACCATATTTAATACACAGAAAGCCTCCAGTCTCTGAGTCTGAGAGACACTCAGTTCATTTTCACTCTAAGGCAAGTCTGGTAGCTCAGCTGGCTTCTAACATATTATTTCAACACTTTGTGCCACCGTTAAAAATTTTCAGTGAATTCAGGTATTGGAAGCTGGGGGCAAGGTTTGAGATTTGCATGCTTAAGGCTCCCTGACCCCTGTTGTTTCCTGTTCCATTACACAGTGGAATGAATGGGTTTGGGTGAGGTGATCATGACAAAAAGTGCTAATGTTGATTGGGTTACATTTAATGCTCCTGTATAATAAATGCTGTCTCTTGTCCCTGTCCTGGTCGTAGTCTCTGTCCAATACACGCGTCCAAACCACAAGACTTGATTGGTAAGAATTCCCCATTTGGTGCTGTTTCACCCAGATTGCTATCTGATATGTTTCTTTAAAACATGTACAGGTCCTGTGTGTGCACTTGATTTCACCTTTGCTAACTGTCAATTTTCTGGCAAGGTGTGTGGTAACTGGGTCAGGATTCCTTTCTGATGAATGATGAGATTTCCTATTAATTTGGGATTGAAGCTTTCAGAATACGGGAATACCAAATCTCAGTGTGGGGCATCTTCTAACCGTAGTTTATACACTTGGAGTTGTTGCTCACTCTGGCCTACGTTTTGGGATGTGGTCTCCCCCTGCAGCCATGTACCAGTAAGTCTTATGAGTTGCACTTACTATAATCATCTGTAGAGTAAATGCCTGCATGACGTAGCTCTAATGCTTGGTGCTTTATAACTTGCCACTTGGGTTGCTTTGGAGTCAGTCAGATCACAGTTCCAACCTGATTCCACCAGTAACTGTCTATCCTTAATTCCTAACTAACTTTTTGAGTCTCAGTTTCTTTATCTGCAAAACAGGGATCATACTTTGCTATCAGGAATGTTGTGAGAATTAAATGTGATAATCTTTGTAATGCACCCAGGACACAGGAGATACTCAAGGAATTAACCCCCCACTCCCCAGTTTCCTGAATGCATGTATTGCTTGGTTTAGCACCTTCCCTGTCCCCTTCCTTTAATTATTTTCTTTCCTTTCTCAG
Organism: Globicephala melas; assembly: GCF_963455315.2. Classification (NCBI taxonomy): domain Eukaryota; kingdom Metazoa; phylum Chordata; class Mammalia; order Artiodactyla; family Delphinidae; genus Globicephala; species Globicephala melas. Next base: position 13,893,367 of record NC_083335.1, on the reverse strand, counting down.
GTACAGCAAATTCCTCATAGGTTACACTGGCTTCTCTTTGGAAACCACACCTCTGTGATCTTGCTATGAAGCAAGAGGTGGCCCAGGGACTCAGAATTTTCCTTGTTCTGAGCCCAGGTTCTGTCTCTGCTAACTTGGACACCTTATACCGAGGCTGACATGGCTCAGCACCCAGTGGGATTCTAGGATTTGTCAAGCTATGCGGGCTGGAGGGTGCCCGTTAACTGGCAGTCGTAGAAAGTTCTCCTCCATTTCCTTGCCTATAACAAGGTCACTTCTGATCTGTGATTAGTTCATTTAAGATTAGGTAAAAACATTGGCAATGCGAAAGATGGGGGAAAATGCTAAATATAAATATGCACTATCCTAAGATGTTCTCAAGGAGACTTTTAACCTTTAGTCTCAAAAGGACTTCTAAAGATTACCCACCCAAGGTCCAAATATCCACATTTCCTTTTGATTAGAAACTAAAGTGTCTAGCTGTTACATAGCACATTGACATTTCAAGACCTTTGAATTTTCCCTGTAATTGGTTAAATTGCTTTAAGGCCCTGGATGGCAAGGATCATTGTTATTTCCCATTAAGTGAAAAACTGAGGCTAGCAGTATTTAGACTAAGCCTTACCCAAAACCGCGTAGGGGACTTCCCTGGTGGTCCAGAGGTTAAGAATCCATCTTGCAATGCAAGGGATGCCGGTTCCATCCCTGGTCAGAGAACTAAGATTCCACATGCCGCGGGGCAACCAAGCCCATGTGCCACAGCTAGAGAGCCTATGCACCCTGGAGCCTATGCCCAGCCACAACTAGAGAGGAGCCCGTGCTGCGCAACAAAAGATCCCACGTGGCATTTAAAAAGTTGCATGGTTGATGCAGGATTTATTGCCTGTCTGACTTCAATAATAACATTTGTAGGAATGGTGAGAAGATCATGGAAGAGTTGCAGGTCATTTGTATATCTTGATGGAGACTAATTATAGGTCTGGCCCATGAGAATAAAAACACAAGTGAGAGAGAGGCTTTCTCTGTCCTGTTCATATTTGCATTCCAAGTGTCTGGAATTGATTCTAGGAGTGAACTGCCTCCTAGTGAAGGACCTTAGGTCTAGGTGAGATGTCAAAAGGGACAAGAGACATTGCTGTCTGTCTGTGTGTAGACACACACTTTAAGAAGTTCTGTCCAAAGTCTAGAAGGAGCTGATGAGATTGCCGCACTGTGGCTGGATCAGGCAGAATCTGCAGGTAACTCTAGTAGAATACTGCATTAAGACTCTAGATGGCCACGAGGGCCTCAGGAGAGCCTCGTAACTGCTAGATGCCCAAAGAGCAGACCTGTGAGCTTCTGCTAGAGTTCTTCTTCCAGAGTCAAGAGTGGAGGTTCTGCTCTCCTTGCTTGGGTCTTTCTCTAGCTGATGATGCAGCGTTTAAGGTCTAGGGACAGATTTCCCTAGAGGAAGCAGGGCAAGAGATGCCAGCTAGAAACATGCTGGCAGGAGAGTAAAGAGAGAAGAATGATCGTTCATAGTGCACAAGGGTACATGAGTAGCTTGCTGGTCAGGGAGTAACTTTTCTAAATTTGGTCTCTTCTCAACAGATCCAGTTTTACTGTTCCCGCCTGAACTGATAAAGGCCTGCCTCTCTCAGGACGCTTGTCGAGGTGAGGACATATGAGAGTCACAGAAGAGAAGCATTTTTAATAATATATCATTTTGGGCTTCCCTGCTGGCACAGTGGTTGGGAGTCCGCCTGCCGATGCAGGGGACACGGCTTCGTGCCCTGGTCCGGGAGGATCCCACGTGCCGCGGAGCGGCTAGGCCCGTGAGCCATGGCCACTGAGCCTGCGCGTCCGGAACCTGTGCTCTGCAACGGGAGAGGCCACAACAGTGAGAGGCCTGCATACCGCAAAATAATAATAATAATAATAATAATAATATATCATTTTGATTCACAAAATAAGCAAAATGGCTGCAGGTAAAGGTTTTCACAGCTTGCATGAGTGTTAATTAGAAACAGTTAGAAGCCTTGGCTGTGAGAGGCACTTGTTTAATTTAAATATCTATGCAAAGAAACTGCTCCTTATCAGTTAAAGCCATGGCTGGCACCCAGCCATCAGGAGGCCCCAAAACCCATCTGTTCCCTTGCACTTTTGACCAAAGCAGTCACTCCCACACATGTAGTTAGTGTAAGTGTGTAGGTCATTTGGGTACTTGAACCCAGTGGGAATTTTGATTCCTCATTTAAGCAAAAAACACCTTCCAGCTACCTATTTGAGCATCTCTCATTTTTGGCTATCCTATAAACCTATTTTCTCCATGTGTGCATGTAGTTGGGTTGGAAATGTCAAGGGACCACAGGGGGATGTTTATGAAATTCCATAAAAATATGCTTTCACAAAGCTGAGGTTTATTGGTATTCTAGACTTCTTTTCCATCAGTCTGCTCCTCGCCCCGCCCCCTCACCTTGAACTTTTGCTTGCATCTGGGAATCAATTTTGCCTAATTTCCAAATGTTGCTTGTCGGTGGTTTGGCTGGATTCATACCCAGAATGGAAGGTAACTTGGTGCATCTTAATGACATAGATATTATCCTTATCCTGAAAGCTTTTTTCCTCCCTTCCTGTTATTTTGTTTTGTAATTTCTCAGCAGAATCAAGAAATATGTGATAATTTCATTAAAATGAGAGGTTCTCTTAACACTACAATGACCGTACTGTCCCATTTCATGATAAACTCTACTCATCATATGTAGGCATTTGTGGGAATTCATATTTTTCATGGAGTTCTAATGAGTCAAAAGTGATCCAGAAAAGACTGTCCATTGGTCACTGACTGTCCAACTATGGGGCTGACATGCATTTCCTGCAATCTGTCCGTGCAGAAACTGGGTGCACAAACTAGTCATGAAATAGAAGTTTGTGTTTTTTAGACACTTGTATCAAACTTATACCAGTACGACATTTAAAGAATAAAATAATTCCATGAGGTTTACTCATCAAAATAGTACTTCTCCCAACCTACCACCATCCCCCCATTTCCTGCTCACCATATTTATCCAGAGGTGACACATGTGATTTTGCAACTATAGAAAAACTGGTGCTGAAAGCTGCTCAAAAAATCATGAGAGCGCTAAAAGGATTTAAGATGGGGTTCTTTGGCCACTTTTCGTCTGTCTTTCTAGAGGGAGAAGAATTACAGAGGATAAATTCTCAGAAAGGGAATCAGGAGAAGGGGGAATGACAAATAAGAAATGGTCTCTTACCTTCAGGGGCCTACAGCCCAGCCCAGAAGGCTGTTAACAGCAGCACTGTGTAGAGCTGCTCCTGAGGATGAGGATAAAGCAGACAGAAGGACAAGGGCTTCTGGTGTGAAAGGTGTCATGGGCATTGTGTGTTCAGGGGGTGTCTCCTGCCCCCTTCCCCCTTCCCATTACTCCCTGTGCTTCAGCATCTCCCCGGCTGGAAAGTAACCTAAGGGGTATCACAGATCCGGGAGTTTTACTTCTATGGTCTGAGATGTAGCCAGCAAATATAGAAGGTGATGCATGTATCAGGAGGCAAAACTGTGACTTACTGTAAATACCACTTTCTCCTACACGTTTTAGCTTCAGAATATAGGCATTCAAAAGAAATGTCTAGCGCTGTTGTCACTTGATTTTTTAAACTTTCATGTGTCCTCCCACCTTCTGCCTTGTGGTTTGATTCAACTAATCAAAGTAATGGCTAAAGATGATTTCTCGTGGGCAAAGATATCACTGTAGATGAGACTTTAAATTTTAGTATCCTTGAAGGCAATCTCCGTTTGAGATGCAACAACTGCTGTAAACGCTTCATTTAGATATGTATGCCATCTATGGCCTATTTTTTATTTTTATTTATTTATTTATTTATTTAGCATCTTTATTGGAGTACAATTGCTTTACAGTGTTGTGTTAGTTGCTGCTGTATATTGAATTTCTTTAATTTTTTTTTACCACCAACACAGGTATTTTCTTTCTTAATGTACATATTTAAAATTTATAAAATGAAGACAGGAACGTGAGATGAAAATAATCTTCATCCCACCTTCTACAGATAACCATGGTTGAGAGTTCACTTTCTCACTTTCCAGTCATTTGTCTTAAACATGGATAAGTATTATTATTTTTCTACAAAAATGGGATCATACTGTAGGTGGTGTTTTGCAGCCAATTTTTTTTTTAACATCTTTATTGGAGTGTAATTGCTTTACAACGGTGTGTTAGTTTCTGCTGTATAACGAAGTGAATCAGCTATACATATACATATATTGCCATATCTCCTCCCTCTTGCGTCTCCCTCCCTCCCACCCCTCTATGTGGTCACAAAGCACCCAGCTGATCTCCCTGTGCTATATGCGGCTGCTTCCCACGGGCTATCTATTTTATATTTGGTAGTGTATATATGTCCATGCCACTCTCTCACTTTGTCCCAGCTTACCCTTCCCCCTCCCCATGTCCTCAAGTCCATTCTCTATGTCTGTGTCTTTATTCCTGTCCTGCCCCTAGGTTCATCAGAACCATTTTTTAAATTTTAGATTCCATATACGTGTGTTAGCATACACTATTTGTTTTTCTCTTTCTGACTGACTTCACTCTGTATGACAGACTCTAGGTCCATCCACCTCACTACAAATAACTCAGTTTCATTTCTTTTTTTGGCTGAGGAATATTCCATTGTATATATGTGCCACATCTTCTTTATCCATTCATCTGTCGATGGACACTTAGGTGGCTTCCATATCCGGGTTGTTGTAAATAGTGCTGCTGTGAACATCGTGGTACATGACTCTTTTTGAATTATGGTTTTCTCAGGGTGTATGCCCAGTAGTGGGATTGCTGGGTCATATGGTAGCTGTATTTTTAGTTTTTTGAGGAACCTCCATACTGTTCTTCATAGTGGCTGTATCAATTTACATTCCCACCAACACTGCAAGAGGGTTCTCTTTTCTCCACACCCTTTCCAACATTTATTGTTTGTAGATTTTTTGATGACGGCCGTTCTCACCAGCGTGTGGTGATACCTACTGTAGTTTTGATTTGCATTTCTCTAATGATTAGTGATGTGGGCATCCTTTCATGTGTTTGTTGGCAATCTGTATATCTTATTTGGAGAAATGTCTATTTAGGTCTTCTGCCCATTTTTGGATTGGGTTATTTGTGTTTTTGATATTGAGCTGCATGAGCTGCTTGTATATTTTGGAGATTAATCCTTTGTCAGTTGCTTCATTTGCAAATATTTTCTCCCATTCTGAGGGTTGTCTTTTCGTCCTGTTTATGGTTTCCTTTGCTGTGCAAAAGCTCTTAAGTTACATTAGGTTCCATTTGTTTATTTTTGTTTTCATTTCCATTTCTCTAGGAGGTGGGGCAAAAAGGATCTTGCTGTGATGTATGTCATAGAGTGTTCTGGCTATGTTTTCCTCTAAGAGTTTTATAGTGTCTGGCCTTACATTTAGGTCTTTAATCCATTTTGAGTTTATTTTTGTGTATGGTGTTCGGGAGTGTTCTAATTTCATTCTTTTACACGTAGCTGTCCAGTTTTTCCAGCACCACTTATTGAAGAGGCTGTCTTTTCTCCATTGTATATGCTTGCCTCCTTTATCAAAGATAAGGTGACCATATGTACATGGGTTTATCCCTGGGGTTTCTATCCTGTTCCATTGATCTATATGTCTGTTTTTGTGCCAGTACTGTACTCTCTCTTTTTTTTTTTAATGGAAAACCAGTATATGTTTTATTTTTATTTATTTAATTTTTTTAAACATCTTTATTGGGGTATAATTGCTTTACAATGGTGTGTTAGTTTCTGCTTTATAACAAAGTGAATCAGTTATACATATACATATGTTCCCATATCTCTTCCCTCTTGCGTCTCCCTCCCTCCCTCCCTATCCCACCCCTCCAGGCGGTCACAAAGCACCGAGCCGATATCCCTGTGCCATGCGGCTGCTTCCCACTAGCTATCTACCTTACGTTTGTTAGTGTATATATGTCCATGCCTCTCTCTCGCCCTGTCACAGCTCACCCTTCCTCCTCTCCATATCCTCAAGTCCGTTCTCCAGTAGGTCTGTGTCTTTATTCTTGTCTTACCCCTAGGTTCTTCATGACATTTTTTCCCTTAAATTCCATATATATGTGTTAGCATACGGTATTTGTCTTTTTCTCTCTGACTTACTTCAGTCTGTATGACAGACTCTAGGTCTATCCACCTCATTACAAATAGCTCAATTTTGTTTCTTTTTATGGCTGAGTAATATTCCATTGTATACATGTGCCACATCTTCTTTATCTGTACTCTCTTGATTACTGTAGCTTTGTAGTAGAGTCTCAAGTCAGGGAGCCTGGTTCCTCGAGCTCCGTTTTTCTTTCTCAAGATTGCTTTGGCTATTGGGGGTCTTTTGTGTTTCCATACAAATTCTTGGTGGCTGCAGCAGCAGCCTTAGCGTCTCATGACCGTCTCTATAGTTTCCACGCTGATAGCCGCAGCTCGCGCCCGTCTCTGGAGCTCGTTTAGGCAGTGCTCTGAATCCCCTCTCCTCGCACATCCTGAAACAATGGTCTCTTGCCTCTTCGGCAGGTCCAGACGTTTTCCCGGACTCCTTCCCAGCTAGCGGTGGCGCACTAGCCCCATTGAGGCTGTGTTCACGCAGCCCACCCCAGTCCTCTCCTTGGGATCCGACCTCCAAAGCCCGAGCCTCAGCCCCCAGCCCCCACTCACCCCAGCGGGCGAGCAGACAAGCATCTCGGGCTGGTGAGTGCCGGTCGGCACCGATCCTCTGTGCGGGAATCTCTCCGCTTTGCCCTCTGCACCCCTGTTGCTGCTCTCTCCTCTGTGGCTCCGAAGCTTCCCCCCGGCCCACACCCTCTCTCCACCAGTGAAGGGGCTTCCTAGTGTGTGGAACCCTTTCCTCCTTCACAGCTCCCTCCCAGTGGTGCAGGTCCCGTCCCTATTCTTTTGTCTCTGTTTTTTCTTTTCTCTTTTGCCCTACCCAGGCACGTGGCGAGTTTCTTGCCTTTTGGGAGGTCTGAGGTCTTCTGCCAGCGTTCAGTAGGTGTTCTGTAGGAGTTCTTCCACATGTAGCTGTATTTCTGATGTATTTGTGGGGAGGAAGGTGATCTCCACGTCTTAACTCCTCCACCATCTTGAAGGTCCCCCCTCTGGTCTATTTTTTAAACACTTCTGTAAAGAACTGGTAGCTTCATGCTTTTAACACTGTCATCTTACTTGGTCTATTATTAAAGTGACAGAAAAGCTGATTACTCTTGATACATGAGGAAAGGATGGTAGTATCGATCATCATCTTTTTATCATCCAGAGCTTGAGAATGGTTCCTTTCAGCCCTGAAAAGTTATTGTACTCACCAAAATACAGAAGAGTATTTAGACTCCACTGTAGGTGTTTTTAGATACTAATTTCTTAGTGGTAGTTTCTCAACCTGGAAAAATGATAGCTCAAAGTCTTATGCATATAAACACATGTCATGAGTGCACAGGAGACAGAGAAACTTAGGCAGTATGGAAACAAGTGAAGGGAAAGTGTGTGAACTGGGAAGTACTCAATAGGCAAGTCACAGTCAGACCATTTGTAAGGAGACCATCATCTAAGAACCTTTCAGTTCTCAGAATTAGTTTATATATTTGATTCATTTCTTTCCAAAACACCTTGAGCCCAGTGGAAAATGAGTAGTCTGGAAATGGATAGGTTTGTCTATGCAGACCTGCAGTAACATGGGAAGAGCATTTATGAATTGTAGAGATTTAAGGGTCCCTGATACAATGCTCCAAATATGTATAAGGAAGAAGAAGATACCAGTGCCCATTCTTGAGTATAGGAGAGAGAACTGCCCTTTTGGCGAAGGTGAGAAACTGATGATGGAGACGGCTCTTTATTTACCATTTTCTCTGAATTCTGTATTTCTGAGTTGGTGTAGGCTTTGCTGCCCCTGCCGCTTGTGGATTTTTATTGGGTCTTTGAAAAATGGCTTTTGGGGTAGGTGGCCTCTCAACTTCTCATTTGTTTAGAGAGTTGAATTTCTGGGACAGACTTTTGCACACGAGCTGCTGTTTTGAGGGTGAGATTGTTCCGATATATTCCTCAAGACACTGTTTTCCTTCAGCTTTTCCGTAGGTCATATCTTTCTGCTGTACTTTAATCTGAAGTCATGGTTGCTGCCTGTAATATTTCATTTCCCTCTTGTGATCCCTCATTGATTTTTTTCAGGAGGGCTTAGCTAAATTTCTGAGTTTAAATTCCATACATTGATCAGTTTCTTTTTCTTTCTTATTTTGGGCTAGTTCTGTGTGCTGAGTTTCAGTGTCTTTTTTCCTCTGCTTTCTTGGTTTCTGGCCCAGATCTTTGTTTTCTTAGTATATTCTTGTTTGTGGGGTTTCACTGTGATGACATTACTGAAGCTGATACAGTTTGTATGTGACAGAAGGCATCTATTCACCTAAATCCTGTCTCTTTTCCGTGAACACCAGCAGGCCATCTAAAATCTGCTTTAAGCTTTGGTTTTCTCCGTCCCTGCCCCGCTTAGCTAAAGTTTATCCGGTTTCATCTTTGATACATCTTTCCTAATTCCATAAATTCCTCGGCCCTGTGCCCTTAGGAAACATGCAATTCCTATATGCCAACTCACCTACAGTAGCTGCCACTAGAAAATCATCCAGTTAGTCTGTGACTATTTTATGCTGATAGTCCTGGACTTTTCTTCTAATCCGTCTAGATTTTTTGGTCTTAATCATCAAGAGGTATTTTCCTACTTGCTATTTCCATACACCTTGTGCTTCTTAATCATTTCCTGCTCATGGCTCCTTCAGTGAGTGGGATTGGAGTCATCCCCCTCTGATTATTGAGTTCTTACATCTCATCATTTCTTAGGTTCTCCACAATCCTGGTCACCCGTTGTGATCTTTAAGAACTTAAACATCCTTCTTTATGTAATACACTCTTGAAGAGAATGTAGACCCAGGTGCATTTCCTTTTCTATTTTTATTTGTCCCTTCTGGTCTTAAAGATCTCCTATTTCCCTATCTGCACAGGCTGACTTCTAAGATCTCATACTTAATATTAAGAACTCTTACTTTGAACTTAAACCGTTTTCATTCTTCCACTGCTGATGTTCTTTGATTTGGCTGATTACTTAACTTCTCTGAACTTTAATTTCTCTAAGTATAAAGTAGAGATGATGAGATCTTCCCCAGCTTCTTAAAGGGGCTGTTATGAGGGCAGAAGGTAAAAGCATTGTTGCATGCTGGGTCATCAGAAATACCACCGGAATGACTTGTTGGTAAGGCCAAGTTGAGTTTATCCTTATTGTGGTAAGGAAGAGTACTAACTTGAAGGCTAAATGGGGATAATTATGAGGTTTGGGAATCTGGTTAAAGGTGGCTGTTGGAGTATGGGAGATTGATTAGGATTAGGTAAGGATCATGATATAATACTTTAGGATTGGTGGACACAACAACGGGAGGTTTTTGAGACAGGGTATTGATCTCAGTCCTCTCTGCTGGAAGTCTGTAGTTCGTTTGAGTATTTTTTCTGGAAGTTTCCGGAGTGAGCAACAGAATTATTTGCAATGTTTTTCCTCATGAGCAAGAGTAACCTGGAATTGTAAAGTCATGCTGATGAATACAGTAGAATAGTAAAATTATGTTTGATAAGAGAGCTGAAGAGTAAAATCATGTTTACGTAGGCAGTGAGCTATGAGGGGGTTGAGGCTTTTAGTTCTCAGTATACAAAAGCTCTTTGTAAATGATAAGTACTATATAAATGGTGGTGGTATTCATAAGGCAAGTGTTTGCCTTGTTTTTGATTCTTACGCCTTTTTACCTAAATGCAATATTTTTCTGCTTAAATTCATTAGGAAGGGGAATCTTTATTCAAAATGACTAAACTTCTGAAATGTCATTTAGCTCTCTTTGATGCCTGGGCCCAAACTAGCTTGAAAAAGTCAAGTGTGTAACCACTACACAATTTTCCTCAACCCTTTTAGAAGGTGACTAATCGTGAGAGATAATGAAGGGCAAAATCAGGGGGTTTTAATTCAGGTTAATCCTTCAGAATAAGATAAAATGTTTGGGGGGCAAATATAGGCCAACATGGTGAGTGAAACAAAACTCCTCACCTGGCCCATCAAGAGACAGCCTTCTGCCTTCCTTATCTGAAAATGCAATCTTGGTAGGGCTTTCCTTTTTAGCTTCCATTTTGGCCTTAATGCTGGCTCACTGGTTAACTCCAGCTACATGGTATATAGACTATTTTTAAAAACTCACTGGCCATAAACTGGAGAATAGGTTGTTTAACCCATAGACTAATGTAGGTAAAATATCATAAGAAGGTTATATTTAACATTGGACTAGTGGTTAAAATTTAGTTCTCCATAGGTAGTTACTGCAGAGCCTATTATCTCTAGGCAACACAGACATCAAATCAGCATTATTGATTAGTTCTCTTTTAATTTGATAGTCAGGTGTGAATTCCTCTTAATGGATCTGACACTATCATAGAAAATAAGTGGACACAGAGGAAAGAGCACTGAGGTATTTGACCATTGGAGTGCAAATGTGGACCATCATGAAACAGGAGAACTGGAACAGTCCTCAAAGGCTACATACAATAGAAATTTTCCTGTCTCATTTGGGAGGTAAAAACAATGAAGAAAATAAATTTGCTCAGGATTCAGAGCGCATGACATACTTGAAATAAACTCACGACAAGGCCAGACATTGAAGAGAGAATGAAAAAGCATGGCAAGAAATGATCCTTTTCTCAAGGACCTTACAATCTAGTTAGAGAGGCAAAACTAACTTAAATTTACTTAATCTGTATAACAAGTTGAGAGGAAGGGAACATTGCAATTTTGATAGAGAAGCCTTAGAAAATGTCAACGGTGGGGTGCTTCTTGCTTTGGCTTTCCAAGGATAGAGCAAAAGTAAGAATCCACGGAGGGGAGAGGGAGAGTACTCAAGAGAAAGGTGTGAGATGGGGGGACAAAAGTGGGAGGGCACAGATAGACCTGTGATCTTCAAAGCTGAATTGCTGATTGAAATCTGCTGCCACTAGATTTACATGTTTCCCAGCACTGGTGCAACTTGGCCCTGAGTACACAGAGCCTTTATTGGATTATTACGTCTGTGACACTGCAGCTATTAGTCACACTCGGCCATAGGACCTGACAATATAATGATATTCTGTTTTTACCTCGGTCCCGATAATGTCCCAGAAGTACCGAAATTATGACCAGAAAGTTAATTTCTTTGCATTTGGACGAGAAGTAAAAGAACAGGGAATAATTCTACATTCAGACTATAAATCTCCAGAGTTTTTTGGACACATTTTGTGTTAACAGGTTAGGCTGAATTTTGCATTAAGCGTTGCACTTCTCCCCAGAGGAACTGGTGAGAAAAATATCTGATCAGAGCATTTTAATCTTGTTCAAGGCTATCAAACAGATACTTGCACATATATGCACACACAGTTGTAACACTGATTATTTTGCAGGGTCACAAAAGGAATGGCTGTTTTGTACCACATACTAGTTGCTTTACTGAGTATAGAAATAAAACCAGCTGCTTCATCCAATCTTCTCAGAGAAGGTTTTCTAGGAGATCCGTGTGTGTGTGTGTGTGTGTGTGTGTGTGTTTTAATACTGGGAAATTAACACACAGAACCATTTATGTTCTTATTCATATTGAATTCCTGATAAGATCAGTTAGGCCACATTCTCAATATTCTTCCCTAATATTTGGTCCACAGTCTCAAACCTTGGAGATCACTGTTCACTGGATAAGTGAAGAAGTGTCAATGTAGTGAGATAATGACCACATAGGTTATGATTGAGCTGACACTGCAATCTTGTCTCCTGCTTTGTATTGTTGTTTTCATTCCATTGTGTACCTTTCCTCTCTGGAGAACTCAAAACTCACATTTCCAGGAAGTTGACAGTTAAACAAAGGCAGCAAATTAGCCCCATTTTCAGATCGAAGAATGGGGAACCACAGTGACCTTAAATGATTTATCCACAGTCACAAGGCCTGAGAGAAGGCTTGGTCAAGGATCTGTGTCACCATTCTCTGGCCACGCTCTTGTTTGATAATTGCATCAATGTTTAGGAAGAAATGTCATGTAATTAGGTGGTTAATTTTTCATTACTTAGACCAACTGATAAGGACTGCCATTAGAAAGTCTTTGCGGGACTTCCCTGGTGGTCCAGTGGTTAAGACTCTGCGCTTCCACTGCAGGGGGCACAGGTTCTATCCCTGGTCGGGGAACTAAGAGCCCGCCCGCATGCCGCTTGGCGTGGCCAAAAAAAAAAAAGAAAGAAAAGAAAGAAAGAAAGAACGTCTTTGCCATCATTCTAGAATCCAGAGTTGTAAAGTGGTTTCTTATAAGTTTGTATCCAGAGTTAGGTTAGGGTTAGAGTTGAAATACTAAGGGTGGAAAGGGGGTAGTGACGTAGCGTACATAGTTGAATCCCATAGGAGTTTAGCCTTCCAGGAGCTCCTTAGCATGGATGCTTTATAATTACATATTTCTAATTTCTTCATAAGCATGTTATTAGAACTTAGAATGTAGTAAGTGATATGATTGAGGTCTGGATATGGATCTAATGCTTTAAATCGGCACCCAGAAGAGTTACTGTAAGGCATAGACAAAAGGCACATGTTTTCTGTGAAGGTGGGGAAATCATTGGGCAAGATAGGAAATGAATAGAACCGTTAGATGCCCTTGGAGAAAAGTATCGTATTTATTTCTTTAGATCCCATGAAGCAGGTTTAGACAACCATCATTCCTTCCTTCATTAACTCAGCAAACAAGTATTGAATTCTATTTTATTAATAGAACAGATTGGGGACATTTAATAACTCACTGTTTAGCTTATGTGTTGAAATGAGCAATGAGAGTGAAGTACAAAGCCAGTGTTAACTCTGTGGATAGACTACCAGTTTGCTATTTAGAAATAGTTTCCAATCTCAGCTTTCCCACTAAAACCTACAATTAGTTTGAATGTTGTTGTACACTGATTACCATACCGCTTGCAGTAAAATATCACCCTCCCTTAATTGCAATTTCTTTCACAGTCTTTCCATTTGAATTATTCATCCTAGTTTTGAAAGAACTCTATGCAAATCAACAATGTAATAAATGCTTGTAGTACTTTTTTCAGAAAAATATATTCCAAATCATTTTATAAGGTGGTGTGAAAACAGTCATACGACCAACTTGGCTGTCTGTTGTTCGGACTGATTTTCTAATTCAGGCCAGTCTGTGTTCACAGGCTGTCAAGAATACTATGAAAGGGTCTCCTGAAGAGGGTGGGAGGTTAGCCCAGATGACCTAAAACGTCTCGTGCAGGTCATGTATATGTGATTCCATGACAGGCTAAATTGGTAGTAGATCAGATAGACACCATCTGCAAATGACATTTAAAGGGTTTTGAATTTTTTTTTCCCTTAGAGCTGATATGGACCAAAATTCTTCTTGCCAAAGGGCACAGTTTACCTCTTCCTGTTTATGGTAGCCATTTTTCATTTGTCACACGATTTGAAGTTTATAATAGAGTATTATGTTCAACTTCATGATGCTATTGCTTTAAGTTTAATAAATTTTTCTTCACGTGCATTTACAGAACGCTGTCGTAGCTCAGCCTTGTTTTATCGAAGGACAAAAGTCGATAAGAACTTCACAGAGGTCCTTCACGTGTTAACCTATGTGTCTGAAGTGGCTGCGTGGAGAGCTGAAGCAGTGAGAGTGTGCCTGTTTGTGGGGAACGCTCTTCCAGTAAACGGGATGGTGCTCTCATCGCCCACCCGCTCCTTAGAGTAGCACGTGATGCTAGACTGGGAAGAGAGCATTGATGTTTAGAAATAGAGTTTTGGCTTAGGTAGGTCCCAGTGTTTAGAGGTCCAAAGCTGAACTGAGCTCAGAAAGGCAATCATATGAGGCCTGGGGTTCCCATATGACTATTGCCTTCTCCCCGTCTAATGCTGACATAGCCATGAGTAATCCTGACCAATTTTGAAACAGACTGTTGTGAAGGCACTGAATTTTCCCTTTTGGTGGTATCACATTGAGCTGGCCATTGCCTCTTCGTTCCTATCTCCCAGAGAAAGGGACGCATTAGTCTGAATTCCCCAGGGAATTCTTTCTGTGCACTCCTTGTCAGAACTAGGTCCGTCTGAGCCTCTACTGGCCAGTGGTCATCCAGTCAACTGTAACAAACACTGCAATAGGCCAGGTGAGGGCAGCAAAGGGCTGATCATGCAGCAGGATTCGTGTCCAGCGTCAAATAATTAGCCCAGAAGGCAGATGCAAAGAGGTCCATGCCTGATGCCACGTCTTTATTAGGAAGGCCAAGGTTGCAAGGATGAGATGAGAGTGGGAAGGAGTGAAGGATGTTCCGGAGAGAAATGAGGGCAATTCAGAAGCACAAGCAGAGAAGGAAACTATAAGTGCATGGGAGCCAAGCTAAGACCAGGAAAGGTGGGAAGGAATTTTCTGGCACCTATTTTGAGCCAAATACTTTTCTCTAATAATAACTACCATTTAGGTAAAAATGAACACCATTTTTCAGTTACTATGTCTTAGATATTGTGTTAGGCTGCTAATGTTTTTACATATATACATACACACATATATATATACAAATATATTTTTATGTAGTATTTAAGCTCTGAAATCAATACATGGATAAGGGTAGCTAGAGAAGAGTCTCAAGGCCTGAGACTTGAGCACTCACTCTGTTGTTTAGAAGTGAGAAAGAGAACCAGCAAGAAGCCCTAAAAAGGAACTGCTAGTTCCTGAAGTATAAATATATGTATATTTATAATACATAAAATATATAATGTTTCCTTATATATAATCTAGTGTTATGTATAACATATGTAATTTATAATCCTAAAAAGACACACAGGGTAGGTGTTATTATCCATTTTTAATAGCTGAGGAAACTGAAATCCAGAGAAGTAATTTTCCCAAGCTCACAGTATATGGTTAAGCTGATGCACAAACTCACAACTTTCTGATTCAAAATCAACACTTTCTAAAACATCATATATTATATGCCTTACAACGTACTTCTATGAATTTATCCATTTCATCTGTATTATCTAGTTTGGTGGCATACAATTTTTCATAGTATTCCCTTATAATTCCATTTATTTCTGTAATGTCAGTGGTAAAGTCCTCTCATTGTTGATTTTTGTGTAGTTAGTATTCTCCTTTTTTCTTGGTCAGTTTAGCTAAAAGTTTGTCAGTTTTGCTAATCTTTCAAATAACTAACTTTTTACTTTGTTGATAGTCTCTATTATTTTTCTATTTCCTTTCATTGGTTTTTGCTTTAATCTTTATTATATTTTTCCTTCTGCTTGCTTTCAGTTTAGTTGGTTCTTCTTTTACTTCCTTAAGGGGAAAGTTTAGGTAACTGATTTGAGATATTTCTTCTTTTTTAATATAGGCCTTTACCTCTGTAAAGTTATCGCTAAGTACTGCTTTTCCTGTGTCACATAAGTTTTGTTATGTTGTATTTTAGTTTTCATTCATCTCAAAGTATTTTCTAATTTCCCTTGTGATTTTTTTCCTTTGGCCCATTGGTTGTTAAGGTGTGTGTTGTTTAATTTTCACATATTTGTGAATTTACCAAATTTATTTATCTTATGAACTTCTAACTACATCCCATTGTTGTTGTGTGAAGGTACTTTGTCTAATTTCAATCCCTTTAAATTTATCAAGACTTGATTTAGGGCCTGTGTATGGTCTATCCTGTAGTTAGTTCCACGGGGATTTCGGAATAAGATGATTTCTGCTATTTTGGGGTGGAGTGTTCTATAGTTTGCTGTCTAATTGGTTTATAATGTCAACCAAGTCTTCTGCTCCCCTGTTGATCTTTGATCTTCTGTCTAGTTATTCAGTCCATTATCGAAATTATCAAAGTCTCCAACTGTTAATTTTAAATTGTTTATTTCCCCCTTCCATTTTGTCACTCTTTGCTTCCGGTATTTTGGGATTCTGTTGTTAGGTGTATACACGTTTATAAATGTTATAATTTCTGGAGTGATTTCACCTTTTCTCATTAGAAGATGTTCCTTGTCTCTAGTAACAATTTTTGTCTTAAAGTCTATTTTGTCTTGTATTAAAATAGCCATTCCAGCTCTCTTTGATTACCGTTTGCATGGTATATCTTTTTCATTTGTTTTACTTTCAACTTATTTCTGTCTGAATGCAAAGTGTGTGTACTACAGGTAATATATACTCAGATCATTTTTAAAAGCCCTTCTGCTAATCTTTGCCTTTTCATCGCAGTGTTTCATTTACAGTAATCCATGCACAATTAATTTAAATATTCGTAAGTTAGGATATATGTTTGTCATTTTAATATTTACTTTCTATGTCTTACAGACTTTTTGTTCTTCTAGTCCTCCATTACTGCCACCTTTTGTATTAAGTAGATATTTTCTAGTATATCATTTAAATCCCTTTAATTTCTTTTACAACCTATTTTTTAGTTATTATTTTCTTAGTGGTTGCCCTGGAGATTACAATTGACCTCTTAACTTATAACAATATAGTTCTGATTAATACCAACTAAATTTCAATAGCATATGATGGAGATTGACTGCTTAATAGGTACAGGGTGTCTTTTGGGGATGATTTTTTTAAAAAGTTTGGAACTCAATAGTGGGGATGGTTGCACAACATTATGAATATACTTAATGCCACTGAATTGTATACTTGTAAGTGGCTAAAGTGGTAAATGTATGTTATGTTTGTTTTACTACAACAAAAAAAAGAAGAAAAAAGGAGGATAAATTAAGACATTCCCAGATAAACAAAAAGAAAGACTTTGTTGCTAGCAAAGCTGCCCTTACAAGAAACACTATTGGCAGCTCTTCATGCTAAAATTAAAAGATAATCTCTCCACTTGAATCCACATGAAGAAATAAAAGTATCAGTAAAAGTAACTACATAGATAGATGTTAAAGAAAGTATAAAGGTACTTTTTTGTTTGTAACTCTATTTTAATCCTATCAGATTTAGAAGATATCTGTATAAACAAGTAATTATGAATATGTATTGGATGAACCTCAAAATCAGTAAGCTAAATGAAAGGTGTCAGGCACAAAGGTCACGTACTGCATGACTCCATTTATAGGAAATGTCTAGAATAGGCAATCCATACAGACGGAAGGCAGATTGATGGTTGCCAGGGGCTGGGGAAAGGGGGAATGAGAATCAACTGCTTAACAGGTTCTGGATTTCCTTTTGGGGTGATGAAGATATTCTGGAATGACATAGAAGTGGTGGTTGCACAACACTGTAAATGTACTAAATGCCACTGAATTATTCACTTTGAAATGTTAATTTTATGTTATGTGAATCTCATCTCAATGACAAAAGAATGCAGCTCCCTAACTGATATGGATGCAGGGGACTTGGGAACCGCACTTTGGTCAACCAATCCTATGGTCAACCAATCCTAATCACATGATTTGGGCCTCCAAGGGGTGAGGATTTTAATTCTTCTGTGTTCTCTCCCCTTGAAGGCCTCTGGAGAGTCAGGTAGAAAGAATTGAAATAGCGGACCATACCATCCCCACCACACCCCCTGATTGCACAAGTGCACTTGTCTGGTTCGGTCCATTTAGCCACTCCCTCCACCCCTCCAGTTTCCCGTTATGGTGGTATGCTCCTGCCCATTCTGAAACATTATTACCATGTAGGCTCTTGGTTCTGACCATTCTGTACAAACACTCCACGCTGGAATCCTTGATTGTGATGCAGGCAGGTGTTCCCCTTACAGAGAAAGAGCGAGTGGATACTATCCCTGTCAGTCATTCTTGCCCCAACCGATCAGGATCTTTATGGGCGGAGCCGTCAACTGGCTATAAAAGGAGGGTTCTGCGTGGTCTCCGGGCCCCTTTCTATCTTGGGTCCTCAGGTGGGCGGGTGGTGAAGCAGTGCTCTCAGAGGTGACCTAACAAGGCGTTGCGCCCACCTGCATAAGGTTGGTTTAATTCTTATTTGTCATTGATAGTTGGCTAGTTACAGTGTGCTTTTTATAGAGGAGTATATAGCGTGTAGTAATATACATTAATAATATTGTAATTAATAATATACTTCGTCTGGAGGGCTTTGGATTTTTGACAATATGGATCACTTAGCTGAACTTGGGCACAGTGTTGTGCTTTATGTTACAACATGATTGACTCTGTAATGTTTTATTTGTTTAAATATTGGTCTTGGTCATATACACCTTTGTATATGGTGTTAAGGTGCTGTTGGCTGAGCAGGTACAGGAGAGCGCTGTGGCTTCCAGGGAACTGATTTTGGCTTTTTATTTTAAATCTTTGCACGACTATTGTCACTGTGCATTTAATTCTTGGTTGGCCCCTCAGAGAGTAATTTTGTGTGTGTGTGTGTGTGTGTGTGTGTGTGTGTGTGTGTGTGTGTGCTTTTCTCGTCAGATTGCGTGCCGTTTACTCGGCAATTGTGTATTTGGCATAGCTTTATTTGTCTAAATTGTGCTCTGGTCTAGGTCCTCTTTCCCAGGTGTTATTCCACAGGGGGGAAAGTGATTTGTTCAGTTTCTATCTATAAGCAAGAAGGCCAGCAGGGTTGGGTACCAGGTTAGTCAGGACAGAAAAACGCGGGAATTCAGGCTCCTCCCCCACGCGCTGCTGACCCCGCCCCTTTGGTGAGGTGCTGCGGAGGAGGTTTGTGCTGTTGAAGATTCCGTCCAGGCAGGCTTCTGAAATCGGTAACAGTCGCCCGTCTACGTTCGTGCCTCCATGACGAACATCTTTCGTGCCTCCATAACGAACATCTAACTTCTTATTCGGGGGAAGACATCTAACTTCTATTCAGGGGGAGAATTAAATGAAAGGAAGACCGTTGTTTCTCTCAGAAACCTGACGACCGAACTCAGTGAGAGGAACCCCGATTCTCGCTTTGAGGTAAAATGGTGCTGGTATTGAATTTGTCTGGCTTGTTCTTGATTTCTACTTGAATTATGTATACTGTTCAGTATCTCAGTGACTTTATTGGTGGAACACTAGTGATCTCCAAATATTCTCTTCCTGTATTATGTTTAGAAATTAGAAAGACAGACTGTTGGTAGGATCGAAAGCTGCCTCTGCCTTTGTGACTATGAGGTACCGAGGTTTTAGGCATTGGGACATTAACTAGCCTCACAAATACTACCGTTTCAAGCCCTAAACGTTGAAAAAACTTTTTTTTGCGGTACGCGGGCCTCTCGCTCTTGCGGCCGTTCCCGTCAAGGAGCACAGGCTCCGGACGCGCAGGCGCAGCGGCCACGGCTCACAGGCCCAGCTGCCCCGCGGCATGTGGGATCCTCTCAGACCGGGGCACGACCCCACGTCCCCTGAGACCGGGGCAAGACCCCGCGTCCCCTCAGACCGAGGCAAGAGCCCGCGTCCCCTGCATCGGCAGGCGGACTCTCAACCACTGCGCCACCAGGGAAGCCCCTTGAAAAATGTTTAACTGTGGTATCTAGGTCCAGGGGTCAGGCTTGAAGGCATCTTTTTTGCGTCCACTTTGCTCATAGGATTCTTACAGGGGCGGATATTTTCCAGAGGCCACATCCACACAAGCCAATGTTAGCACCTGTCAAATTTCTTTTATTGTTACTGCCTTGAAGGATCCATTGTCAGTTTCAGACAGTAGCAATGTTATGTAATGGTTGGGGTTATTCCTAAAAGTACCCTAAATGATACTAGCTGCTTTTTGATGCCTGTGATTTTCTAACTTACTGTGTTACTGGTTACTTACACCAATACCCCATGAAATGTTGTTGTGGAATCTGGTGACCAGCTCAGCCTCCCATTTCAAAGGTTTATTACCCGTAATCCTGCCTGAGTCTCTAGCTATGGTGTTGAATAGAATAAACAGATTCGTTCGCGACTCCGTCTCATAGAAGTTAAGGGACATTGCCTTTTAGCCTAATATTTCCTACTTTCCCTGTGGTGTTGGATTAAAGCAGGATGAACTATGGTTCATTTTGAAGGGGCAATCAAACCTCTGAAGCAGCAGTCTCATCTGATCTGGTAGCCACAGGATGAGTGCAGTCCCTGTCTTGTCTTTCACTCTGCCTGATTCGGGACCCTGGCCCCCCCAGCCATTTCCAAAAGTTCCTCTGGATAAGGAGGAAAAAAGAGGATGTTTGTCTCAGCCACTCAGCTAAATAAGTTTCCAAGTTAAGTAACTTGCCCACTGTGGTGCTAAGCTGTCCACCCTCATTAAGTCTCCTGGCAGATTTGTTCAATCATCACCTTTCTCAGGTCCTGCTGTGGAAAAGTCCAGTAATGATCAGTCTGTGGGCTTGTAACATGAAGAAGAAGGCACCAGAACCAGTAGTGAGAACCAGCCAGATGATTAAGTGCATGTCTGTGTAGTGTTGTAGTGTGAGGTGAGGGGCGTCGGGCAGAGGGCAACTCTGCTGTCTCCTGTTTCATTAAACACGATTGAACCCCTTCCCTGGGTCTCTAGAAATGGGAACTACCAGCAGTGGCAGGGTCACTTCCGGCACTGCTGACTAGCTCTATGGTGGAGACCCTGCTTGTACAACCAGTTCCTTTAATTAAGCAGGAGAGTCTTTTCCCCCATACTTATTTGTATTCCTCTGTACACTGTGCGTGCCACTGTTACAGAGACATTGGCATAATCAAACTGTTCTGATTTCAAAGAAACCTCACTTCGCCTTTTTAACACCAAAGTTTTTATTTTTCTTTTTATTCTTTTTGGAAAGCCAGTAGCAGACAGCAGAAGGGTGGAACGCACTAGATTGTAGAAGACAAACTTCGGGAGTCAAAGGAGTTCGGGGTGCTGCTTAGCTTCCTTCGTTTCAACAGGTATGAGAATGTGGATCTGAATGTAATTTTAGAGCTCAGCTCTATGGAAAAGGGGAGAGATGAGATTCATGGACCAAGTGGGAAGCAGGGAATGGCAATCGGCCAGCCTACCTACCCTCCCTGTGGCATTTATTTGGTAGGGGTCCTGAAGGCATAGGCCAGGAATTAAATTAATATGTAGGTCATACTCCTCCAAATCTTTACCCCTCCATACATTGTTGGCCATTTTCCTGATCTGCAGACATTGCTGGGACCACATACCATATTTAATACACAGAAAGCCTCCAGTCTCTGAGTCTGAGAGACACTCAGTTCATTTTCACTCTAAGGCAAGTCTGGTAGCTCAGCTGGCTTCTAACATATTATTTCAACACTTTGTGCCACCGTTAAAAATTTTCAGTGAATTCAGGTATTGGAAGCTGGGGGCAAGGTTTGAGATTTGCATGCTTAAGGCTCCCTGACCCCTGTTGTTTCCTGTTCCATTACACAGTGGAATGAATGGGTTTGGGTGAGGTGATCATGACAAAAAGTGCTAATGTTGATTGGGTTACATTTAATGCTCCTGTATAATAAATGCTGTCTCTTGTCCCTGTCCTGGTCGTAGTCTCTGTCCAATACACGCGTCCAAACCACAAGACTTGATTGGTAAGAATTCCCCATTTGGTGCTGTTTCACCCAGATTGCTATCTGATATGTTTCTTTAAAACATGTACAGGTCCTGTGTGTGCACTTGATTTCACCTTTGCTAACTGTCAATTTTCTGGCAAGGTGTGTGGTAACTGGGTCAGGATTCCTTTCTGATGAATGATGAGATTTCCTATTAATTTGGGATTGAAGCTTTCAGAATACGGGAATACCAAATCTCAGTGTGGGGCATCTTCTAACCGTAGTTTATACACTTGGAGTTGTTGCTCACTCTGGCCTACGTTTTGGGATGTGGTCTCCCCCTGCAGCCATGTACCAGTAAGTCTTATGAGTTGCACTTACTATAATCATCTGTAGAGTAAATGCCTGCATGACGTAGCTCTAATGCTTGGTGCTTTATAACTTGCCACTTGGGTTGCTTTGGAGTCAGTCAGATCACAGTTCCAACCTGATTCCACCAGTAACTGTCTATCCTTAATTCCTAACTAACTTTTTGAGTCTCAGTTTCTTTATCTGCAAAACAGGGATCATACTTTGCTATCAGGAATGTTGTGAGAATTAAATGTGATAATCTTTGTAATGCACCCAGGACACAGGAGATACTCAAGGAATTAACCCCCCACTCCCCAGTTTCCTGAATGCATGTATTGCTTGGTTTAGCACCTTCCCTGTCCCCTTCCTTTAATTATTTTCTTTCCTTTCTCAGGTACAGCAAATTCCTCATAGGTTACACTGGCTTCTCTTTGGAAACCACACCTCTGTGATCTTGCTATGAAGCAAGAGGTGGCCCAGGGACTCAGAATTTTCCTTGTTCTGAGCCCAGGTTCTGTCTCTGCTAACTTGGACACCTTATACCGAGGCTGACATGGCTCAGCACCCAGTGGGATTCTAGGATTTGTCAAGCTATGCGGGCTGGAGGGTGCCCGTTAACTGGCAGTCGTAGAAAGTTCTCCTCCATTTCCTTGCCTATAACAAGGTCACTTCTGATCTGTGATTAGTTCATTTAAGATTAGGTAAAAACATTGGCAATGCGAAAGATGGGGGAAAATGCTAAATATAAATATGCACTATCCTAAGATGTTCTCAAGGAGACTTTTAACCTTTAGTCTCAAAAGGACTTCTAAAGATTACCCACCCAAGGTCCAAATATCCACATTTCCTTTTGATTAGAAACTAAAGTGTCTAGCTGTTACATAGCACATTGACATTTCAAGACCTTTGAATTTTCCCTGTAATTGGTTAAATTGCTTTAAGGCCCTGGATGGCAAGGATCATTGTTATTTCCCATTAAGTGAAAAACTGAGGCTAGCAGTATTTAGACTAAGCCTTACCCAAAACCGCGTAGGGGACTTCCCTGGTGGTCCAGAGGTTAAGAATCCATCTTGCAATGCAAGGGATGCCGGTTCCATCCCTGGTCAGAGAACTAAGATTCCACATGCCGCGGGGCAACCAAGCCCATGTGCCACAGCTAGAGAGCCTATGCACCCTGGAGCCTATGCCCAGCCACAACTAGAGAGGAGCCCGTGCTGCGCAACAAAAGATCCCACGTGGCATTTAAAAAGTTGCATGGTTGATGCAGGATTTATTGCCTGTCTGACTTCAATAATAACATTTGTAGGAATGGTGAGAAGATCATGGAAGAGTTGCAGGTCATTTGTATATCTTGATGGAGACTAATTATAGGTCTGGCCCATGAGAATAAAAACACAAGTGAGAGAGAGGCTTTCTCTGTCCTGTTCATATTTGCATTCCAAGTGTCTGGAATTGATTCTAGGAGTGAACTGCCTCCTAGTGAAGGACCTTAGGTCTAGGTGAGATGTCAAAAGGGACAAGAGACATTGCTGTCTGTCTGTGTGTAGACACACACTTTAAGAAGTTCTGTCCAAAGTCTAGAAGGAGCTGATGAGATTGCCGCACTGTGGCTGGATCAGGCAGAATCTGCAGGTAACTCTAGTAGAATACTGCATTAAGACTCTAGATGGCCACGAGGGCCTCAGGAGAGCCTCGTAACTGCTAGATGCCCAAAGAGCAGACCTGTGAGCTTCTGCTAGAGTTCTTCTTCCAGAGTCAAGAGTGGAGGTTCTGCTCTCCTTGCTTGGGTCTTTCTCTAGCTGATGATGCAGCGTTTAAGGTCTAGGGACAGATTTCCCTAGAGGAAGCAGGGCAAGAGATGCCAGCTAGAAACATGCTGGCAGGAGAGTAAAGAGAGAAGAATGATCGTTCATAGTGCACAAGGGTACATGAGTAGCTTGCTGGTCAGGGAGTAACTTTTCTAAATTTGGTCTCTTCTCAACAGATCCAGTTTTACTGTTCCCGCCTGAACTGATAAAGGCCTGCCTCTCTCAGGACGCTTGTCGAGGTGAGGACATATGAGAGTCACAGAAGAGAAGCATTTTTAATAATATATCATTTTGGGCTTCCCTGCTGGCACAGTGGTTGGGAGTCCGCCTGCCGATGCAGGGGACACGGCTTCGTGCCCTGGTCCGGGAGGATCCCACGTGCCGCGGAGCGGCTAGGCCCGTGAGCCATGGCCACTGAGCCTGCGCGTCCGGAACCTGTGCTCTGCAACGGGAGAGGCCACAACAGTGAGAGGCCTGCATACCGCAAAATAATAATAATAATAATAATAATAATATATCATTTTGATTCACAAAATAAGCAAAATGGCTGCAGGTAAAGGTTTTCACAGCTTGCATGAGTGTTAATTAGAAACAGTTAGAAGCCTTGGCTGTGAGAGGCACTTGTTTAATTTAAATATCTATGCAAAGAAACTGCTCCTTATCAGTTAAAGCCATGGCTGGCACCCAGCCATCAGGAGGCCCCAAAACCCATCTGTTCCCTTGCACTTTTGACCAAAGCAGTCACTCCCACACATGTAGTTAGTGTAAGTGTGTAGGTCATTTGGGTACTTGAACCCAGTGGGAATTTTGATTCCTCATTTAAGCAAAAAACACCTTCCAGCTACCTATTTGAGCATCTCTCATTTTTGGCTATCCTATAAACCTATTTTCTCCATGTGTGCATGTAGTTGGGTTGGAAATGTCAAGGGACCACAGGGGGATGTTTATGAAATTCCATAAAAATATGCTTTCACAAAGCTGAGGTTTATTGGTATTCTAGACTTCTTTTCCATCAGTCTGCTCCTCGCCCCGCCCCCTCACCTTGAACTTTTGCTTGCATCTGGGAATCAATTTTGCCTAATTTCCAAATGTTGCTTGTCGGTGGTTTGGCTGGATTCATACCCAGAATGGAAGGTAACTTGGTGCATCTTAATGACATAGATATTATCCTTATCCTGAAAGCTTTTTTCCTCCCTTCCTGTTATTTTGTTTTGTAATTTCTCAGCAGAATCAAGAAATATGTGATAATTTCATTAAAATGAGAGGTTCTCTTAACACTACAATGACCGTACTGTCCCATTTCATGATAAACTCTACTCATCATATGTAGGCATTTGTGGGAATTCATATTTTTCATGGAGTTCTAATGAGTCAAAAGTGATCCAGAAAAGACTGTCCATTGGTCACTGACTGTCCAACTATGGGGCTGACATGCATTTCCTGCAATCTGTCCGTGCAGAAACTGGGTGCACAAACTAGTCATGAAATAGAAGTTTGTGTTTTTTAGACACTTGTATCAAACTTATACCAGTACGACATTTAAAGAATAAAATAATTCCATGAGGTTTACTCATCAAAATAGTACTTCTCCCAACCTACCACCATCCCCCCATTTCCTGCTCACCATATTTATCCAGAGGTGACACATGTGATTTTGCAACTATAGAAAAACTGGTGCTGAAAGCTGCTCAAAAAATCATGAGAGCGCTAAAAGGATTTAAGATGGGGTTCTTTGGCCACTTTTCGTCTGTCTTTCTAGAGGGAGAAGAATTACAGAGGATAAATTCTCAGAAAGGGAATCAGGAGAAGGGGGAATGACAAATAAGAAATGGTCTCTTACCTTCAGGGGCCTACAGCCCAGCCCAGAAGGCTGTTAACAGCAGCACTGTGTAGAGCTGCTCCTGAGGATGAGGATAAAGCAGACAGAAGGACAAGGGCTTCTGGTGTGAAAGGTGTCATGGGCATTGTGTGTTCAGGGGGTGTCTCCTGCCCCCTTCCCCCTTCCCATTACTCCCTGTGCTTCAGCATCTCCCCGGCTGGAAAGTAACCTAAGGGGTATCACAGATCCGGGAGTTTTACTTCTATGGTCTGAGATGTAGCCAGCAAATATAGAAGGTGATGCATGTATCAGGAGGCAAAACTGTGACTTACTGTAAATACCACTTTCTCCTACACGTTTTAGCTTCAGAATATAGGCATTCAAAAGAAATGTCTAGCGCTGTTGTCACTTGATTTTTTAAACTTTCATGTGTCCTCCCACCTTCTGCCTTGTGGTTTGATTCAACTAATCAAAGTAATGGCTAAAGATGATTTCTCGTGGGCAAAGATATCACTGTAGATGAGACTTTAAATTTTAGTATCCTTGAAGGCAATCTCCGTTTGAGATGCAACAACTGCTGTAAACGCTTCATTTAGATATGTATGCCATCTATGGCCTATTTTTTATTTTTATTTATTTATTTATTTATTTAGCATCTTTATTGGAGTACAATTGCTTTACAGTGTTGTGTTAGTTGCTGCTGTATATTGAATTTCTTTAATTTTTTTTTACCACCAACACAGGTATTTTCTTTCTTAATGTACATATTTAAAATTTATAAAATGAAGACAGGAACGTGAGATGAAAATAATCTTCATCCCACCTTCTACAGATAACCATGGTTGAGAGTTCACTTTCTCACTTTCCAGTCATTTGTCTTAAACATGGATAAGTATTATTATTTTTCTACAAAAATGGGATCATACTGTAGGTGGTGTTTTGCAGCCAATTTTTTTTTTAACATCTTTATTGGAGTGTAATTGCTTTACAACGGTGTGTTAGTTTCTGCTGTATAACGAAGTGAATCAGCTATACATATACATATATTGCCATATCTCCTCCCTCTTGCGTCTCCCTCCCTCCCACCCCTCTATGTGGTCACAAAGCACCCAGCTGATCTCCCTGTGCTATATGCGGCTGCTTCCCACGGGCTATCTATTTTATATTTGGTAGTGTATATATGTCCATGCCACTCTCTCACTTTGTCCCAGCTTACCCTTCCCCCTCCCCATGTCCTCAAGTCCATTCTCTATGTCTGTGTCTTTATTCCTGTCCTGCCCCTAGGTTCATCAGAACCATTTTTTAAATTTTAGATTCCATATACGTGTGTTAGCATACACTATTTGTTTTTCTCTTTCTGACTGACTTCACTCTGTATGACAGACTCTAGGTCCATCCACCTCACTACAAATAACTCAGTTTCATTTCTTTTTTTGGCTGAGGAATATTCCATTGTATATATGTGCCACATCTTCTTTATCCATTCATCTGTCGATGGACACTTAGGTGGCTTCCATATCCGGGTTGTTGTAAATAGTGCTGCTGTGAACATCGTGGTACATGACTCTTTTTGAATTATGGTTTTCTCAGGGTGTATGCCCAGTAGTGGGATTGCTGGGTCATATGGTAGCTGTATTTTTAGTTTTTTGAGGAACCTCCATACTGTTCTTCATAGTGGCTGTATCAATTTACATTCCCACCAACACTGCAAGAGGGTTCTCTTTTCTCCACACCCTTTCCAACATTTATTGTTTGTAGATTTTTTGATGACGGCCGTTCTCACCAGCGTGTGGTGATACCTACTGTAGTTTTGATTTGCATTTCTCTAATGATTAGTGATGTGGGCATCCTTTCATGTGTTTGTTGGCAATCTGTATATCTTATTTGGAGAAATGTCTATTTAGGTCTTCTGCCCATTTTTGGATTGGGTTATTTGTGTTTTTGATATTGAGCTGCATGAGCTGCTTGTATATTTTGGAGATTAATCCTTTGTCAGTTGCTTCATTTGCAAATATTTTCTCCCATTCTGAGGGTTGTCTTTTCGTCCTGTTTATGGTTTCCTTTGCTGTGCAAAAGCTCTTAAGTTACATTAGGTTCCATTTGTTTATTTTTGTTTTCATTTCCATTTCTCTAGGAGGTGGGGCAAAAAGGATCTTGCTGTGATGTATGTCATAGAGTGTTCTGGCTATGTTTTCCTCTAAGAGTTTTATAGTGTCTGGCCTTACATTTAGGTCTTTAATCCATTTTGAGTTTATTTTTGTGTATGGTGTTCGGGAGTGTTCTAATTTCATTCTTTTACACGTAGCTGTCCAGTTTTTCCAGCACCACTTATTGAAGAGGCTGTCTTTTCTCCATTGTATATGCTTGCCTCCTTTATCAAAGATAAGGTGACCATATGTACATGGGTTTATCCCTGGGGTTTCTATCCTGTTCCATTGATCTATATGTCTGTTTTTGTGCCAGTACTGTACTCTCTCTTTTTTTTTTTAATGGAAAACCAGTATATGTTTTATTTTTATTTATTTAATTTTTTTAAACATCTTTATTGGGGTATAATTGCTTTACAATGGTGTGTTAGTTTCTGCTTTATAACAAAGTGAATCAGTTATACATATACATATGTTCCCATATCTCTTCCCTCTTGCGTCTCCCTCCCTCCCTCCCTATCCCACCCCTCCAGGCGGTCACAAAGCACCGAGCCGATATCCCTGTGCCATGCGGCTGCTTCCCACTAGCTATCTACCTTACGTTTGTTAGTGTATATATGTCCATGCCTCTCTCTCGCCCTGTCACAGCTCACCCTTCCTCCTCTCCATATCCTCAAGTCCGTTCTCCAGTAGGTCTGTGTCTTTATTCTTGTCTTACCCCTAGGTTCTTCATGACATTTTTTCCCTTAAATTCCATATATATGTGTTAGCATACGGTATTTGTCTTTTTCTCTCTGACTTACTTCAGTCTGTATGACAGACTCTAGGTCTATCCACCTCATTACAAATAGCTCAATTTTGTTTCTTTTTATGGCTGAGTAATATTCCATTGTATACATGTGCCACATCTTCTTTATCTGTACTCTCTTGATTACTGTAGCTTTGTAGTAGAGTCTCAAGTCAGGGAGCCTGGTTCCTCGAGCTCCGTTTTTCTTTCTCAAGATTGCTTTGGCTATTGGGGGTCTTTTGTGTTTCCATACAAATTCTTGGTGGCTGCAGCAGCAGCCTTAGCGTCTCATGACCGTCTCTATAGTTTCCACGCTGATAGCCGCAGCTCGCGCCCGTCTCTGGAGCTCGTTTAGGCAGTGCTCTGAATCCCCTCTCCTCGCACATCCTGAAACAATGGTCTCTTGCCTCTTCGGCAGGTCCAGACGTTTTCCCGGACTCCTTCCCAGCTAGCGGTGGCGCACTAGCCCCATTGAGGCTGTGTTCACGCAGCCCACCCCAGTCCTCTCCTTGGGATCCGACCTCCAAAGCCCGAGCCTCAGCCCCCAGCCCCCACTCACCCCAGCGGGCGAGCAGACAAGCATCTCGGGCTGGTGAGTGCCGGTCGGCACCGATCCTCTGTGCGGGAATCTCTCCGC
The DNA here is from genome assembly GCF_963455315.2 of Globicephala melas. Taxonomy (NCBI): domain Eukaryota; kingdom Metazoa; phylum Chordata; class Mammalia; order Artiodactyla; family Delphinidae; genus Globicephala; species Globicephala melas. Next base: position 13,864,336 of record NC_083335.1, on the reverse strand, counting down.
TTTGCCCTCTGCACCCCTGTTGCTGCTCTCTCCTCTGTGGCTCCGAAGCTTCCCCCCGGCCCACACCCTCTCTCCACCAGTGAAGGGGCTTCCTAGTGTGTGGAACCCTTTCCTCCTTCACAGCTCCCTCCCAGTGGTGCAGGTCCCGTCCCTATTCTTTTGTCTCTGTTTTTTCTTTTCTCTTTTGCCCTACCCAGGCACGTGGCGAGTTTCTTGCCTTTTGGGAGGTCTGAGGTCTTCTGCCAGCGTTCAGTAGGTGTTCTGTAGGAGTTCTTCCACATGTAGCTGTATTTCTGATGTATTTGTGGGGAGGAAGGTGATCTCCACGTCTTAACTCCTCCACCATCTTGAAGGTCCCCCCTCTGGTCTATTTTTTAAACACTTCTGTAAAGAACTGGTAGCTTCATGCTTTTAACACTGTCATCTTACTTGGTCTATTATTAAAGTGACAGAAAAGCTGATTACTCTTGATACATGAGGAAAGGATGGTAGTATCGATCATCATCTTTTTATCATCCAGAGCTTGAGAATGGTTCCTTTCAGCCCTGAAAAGTTATTGTACTCACCAAAATACAGAAGAGTATTTAGACTCCACTGTAGGTGTTTTTAGATACTAATTTCTTAGTGGTAGTTTCTCAACCTGGAAAAATGATAGCTCAAAGTCTTATGCATATAAACACATGTCATGAGTGCACAGGAGACAGAGAAACTTAGGCAGTATGGAAACAAGTGAAGGGAAAGTGTGTGAACTGGGAAGTACTCAATAGGCAAGTCACAGTCAGACCATTTGTAAGGAGACCATCATCTAAGAACCTTTCAGTTCTCAGAATTAGTTTATATATTTGATTCATTTCTTTCCAAAACACCTTGAGCCCAGTGGAAAATGAGTAGTCTGGAAATGGATAGGTTTGTCTATGCAGACCTGCAGTAACATGGGAAGAGCATTTATGAATTGTAGAGATTTAAGGGTCCCTGATACAATGCTCCAAATATGTATAAGGAAGAAGAAGATACCAGTGCCCATTCTTGAGTATAGGAGAGAGAACTGCCCTTTTGGCGAAGGTGAGAAACTGATGATGGAGACGGCTCTTTATTTACCATTTTCTCTGAATTCTGTATTTCTGAGTTGGTGTAGGCTTTGCTGCCCCTGCCGCTTGTGGATTTTTATTGGGTCTTTGAAAAATGGCTTTTGGGGTAGGTGGCCTCTCAACTTCTCATTTGTTTAGAGAGTTGAATTTCTGGGACAGACTTTTGCACACGAGCTGCTGTTTTGAGGGTGAGATTGTTCCGATATATTCCTCAAGACACTGTTTTCCTTCAGCTTTTCCGTAGGTCATATCTTTCTGCTGTACTTTAATCTGAAGTCATGGTTGCTGCCTGTAATATTTCATTTCCCTCTTGTGATCCCTCATTGATTTTTTTCAGGAGGGCTTAGCTAAATTTCTGAGTTTAAATTCCATACATTGATCAGTTTCTTTTTCTTTCTTATTTTGGGCTAGTTCTGTGTGCTGAGTTTCAGTGTCTTTTTTCCTCTGCTTTCTTGGTTTCTGGCCCAGATCTTTGTTTTCTTAGTATATTCTTGTTTGTGGGGTTTCACTGTGATGACATTACTGAAGCTGATACAGTTTGTATGTGACAGAAGGCATCTATTCACCTAAATCCTGTCTCTTTTCCGTGAACACCAGCAGGCCATCTAAAATCTGCTTTAAGCTTTGGTTTTCTCCGTCCCTGCCCCGCTTAGCTAAAGTTTATCCGGTTTCATCTTTGATACATCTTTCCTAATTCCATAAATTCCTCGGCCCTGTGCCCTTAGGAAACATGCAATTCCTATATGCCAACTCACCTACAGTAGCTGCCACTAGAAAATCATCCAGTTAGTCTGTGACTATTTTATGCTGATAGTCCTGGACTTTTCTTCTAATCCGTCTAGATTTTTTGGTCTTAATCATCAAGAGGTATTTTCCTACTTGCTATTTCCATACACCTTGTGCTTCTTAATCATTTCCTGCTCATGGCTCCTTCAGTGAGTGGGATTGGAGTCATCCCCCTCTGATTATTGAGTTCTTACATCTCATCATTTCTTAGGTTCTCCACAATCCTGGTCACCCGTTGTGATCTTTAAGAACTTAAACATCCTTCTTTATGTAATACACTCTTGAAGAGAATGTAGACCCAGGTGCATTTCCTTTTCTATTTTTATTTGTCCCTTCTGGTCTTAAAGATCTCCTATTTCCCTATCTGCACAGGCTGACTTCTAAGATCTCATACTTAATATTAAGAACTCTTACTTTGAACTTAAACCGTTTTCATTCTTCCACTGCTGATGTTCTTTGATTTGGCTGATTACTTAACTTCTCTGAACTTTAATTTCTCTAAGTATAAAGTAGAGATGATGAGATCTTCCCCAGCTTCTTAAAGGGGCTGTTATGAGGGCAGAAGGTAAAAGCATTGTTGCATGCTGGGTCATCAGAAATACCACCGGAATGACTTGTTGGTAAGGCCAAGTTGAGTTTATCCTTATTGTGGTAAGGAAGAGTACTAACTTGAAGGCTAAATGGGGATAATTATGAGGTTTGGGAATCTGGTTAAAGGTGGCTGTTGGAGTATGGGAGATTGATTAGGATTAGGTAAGGATCATGATATAATACTTTAGGATTGGTGGACACAACAACGGGAGGTTTTTGAGACAGGGTATTGATCTCAGTCCTCTCTGCTGGAAGTCTGTAGTTTGTTTGAGTATTTTTTCTGGAAGTTTCCGGAGTGAGCAACAGAATTATTTGCAATGTTTTTCCTCATGAGCAAGAGTAACCTGGAATTGTAAAGTCATGCTGATGAATACAGTAGAATAGTAAAATTATGTTTGATAAGAGAGCTGAAGAGTAAAATCATGTTTACGTAGGCAGTGAGCTATGAGGGGGTTGAGGCTTTTAGTTCTCAGTATACAAAAGCTCTTTGTAAATGATAAGTACTATATAAATGGTGGTGGTATTCATAAGGCAAGTGTTTGCCTTGTTTTTGATTCTTACGCCTTTTTACCTAAATGCAATATTTTTCTGCTTAAATTCATTAGGAAGGGGAATCTTTATTCAAAATGACTAAACTTCTGAAATGTCATTTAGCTCTCTTTGATGCCTGGGCCCAAACTAGCTTGAAAAAGTCAAGTGTGTAACCACTACACAATTTTCCTCAACCCTTTTAGAAGGTGACTAATCGTGAGAGATAATGAAGGGCAAAATCAGGGGGTTTTAATTCAGGTTAATCCTTCAGAATAAGATAAAATGTTTGGGGGGCAAATATAGGCCAACATGGTGAGTGAAACAAAACTCCTCACCTGGCCCATCAAGAGACAGCCTTCTGCCTTCCTTATCTGAAAATGCAATCTTGGTAGGGCTTTCCTTTTTAGCTTCCATTTTGGCCTTAATGCTGGCTCACTGGTTAACTCCAGCTACATGGTATATAGACTATTTTTAAAAACTCACTGGCCATAAACTGGAGAATAGGTTGTTTAACCCATAGACTAATGTAGGTAAAATATCATAAGAAGGTTATATTTAACATTGGACTAGTGGTTAAAATTTAGTTCTCCATAGGTAGTTACTGCAGAGCCTATTATCTCTAGGCAACACAGACATCAAATCAGCATTATTGATTAGTTCTCTTTTAATTTGATAGTCAGGTGTGAATTCCTCTTAATGGATCTGACACTATCATAGAAAATAAGTGGACACAGAGGAAAGAGCACTGAGGTATTTGACCATTGGAGTGCAAATGTGGACCATCATGAAACAGGAGAACTGGAACAGTCCTCAAAGGCTACATACAATAGAAATTTTCCTGTCTCATTTGGGAGGTAAAAACAATGAAGAAAATAAATTTGCTCAGGATTCAGAGCGCATGACATACTTGAAATAAACTCACGACAAGGCCAGACATTGAAGAGAGAATGAAAAAGCATGGCAAGAAATGATCCTTTTCTCAAGGACCTTACAATCTAGTTAGAGAGGCAAAACTAACTTAAATTTACTTAATCTGTATAACAAGTTGAGAGGAAGGGAACATTGCAATTTTGATAGAGAAGCCTTAGAAAATGTCAACGGTGGGGTGCTTCTTGCTTTGGCTTTCCAAGGATAGAGCAAAAGTAAGAATCCACGGAGGGGAGAGGGAGAGTACTCAAGAGAAAGGTGTGAGATGGGGGGACAAAAGTGGGAGGGCACAGATAGACCTGTGATCTTCAAAGCTGAATTGCTGATTGAAATCTGCTGCCACTAGATTTACATGTTTCCCAGCACTGGTGCAACTTGGCCCTGAGTACACAGAGCCTTTATTGGATTATTACGTCTGTGACACTGCAGCTATTAGTCACACTCGGCCATAGGACCTGACAATATAATGATATTCTGTTTTTACCTCGGTCCCGATAATGTCCCAGAAGTACCGAAATTATGACCAGAAAGTTAATTTCTTTGCATTTGGACGAGAAGTAAAAGAACAGGGAATAATTCTACATTCAGACTATAAATCTCCAGAGTTTTTTGGACACATTTTGTGTTAACAGGTTAGGCTGAATTTTGCATTAAGCGTTGCACTTCTCCCCAGAGGAACTGGTGAGAAAAATATCTGATCAGAGCATTTTAATCTTGTTCAAGGCTATCAAACAGATACTTGCACATATATGCACACACAGTTGTAACACTGATTATTTTGCAGGGTCACAAAAGGAATGGCTGTTTTGTACCACATACTAGTTGCTTTACTGAGTATAGAAATAAAACCAGCTGCTTCATCCAATCTTCTCAGAGAAGGTTTTCTAGGAGATCCGTGTGTGTGTGTGTGTGTGTGTGTGTGTGTTTTAATACTGGGAAATTAACACACAGAACCATTTATGTTCTTATTCATATTGAATTCCTGATAAGATCAGTTAGGCCACATTCTCAATATTCTTCCCTAATATTTGGTCCACAGTCTCAAACCTTGGAGATCACTGTTCACTGGATAAGTGAAGAAGTGTCAATGTAGTGAGATAATGACCACATAGGTTATGATTGAGCTGACACTGCAATCTTGTCTCCTGCTTTGTATTGTTGTTTTCATTCCATTGTGTACCTTTCCTCTCTGGAGAACTCAAAACTCACATTTCCAGGAAGTTGACAGTTAAACAAAGGCAGCAAATTAGCCCCATTTTCAGATCGAAGAATGGGGAACCACAGTGACCTTAAATGATTTATCCACAGTCACAAGGCCTGAGAGAAGGCTTGGTCAAGGATCTGTGTCACCATTCTCTGGCCACGCTCTTGTTTGATAATTGCATCAATGTTTAGGAAGAAATGTCATGTAATTAGGTGGTTAATTTTTCATTACTTAGACCAACTGATAAGGACTGCCATTAGAAAGTCTTTGCGGGACTTCCCTGGTGGTCCAGTGGTTAAGACTCTGCGCTTCCACTGCAGGGGGCACAGGTTCTATCCCTGGTCGGGGAACTAAGAGCCCGCCCGCATGCCGCTTGGCGTGGCCAAAAAAAAAAAAGAAAGAAAAGAAAGAAAGAAAGAACGTCTTTGCCATCATTCTAGAATCCAGAGTTGTAAAGTGGTTTCTTATAAGTTTGTATCCAGAGTTAGGTTAGGGTTAGAGTTGAAATACTAAGGGTGGAAAGGGGGTAGTGACGTAGCGTACATAGTTGAATCCCATAGGAGTTTAGCCTTCCAGGAGCTCCTTAGCATGGATGCTTTATAATTACATATTTCTAATTTCTTCATAAGCATGTTATTAGAACTTAGAATGTAGTAAGTGATATGATTGAGGTCTGGATATGGATCTAATGCTTTAAATCGGCACCCAGAAGAGTTACTGTAAGGCATAGACAAAAGGCACATGTTTTCTGTGAAGGTGGGGAAATCATTGGGCAAGATAGGAAATGAATAGAACCGTTAGATGCCCTTGGAGAAAAGTATCGTATTTATTTCTTTAGATCCCATGAAGCAGGTTTAGACAACCATCATTCCTTCCTTCATTAACTCAGCAAACAAGTATTGAATTCTATTTTATTAATAGAACAGATTGGGGACATTTAATAACTCACTGTTTAGCTTATGTGTTGAAATGAGCAATGAGAGTGAAGTACAAAGCCAGTGTTAACTCTGTGGATAGACTACCAGTTTGCTATTTAGAAATAGTTTCCAATCTCAGCTTTCCCACTAAAACCTACAATTAGTTTGAATGTTGTTGTACACTGATTACCATACCGCTTGCAGTAAAATATCACCCTCCCTTAATTGCAATTTCTTTCACAGTCTTTCCATTTGAATTATTCATCCTAGTTTTGAAAGAACTCTATGCAAATCAACAATGTAATAAATGCTTGTAGTACTTTTTTCAGAAAAATATATTCCAAATCATTTTATAAGGTGGTGTGAAAACAGTCATACGACCAACTTGGCTGTCTGTTGTTCGGACTGATTTTCTAATTCAGGCCAGTCTGTGTTCACAGGCTGTCAAGAATACTATGAAAGGGTCTCCTGAAGAGGGTGGGAGGTTAGCCCAGATGACCTAAAACGTCTCGTGCAGGTCATGTATATGTGATTCCATGACAGGCTAAATTGGTAGTAGATCAGATAGACACCATCTGCAAATGACATTTAAAGGGTTTTGAATTTTTTTTTCCCTTAGAGCTGATATGGACCAAAATTCTTCTTGCCAAAGGGCACAGTTTACCTCTTCCTGTTTATGGTAGCCATTTTTCATTTGTCACACGATTTGAAGTTTATAATAGAGTATTATGTTCAACTTCATGATGCTATTGCTTTAAGTTTAATAAATTTTTCTTCACGTGCATTTACAGAACGCTGTCGTAGCTCAGTCTTTTTTTTTTTAACATCTTTATTGGGGTATAATTGCTTTACAATGGTGTGTTAGTTTCTGCTTTATAACAAAGTGAATCAGTTATACATATACATATGTTCCCATATCTCTTCCCTCTTGCATCTCCCTCCCTCGCGCCCTCCCTATCCCACCCCTCCAGGTGGTCACAAAGCACCGAGCCGATATCCCTGTGCCTTGTTTTATCGACGGAGAAGAGTCGACAAGAACTTCACAGAGGTCCTTCACGTGTTAACGTATGTGTTTGAAGTGGCTGCGCGGAGAGCTGAAACAGAGTGTGCCAGTTTGTGGGGAACGCTCTTCCACACACACGCATGTACACAGCAGGGTGGCCATATGGCAGCCTATACGCATCTTTAAGGCCAAGAGTTCTATTTGTAAAGATGCATTTTATTGGTTCTTAACTTTTTGGGGGGGTCGCAGATTGAATTGATAACCTGCTGACATCGTATACCATCTCCTTGGGAAAAAAAGGCTTTTACACATATCCATAGACTTTTAAAACTTTTTAGGAGTTTAGGAACTTAATGTAATTTAAGCAATTATTCCCTTATTTGGTCATAAGATATTTGATTGCCTACCATGTACTCCGAGCCCTGTTCCAGTTCCCTGCTGACCAGCCATGTGACCTTGGGGCCATTCTTTTACCTCCCCAACTCTAAGTTTCCTGTGTAATATAAGATTGGAGTGTTTTAATGTGATGATCCCTGAAGTCCCTTATAGTGTGTTATTTACTCAGCCTTGTTCTAGGTACAGATAGGAATGCACAGTGCAAGCATCCACTAAGGCAAGACAGTGACCAGAACCAGGCAAAAGCAAGAAACAAAGGGAACAGAGGCTCCTGTTAGGTCATTTGAGACCCAGACACTTAGGCAAAGAAACTGCGTCTCACTGGTGTGAGGGAACTGCAGCTCTGAGTCTGCTTCTATATGTGGCCTCTACATAATAATGAATGCTCATTTCATTAATCACTTTGGGCTATTGCATGTTTTTTTTTTTTTACTTTATTGATGGGTTGCTTTTAAACTTTTAAAAAATTGAATCCTTTTCAACCAAGTACTTAATGGGTCGAGTTACTGTTATGGGACTGCAGGAGGTCAGTGTGAGGAAGAGTGGAGTTTCACACAAACCTTTCCAAGTAGATTATATTTAAAATGTTTATGTTATTATAGGTTCTACTGAAAGCCTTTCTAAAGCTCCTGGTAAACTTGTCCCTAGGCTGCTTGTGTCTCTATTTATTCAGCCTTCAAATATTCATTTGCTCATGTCGGCTGTGTGTTTGTTTTATTTTTTATCCAATATGATTTAATTTTATACTAGTGTTTGTTTAACTGAGACTTCAAGCGTGTATCAGGATGTCCAAATAAGTTCACGAATTCTGGGAGATTTTCTCCTAACAAGTAGGAATTCATCAACTTCAAATAATGACATATTAAACCTGTTAAATTGAAAATATCTTTATACTCACTCTGGAGCTTAAATATGTCAGCCAATAATAATCAGATGCCACCCAAACACTCACAATTTTCTGAGAAGAGAAAATTAGCTGGTTTTAATATGTCTGGAAGATAAATCAGACCATCCATGTTTTATCTTTCATATGAGAAATTTATATAACTCACATTAAACACATCAGATCAACTGGAAAATTAGAGTAATTAAGTGCTAGAGGGGAAAGAATTTTATTAGAAGACCAACAAAGACACTCGTGCTGGCAAGATCATATCTGAAAGAGCTGAGAGAAAGTGCAGACACATGAGGCTAGAGGGTGTGATGAAGGAACAGGTTCCCTGAAATCCTTAGAAGTAAAGAGAGAGAGGCTGGCTAGGCCTAGAATATGCCAGCACGCTGGAGAAGAGGACAGATACTATAAAGGTTGACCTTACTCCCTTTTATTTAAATTTAAAACATTTTGAAGTAAAAAATAAAAATGCTTTTAAACATGGATGCATTTATAATGAAGATCAAGAGCCTTCTCTCCCATGTTTCTCTACACCCTCCCTGATATCTGTTTTTAGTTTTGGCTATTTCCCTCTCTGCATATACTATCTTAATACCTATTGCTTAAAATTTTATCTTAGAAGATTGCATATTGTATTTTGCTCTTAAGGCTCACCTACTCCACTCTCGTCTTTAGTCTCTTTCCCCCAAATTTACATCACTATTTCTCTACTAGTTACCTCTGCAATTTTAGCCACTATACTTTAACATTTATCTCTTGTTGCATCAAGAGCCCATGCTTGACAAGGACATTTATTTTGCATTTTTGTCCTTCCCTTCATTTCTTTCCCTTTTACATCCTGCACTCTGTCAAGCATACCTTTGCTTTTTACATTGTCAAGGTTGTTAAAAGCACTCTTTATTTTTTTTATAATTACCTTATTTTGTGGGGTAAATCATTAAGTAAATTCCTAAGAAAGGTATGTGTAAAGCAGAGTTTCTGAACTGTTAATTATTTGAAAATATTTTTATTTGGACCTCACACTTGATTGATACTTGGTATAGAATTGTAGATTCAAAACCATGGGCCCAGAGTTTTCTTTTTAAAATTTTCTTTCTTCTGTCTTTTGGAATCTTTTATTAGATAGATACTGGATCTGGACCAATCATCTGTAACATTTGTATTTCTCCTTACCTCTGTCTCGCACTTTTGCTCCATGTTCCGGGAACACGCTCTCAATCTTGAGAAACTTGTGATTCATCAGACGTGCTTTTCTAGGCCGCAGTGAACTCCCTACTCCCTATTACCTGGGTCTTTCCTAGGACCCATTCTTGATAGGCTCTCTTAACCTTCCCACTCATAATTGTGACTCCAACTATGGTGATAGTAGACAGAAATGTCATTATTTCTAATCTTTAGTGGTGTTCTCTAAGAAATAAAATATAAACCTCCTTTCCATAAACAAATGGGACCTAATGAAACGTCAAAGCTTTTGCACAGCAAAGGAAACCATAAGCAAGACCAAAAGACAACCCTCAGAATGGGAGAAAATATTTGCAAATGAAACAACTGACAAAGGATTAATTTCCAAAATTTACAAGCAGCTCATGCAGCTTAATAACAAAAAAACAAACAACCCAATCCAAAATGGGCAGAAGACCTAAATAGACATTTCTCCAAAGAAGATACACAGACTGCCAACAAACACATGAAAGAATGCTCAACATCATTAATCATTAGAGAAATGCAAATCAAAACTACAATGAGATATCATCTCACACCAGTCAGAATGGCCATCATCAAAAAATCTAGAAACAATAAATGCTGGAGAGGGTGTGGAGAAAAGGGAACACTCTTGCACTGCTGGTGGGAATGTGAATTGGTACAGCCACTATGGAGAACAGTATGGAGGTTCCTTAAAAAACTACAAATAGAACTACCATATGACCCAGCAATCCCACTACTGGGCATATACCCTGAGAAAACCATAATTCAAAAAGAGTCATGTACCAAAATATTAATTGCAGCTTTATTTACAATAGCCAGGAGATGGAATCAACCTAAGTGTCCATCATCGGGTGAATGGATAAAGAATATGTGGCACATATATACAATGGAATATTACTCAGCCATAAAAAGAAACGAAATTGAGCTATTTGTAATGAGGTGGATGGACCTAGAGTCTGTCATACAGAGTGAAGTAAGTCAGAAAGAGAAAGACAAATACTGTATGCTAACACATATATATGGGATTTAAGGAAAAAAATGTCATGAAGAACCTAGGGGTAAGACAGGAATAAAGACACAGACCTGCTGGAGAACGGACTTGAGGATATGGGGAAGGGGAAGGGTGAGCTGTGACAAAGCGAGAGAGAGGCATGGACATATATACACTAACAAACGTAAGGTAGATAGCTAGTGGGAAGCAACCGCATAGCACAGGGATATCAGCTCGGTACTTTGTGACCGCCTGGAGGGGTGGGATGGGGAGGGTGGGAGGGAGGGAGACGCAAGAGGGAAGAGATATGGGAACATATGTATATGTATAACTGATTCACTTTGTTATAAAGCAGAAACTAACACACCATTGTAAAGCAATTATACCTCAATAAAGATGTTTAAAAAAAAAAACCTCCTTTCCTCCCTGTCTTCCCCTTAATTTCTCATGAAAATATACCTTTTCCTTCCCTTGGAATGTCATTATGCAATATAAGCATCAACTATAGACTTCTCTATTTGCCAAAACATCATGAAGGTTGCCTTTCACAATGCCATGCCTGGGCTTCAAATAGAATTTATTTTGTGAACTTGTTTTACAACCAATTTCTATACCCTGTCCTCTTGAATCTGGGTAAATAAAAATAGTACAAGGTCATGCATTAAATTAGCCATTTCAAAACATCCCAAGTAATAAATGGAACAAGGGGGGAGGTTACTTGTGTAGGAGTCTCCCTATCCAGATAATTATAAATTTAAAAACCTACAGTAAGCACTCTATTCCTTTGAGCTGCTAATTAGCTCATTCTTAATTGGCAGAACGCCCCCAAAATACCGCCTTGATAATCCAAATAGTTTTTGTTTCATATATATCAACGAATCAATTTAAGCTCTACACTGCATTTTACTCCTTGAAATATATAGCATCCCTTCTGTCACAGAAATTCTTGAGACTTTTCCTGCAATAATGTTATGTTTTGTGCTAAATGGAAACTTTCCAGATGATGGGCTCATCCGGCCTCCCACTTGCTGCAAGATGCCTGGCACACTTAGCCCTATCAGTTTCTCCTGCCTGGTAATCAACCAAATCCTTCAGCTCGAACAGAGAGTCCATATTGTCAGTGGATACAAGAAATGGGTGGATGAAATACGTTTTTTTCCCAATATTTAAACTATCTCGAGGTACCCAAAGCAAGATTGTGAAATAAGGGTGAGGCTTCTGATCTTAGAGCTTGATCTTAGAATTCGGAGCTAGAAGACTCTGTTGCTTTGAAGAACTGTTTCCTGTATCTTCTTTCCCATTCATTGTTAACTTAAGCTTCTCTTATTAGGGCCAAAGTTTCATATGCCATTCCTCACTTCACAACCTGTGAAAGCATACACAGATTGTAATTTTGGAAGTGACAGATGGGGGGCAAGTCTTACATACTTAGAAGTGACTGAGGGAAATAAGACCTTCAACATGCATTACTGTTCATTCTGCCTCATTGGAGCATTCATTAAAGACTCTCAAAGAATGTGCCTCTCTATATCTGGGTTTAAGAAGCAGAGAGGGCATTCCAGAGGACAGTGTCTTAGCACTTGAGAAACCATCAGTTTCAACCAATTCGTTAATTGCTCCTATATTCTCATTTTAACGTGTCAAGGTTTTGAATAGAGCAAACTTTTGTTTGTGCTTAATATTTAGAAACCCCCCATAATTATCTATTTTTACTGTATTCTGAAGCTGAATATTAAACCATCCTAGTGATGTTAAGATAAACTTAGCTTGTATAGGGTTTGGGCATGGTTGGCCTTTAAGATTACCCCAGCACATTTATTAGTGAATCTTTTACATGAACTGATGCAACTTTAAAAACATTAATTTTTACTCTAATCATAAGTGCAGTGTGGTAATCTACATAGTGTTTTTAAGCACTCAAAGCAACTGTGAGAAGAAAGATTTTTACACTCCAGGAAGAAAAAAGTAAATTTCTAGTAGGTCATTTTAAATGTTTATGTTGTGGTAAGTAGTGTTTATCTAACTTCAAGTCAAGACCAGTATCTGGACTGTTGTCAGATTTCTGTGCTCTTCCACCAATCTGCTGAACAGAATGCATTTCAACAGAGCAGAACGATAGTATTAAGAATTATTAGGACTTCTGTGTGTCGCACTGTCTCTTGCCACAGCAGAAGAGTGCTTCAACCTCTTAGAGAAGTGATTGCATAAACCCCCAAACCTCTCATATACTAAATCTCAATTTGACTGCAATATTGAATTCCATTTTGATTAATGTCCCTTTCTGTCATTCAGCATTCAACATCTTGGACCTGGGAAATGCTGGGTCACAGAGAAGGAATTGGCGATGGCCTGTTGTCATTCTTTTCTGCTTTTACAGTAACCTGCTGAACAGGATGCATTTCAACAGAGCAGAATTGTAGAGTACTAGGAATTATCAGGACTTCTGTAATTCCTGAGGCCACTTTCTTGTATCTACTATCTTGGATCATTCTTTGCTTATTAACAGTCTCTTGGAGATTATTATCAGTGCTTTTAAGGAAGAGGAGTGGAAGTCAAGCAAGTAGAAGTACCATATGCTTTATTGAGGGAAGTCCTTAGCTAGAACCTGGACTTATTTGTGGAGCAGTCTTGAATTTTGTGGCTTGATGGCAGACCCTCAAAAGCAGTGGCAGTCCCAGAGCTTTGCTTTAGGAGGAGAGAAGTTAAAGGAGCTAAATTAGCGGATTGTTTTTCTACTGCAACTTTCCTGGTGATCACAGGGAGCCACCAAATCTGTGATGCTCATACTGTTACTTTTTTCCCATTGTCAGCTTTGTCCCCAGATTTTGGTTCTGTGAATAGTGGCACCCAGAACAGTAACAATTAGTATTTGCTGAGTGCTTAGTATGTACCAGCCAAAGTGGTACAAAGTGAATAGTGTTAAATTCTAACAGCTACCTGGTGAGATGAGCACTAATTCTCACTGTATAAATGTGAGATAAGGATACTGAACCTTAAAGCAGTTCAGTTCTTTCTCACCCAGTGGCACTTGGATTCAAACCCAGGCAGTTGGAGTATAGAGAAGATGCTCTTAACAGCTAAGTGTGTGTCATGGAGTCTCCTGCCACAGTGCAATGCTTGAGAGACTCAACTTTTATAAGGCTGAGGAGTTTCTGAATTTTTTAGTCTTATATTGCTAGCTGCCCTGCCCTGTGAGGAATATTAAAAGAAATTCTTCAGGGAGAATGAAAATGATTTAAGTAGAAAATCAGATCTACATTAGGAAAAAAAGAATGTTAAGAGAAGGGATAAATGAAGGTAACGTAAAATCTTTTAACTTAATTATTATTAATTTATTTGATAGGTAACTGTTCAAATAATAGTAAGAGAATATTTACTTGATTACAGCATCTGGATAAGTGAGGCTATTGACAGCAATATTGTAAAGGATAAGAGTTTGGAATTAGGAATAATCTAAGATGTGAGCACTGCTTGTGAAGCAGCGTGGTGTTATTAGAAAGTCAAATTTTGTTTTAAACTATTGTTGATATGCTAAGAGAAGAGATAAAATAGACTCATGTAAAATGCTCAATTAAAACCAGAGAAGGCAGAAATAGAGGGGAAAAAATTAGAGCAGGGAATAAAAATGGTTACTACCATAGTAAATAGATATTAATCCATCTATATCAATAATCATTTTAAGGGCAAATGGTCTAAATATATCAGCTAAAAAACAGATTTTCAGAGTGGATGAAACTATGTTGTCTATGAGAGACCCATTTTAGATATAAATATTTGGGTAGTTCATAAGTAAAGGGATGGAGGAATATGCTATCACTAAACAAAGGAAAGCTGAAGTAGCTGTATTATTTTCAGACAAAGTAGATTTCAAAACAAGGAAAATTGTCAGGGATAAGAGGGAGCAGTACATAATGAGAAAACAGAAAATTCTCCAAGAAAACATAACAACAGTTTGTTAAAGTATGTAAGGCAAAGGAATAGAACTTCAAGGAGAAATAGACGAATCCACAATTACAGTTGGTGGTTTCACTGCCCTTCTTTCATTAATTAATAGATGAAGTAGGCAGAAAATCAGAAATGGTATAGTTGACCTAAAAAACACCATCAGTCAAATTTGATCTAATTGACACTTGGAGATTACTCCATACAACAACAGCAGAATACATATTCTCAAACTCACATAGAACATTCACCAACATAGATCACATTCTGGGCCATGAAAAACACCTAAACAAATTTAAAAGAATAGAAGTCATGTAAAGTATATACTTGGACCACAATAAGATTAAATTAAAAATCAATAATCTCCAAATATTTGGAGATTAATCAACACATTACTAAATAAAACATGGATCAAAGAAGAAGCCCCAAGATAAATTTTAAAATATTTTGAACTAAAAAAAGGGAAATACAACTTATCAAAATTTGTAAGGATGCAGCAAAAGCAGTGCTTGAAGGAAAATTTATAGCATTAAATTTAGAAAGAAGAAAGATTTAAAATCAATTAATCTAAGCTTACACCTTAGGAAACTACAGAAAGAAGAGCAATCTGAGCCTAAAGCAAACATAAGAAGAGAAATAGAGTCAATAAAACTTAGAGGAGAAATCAGTGAAATTGAAAACAGGAAAATAATAGAAAAAATCAAGGAAATTAAAATCTGGTTCTTTGAAAAGAACAATAAAATTGATAAACCTTTAGCCAGGGTAATGAAGATTAAAAAAGAGAAGACACAAATTA
The DNA here is from genome assembly GCF_963455315.2 of Globicephala melas. NCBI lineage: Eukaryota > Metazoa > Chordata > Mammalia > Artiodactyla > Delphinidae > Globicephala > Globicephala melas. The sequence goes on along the minus strand of NC_083335.1, from coordinate 13,849,066 downwards.
CTAATATCAGCAAGAGGAGTATCACTACTGATAATGATGGGCTAAATCTAAAACTTTCTAAAATAAAATCTGATTAAAATAAAATTTTTGAGGATGAATAATGATTGGGGGTTTACTGAAGGGTATGGGCTTCTCTGCAGATTACAGAGTGCATACAGAGGCTGAGCTCACAAAAAGTCTTGTTGAGTTTAGGGATCAGTCTCCAGTAGGCTATGGCTGCGGTGGATAGTTGAACAAAGATGCTAGAGAGTGTGGTTTAAGCAAGCCTGCGAATGTATTTAGGTGTCATATTTAATTGTTGCTCACTAATCTTGGGAACACTGTTGAATTAATTTGGGTGTTCACAAAAATGGAGGGAAAACTTTTCAAGGTTGAGACTGACTTGCCTTTTATTTTCCCTTAAGGGAAATGGGCTTTGGTGGTCAGTAAAAGACCAAGATTGAATATAATGAGGACTTCCCTGGTGGTCCAGTGGTTAAGACTGTGCACTCCCAATGCAGGGAGCACGGGTTCGGTCCCTGGTTGGGGAACTAAGATCCCACATGCCGCACAGTGCAGCCCCCCCCCAAAAAAACAAAGATTGAGTTGAATATAATGATAACCATCTTAACAGCAGCTAATAATAACAGTGCATATCTATTGTTTTTTAAACTGCCTTAAGCCAGGGTCCTGTCAGCACATCCCAAGTGCAAATAAGAAAATCACTTTTGAATGGCTTTTAAATTTGCATTAAGAGTGATTCACCTGATGTCAACTTTAGGATTATATGCTATTTCTTTTTTTTAAATTGAGATATAGTTGATGCACAATATTATGTAAGTTTCAGATGTACAACATAGTGATTCACAAATTGTAAAAGCTATACTCCATTTATAGTTATTATAAAATATTGACTATATTCCCTGTGCTGTACAATATATCCTTTTAGTGTATTTATTTTATACATAGTAGTTTGTACCTCTTAATCCCCTACTGCTATCTTGCCCCTCCACCCTTCCCTCTCCCCACTAGTAACCACTAGTATGTTCTCTATGTGTCTGTTTTATTTTGTGTTATATTCACTAGTTTGTTTTCTTTTTTAGATTCCACATATAAGTGACATAATACAGTATTTGTCTTTGTCTGACCTGTTTCACTAAGCATAATACCCTCCAAGTCCATCCATGTTATTGCAAATGGCAAAATTTCATTTTTTTAAATGGCCGAGTAGTATCCATTGTGTATATACCACATTTTCTTTATTCATTCATCTATTGATGGACATTTAGGTTGCTTCTATATCTTGGCTATTGTAAATAATGCTGCTGTGAACGTTGGAGTGAGTGTATCTTTTTGAATTAGTGTTTTGTGGGGTTTTTTGGATATGATTGTATGCAATTTCAAATGTGTCCCAAATCTCTGCCTCTGAGTCACTGAGCTATTAGTGTAGCTCCTGACAAAGAGAAATCCCTTAGTTGGCTGTTCCTGGGAACCTCTAGCTCTCTGTTTTCAGAAAATAAATTCATATGGGTCAGAAAGGAGTGAGGGTGAGGAATGTCATGAGGTTCAGGCAGGAGGAAAAAAAGGCCTAACAGAATTGACACCACATCTTCCCTATTGTTAGCAAGGGATTATGGGAGGGAAGAGGTAGAAAATGGGAGTGCTCAGATATTTGGGAAGAATAGCCCAAGTGTCCACAGTTTGATGGCACCTGAACTCTACTATTCATTCAAGTCATAATCTTTTTTTTAAAAAAAATTGAAGTAGAGTTGATTTACAATGCTGTGTCAATCTCTGCTGTACAGCAAAGTGACTCAGTTATACACATAGAGACATTCTTTTTTAAATATTCTTTTCCATTATAGTTTATCCCAGGAGATTGGATGTAGTTCTCTGTGCTATACAGTAGGACCTTGTTGTTTATCCGTTCTAAATATAATAGTTTGCATCTACCAACCCCAAGCTCCCAGTCCATCCCTCTTCCCTCCCCCACCACCTCTCTTCTTTGGGACAAGTCAGTTCTCTATGTCTGTGAGTCTGTTTCTGTTTCATAGATAGGTTCATTTGTGTCATATTTTAGATTCCACATATAAGTGATATCATATGGTATTTGTGTTTCTCTTTCTAAATTACCTCACTGTTGGTGGGAATGTAAGTTGGTGCAGCCACTAAGGAAAACCGAATGGAGGTTCCTCAGAGAACTGAAAATAGAATTACCATAGGATCCAGCAGTCCTACTCCCGGGCATATACCTGGACAAAACTATAATTCAAAAAGATACATGCAGGGGCTTCCCTGGTGGCACAGTGGTTGAGAGTCCGCCTGCCGATGCAGGGGACACAGGTTCGTGCCCTGGTCCAGGCAGATCCCACATGCCGTGGAGCGGCTGGGCCCATGAGCCATGGCCGCTGAGCCTGTGCGTCCGGAGCCTGTGCTCCTCTACGGGAAAGGCCACAACAGTGAGAGGCCTGCGTACCGCAAAAAAAAAAAAAAAAAAAAAAAAAGATACATGGACCCCTATGTTCATAGCAGCACTATTCACAATAGCCAAAACATGGAAACAACCTAAATGGTCCATTGACAGATGAATAAAGATGTGGTACGTACACTCAAGGGAATACTACTCAGCCATAAAAAGAATGGAATAATGCCATTTGCAGCAACATGGATGCAACTAGAGATTGTCATACTAAGTGAAGTAAGTTAGAAAAAGAAAGTCATAATCTTTAAAAATGGCTACCAAATACCACTGAGTACTTATTCATTTCTGTTCTGCATGGACAATGTTCTTAATAGACAGCTGCAGGACCCTGATTACACTCTGTTTTGCTTATTAGATCCTTGGCTTACTCCCAAGAAGAGAGAACAGGTCTCATTGGTACAAAATAATCATGCTCTCAGCCCCAAAGAGCATCACCTCTGCTATAGACTGAATTGTGTCTTCTGAAAATTCATATGTTGAGCCCTAACCCCCAAGGTGACTGTATTTAGAGATAAGGCTTTTAGGAGGTCATTAAGTTTAAATAAAGTCGTAAGGGTAGTATCCTAATCAGATAGGACTGGTGGCCTTATAAGAAGAGAAAGAGAGAGATCTCTCTCTCTGCATGCGCACACACTGAGGAAAGGCTAAGTGAGACCACAGTGACAAGGTAGCCATCTGCAAGCCAGGAACAGAGATCTCCCTGGAAGCCAAGCCCTGCTTCTAAAACTATGAGAAAATAGATTTCTATTTTTTAAGCCACCTAGTCTATGGTATTTGTTATGGCAGCCCAAGCTGACTAAGACATCCTCCATTCTTCTTTCTTTAGCCACAGAGAATCAGAGGGAACAATAGCCAAAGTATTGCCTACATATAAAACACAGATAAAGAAATTCCCTGTGTGGAAGTTTGGTGTCTACAGTTGTTTAAAGGGCAATTTGGCTTGTCTCTTTGTGTTTTAATAGCAGAAAGACATTTCACATAATAATTCAACTCCGTGGCTCACTCTAATCTAGGTCTGTGAGTGGGGATTTGCATTCTTTGCTTGTGATTTACATCGCTTGACACCTAATACAATGACTCCCGCTGCAAGGGCCATTACTGCATCTGTGCAGCTCCAATCTGTCACTGGCAAAGGTCTGAGAGCTGGTGTACCCTCCATTCAATCAAGAAACTAGTACTGGGTGTAATTAATTACATCCTTTCTCCCCAACCTCAACAACTGCTACACATCACTTCTCTTAAAAACTCAGTCAAGGCAATATTTTTCCCGTACCCACCCCCCTGCCTTTTCAGTAAATGCAGACGTGGTTGTGCAATCAATCACTGAAACCTCAGGCTTTTTTTTTTTTCATTTCAAATATTCATGAGCATGTGTCTGTTGCAAATTTCAAATGCATTCTTTTAAGGGTGTCATTAGTACCTGAGCTTCCTAACTAGCTACTATACTTCAGGAAGATCTTTGAAACTGGAGTTTCAGCCATCTGTATGTAAGCAGCAGCCATCTCTGTGATTGTCTTCTAGAACCGTAACAGATGCCTTATCTGATAAATAACACCCATAATTTTATTGTCAACATTGCAATTCAGTGACAGTACCTAAGCACCAGTTATTCTGTGGGCTAGGTTGAATGGGCTAATAGAATGTGGGACTAGGATTTCAAGGGTAAGATTTGATATGATTATTTACGTTGTATCATTAGGCATTACACCAAATAATTTATCCAAGTGGATGGTATTCAATTTTCAAGTCACTCAGATTTTGAGTGACTGATAAATTAAGAGAATGGAGTTCATTATCGGCAGTGAGAAGAAAAAAGTGCATCAGAAGCTTGGAAAAGAACAGAGTCTTAAAACCAGCTAAGCCCATAATGCATTCCAGTGAATTGTTAAGATGCTATTATTATGTTAAGAAGTTCTCTGCTTTTCTATGCAGGTCTCTGAGAGTATTTTCTGTTGGCCATTAAGACAGAGCAAGGCAAACCAGACAGCAGTTGTGACTTGAATGCTCAGTGCTGTAAAACTGTTATGTGAATCCATTTTCAGTTTAGGTATGGAAGATGATGGTCCCTCAGTGCTGTTCGCATCATTAAAACTCAGGAGGGAAAATGTAAAGTGAGTGGAAAAGAGGAAGGTGGAAAAAATTAAGTGGAGTTGTGAGACCGATGACACTCCCACCCGGTCAGCCGCATCTACAGTTAAAGAAGTCAGTGCTGTCTAGAGGACTCAGTCACTTCTTTCAGGTCTCTGGAAGGCTGTCAACCTCTTGCCTGTGTATCAGAAGCATAACACCTGGAACGGACTCTTAACTCTGTGCACTAGAAAACAGAAATCAGAATAAGGCAGAAGTTCTTGGAGTTTATCCAGGAGAGTTTAGTTACTGAAATGATGAATATCCTCATTACGCCAACTCTCTCCTCCAACCCAACACAACTCCTTGTACTTTAGATCTTTGTATTGTTCCTCATCCCCAGAACATGTCCCCCTTCCTTGCACATAATGAGTAGACTGGAAGGGAAGAGACTCTGCACTTAGGTTAGTACTTAGGTAGGAACTTTGGGTTCTAGTCTTGGCTCAGACACTTAAAACCTCTCTGACCTGAATGTCCTTATCTGACAAACTTTGCTGTGAAGGTAAGGATCTTTTATATCTCATCAGCACCAAGAGTTCTTAAGTCTGGGCATTTACCAGCCTCAGAGAGGTTCCTGCTCTGTGGCCCATTGGCATGTAGAGGGACGTGGGATTTACTTACATCTAGAAAAGAGCATTGACCTGGCTTCTGAATTTTCACATTAAAAGATTAATCCTAGTTTCTCTACTTGTCTTAAGTACAAATCTGTTTTCTATCAGTAGTAGAAAATATTAGCGCTCTACATTTTTTCTATGCATATTTTTATAAAGACAAGAGCTCATACTACATTCATGGTTAATATCCTCCTTTCTTAACATATCCATGGCATGGGCTTCTTATAGTGACCATATATCCTGAACCAAGTAATGTACACATAGTATATTAGTGGAGTCACTTTCAATGAAGGAGTCAGAAAGAAAAGCAATTCAAAGTAGCTTTTAAGCAAGAAAGGAATGGCATGTTACTAAGAAATCCTATGGTGGCCCTTAGTTTCACATATAGTATTAGTATTCGCTTTCATTCTATGTCTCAGTGCTGCTTTCCCTTGTCCCCTAAGTCTTGGCTCTTACCTGACACAAAGAGGCCCTATCCATGTGGTAAGAGGAGACAATTATCAGTGCTCCCCCTTGTCTACCTTGTAAGAAGAGATATATTTAGACTCTGTGGGATCCGATTGTCCCCACATGGCTCATGTACATCACCTGCACCAATCTTGGTGGACAGAGGTCGTGGGTCACCATGATGGGCAGGCGATGCTCTGATTGCTGGCTAACTGACAAAATCAACAGCTGTTCACTACATTCTATTTCTAGTCTGCTAAGCACTCACCCTCACTGAAATGTACACAACCATCTCCCTCCTTTTCCTAGTAATCTTTGCACAAACAACCTCCTGGCTGGAATCACAAACACACTCCAACTGAAAATAACAAAAAGACAATCAAGCTGATGTTTCCAGGGATATCTGTGGAGGGGCTTCTTTTTGCAATCGTGAAATTCATTTTGTGAAGTCTTTAACAGGAATAAAAATCAAATTTTACATATTTCTCACCTTTTTGGTAGTCACAGACACATTCCCTCTTCTGCATTTAAAAATCAAGTAAGGGACTTCCCTCGTGGCATAGTGGTTGAGAATCTGCCTGCCAACGCAGGGAACACGGGTTTGAGCCCTGGTCCGGGAAGATCCCACGTGCTGTGGGGCAACTGGGCCCATGCTCCACAACTACTGAGCCTGCGCTCTAGAGCCTGCGAGCCACAGCTACTGGACCCATGCACCTGGAGCCCGTGCTCCGCAACAAGAGAAGCCACTGCAATGAGAGGCCGGAGCACCGCAACGAAGAGTGGCCCCTGCTCACCGCAACTAGAGAAAACCCACGCACAGCAACGAAGACTCAACACATCCAAAAATAAATTTAAAAAAATTCAAAAAAAAAAAAGAAACTGGTTTCTTAAAAAAAAAAAAAAAGTCAAGTAATTCTGAAGCCTTGTAAACATTTGGACCCCCTGTGTTCAGTTGGTCACAGATATGGCATCAGATGCCATTCCCACCCAGGTGTGCTGTCTTAGCTCCTCAAATGGATAACCAATTGTCTACTTCAGTCTCTCTTGAACTCAGACCCCACTGTCATAAATCATTTTTTCATTCTCCATCTCGGGGACCACACCTTGGAGTCCCTAAATTCCATATCCTAGTGACTCTTAGCACCAAGCTCTCCATCCAAAGGGGCTATTAACTGTTCTTGCTTCATGTTTTCCCACTGCCTTATGCTTGTTAATGTGGAACACTCATTTCTACAATTTCAGCTCTCTATATTTTACCACTCCGCTATTGACTGCCAAAATCCCATCTATTTCATACTAAAAGTGAACATGAATGTGGAATAGAGACTTAAACAGAGTGTCAGGAAACCGTTCACTGGAACTAATTCTACCATCTTAAATAAGTAGGAATATAATTATTTTAATTATTTTTCACATAGCTATATCTTGGGTTGTCAAAATTTCTATTTAAGGCTTCTTTTCAACGTGAATATGGAATTAATGATTAAAACTCAGTGTCATTTAGGCATGTTTGACTGCATGTAACAAAACGTTTGACTGCATGTAATCCCACCTACAGGGTCACATCACAGAAAGTGTGTTGGTAATAAATTCACGCCTTGTGTAATAGCTCCGGATCATTAAGGATCGATGCTCTTACAGTCTTTCATATTACTCTGCCATCCTGAACTTGTTAGCTTTCCAAATCAATTAATCTAACACGACTTTTCCTTTCCCAACCTTTGGACATAAGCCTCACGGTATTCCATGTCCAGGGCTTTTAACTACAAGTAACAAAACAGAACTACAGTAGCTTAAATAAATACGATGGTTATTGAGTGGCTCAATGGCATCTTCAAGGAACCATGTTCTTAAGAAATCTTTTCACTCTTCATTTCTGGTTGTATTTCATCTTCATACTTGTTGTCTCCTGGAACTAACAAGGCTTCTACTGCAGCTTTCATCTTCATACTGTTGTTTCATGAGATAGGAAGCCTTCCTTATTCTAGCTGTCAAATTTGTATTCAGTTGGTAAAAAGGGAAAGTGTGAATGTTGAATGGCAAAATAGGTCTTTCCAGGCCTCTCTCTTTTTTATCAGGTACACAAACTCAGTAGACGCCTGCTACTGTCTATTGACAACTGTGTCAAATGTCCTCAACAGTCTGGAAGGCGGATTAGAAAGCCACATGGAAATAAATATCATGATAGAATTTCCAGAACTGGCAAGGTATTAAGCTATGCCTACAGTCACCTTATCTGTGCTGTCCCATATGGTAGCTAATAGCTGCCTGTAGCTATTTCAGCTTAAGTACAATTAAAATTTCAGGACCTCAGTATTATTAGCCACATTCAAATGTTCAATAGCCACATGTTGCTGGTGGCTGCCATACTATACAGGACAGATATAGTACATCTCTACCTCCGCAGAAAGTTCTGTTGCCTAGTGCTGTACTAGATGAAATGGGGTCAGTGAAGGGATAGTTAGTTCCCAGTTCTCAGAGTTGGTTCGTAGCGAAGCAGAGACCAGACACCTGGTCTCCTAATGTTCAGATCAGTATTCTTTTAAGTAGACAGCACGGCTTTCTGTACATTTCTGTCATTCTGCTTAATATTGCTTCGCATTTTCAAGAAATTATACCTATATTTTGTTGTCCTTCTGTGCTCTAGTGTGCATATGAGTGGTTGAAAATGCTGACATGGGTACTCTGCAGTGTTTTCATTCATCATTCATGGAGCCACTTAACATTTCAGTATAGCAAGGGCCTAAATGACTATAAGGAAGTCGGTTGAGAGTAGGTGAGAATTGCGGTGACGTTGAAGAAATCTGTTTTAGCTTTAATTCTGTTTTACTTTCTGTGATGGCTAAAATGCATTGCCCCTTTAATAAACCAGATGGTAAAATCTCATGTTTCTGAGGCTTAAAGAAATGAATGAGGAGTAGCTAGAGGCATACCCTTTAAAAAACTTTTTAGATCCTCAGCCTAGAGAAGGGCTAGGATGGAAGAGAAAAGTACAGAAGCTAAGATGTTGTAAGAGTAATAAAGAGAAGGTAGGCTACTATCAGCTAGATTCTATGTAATAGCTAGATATAAATGGAAGCATCTGGTTTAAAGCATGTGTAAATAGCCATGGGTGATAGAGGGGAACAAAAGAAAAGGCATTAGTTAGAAAAATAGGGAATATTAGAAATAATTAAGAAATAAGAGGGCATCCCTGGTGGCGCAGTGGTTAAGAATCCCCCTGCCAATGCAGGGGACACGGGTTCGAGCCCTGGTCCGGGAAGATCCCACATGCCACGGAGTAACTAAGCCCGTGCGCCACAACTACTGAGCCTGTGCTCTAGAGCCTGTGAGCCACAACTACTGAGCCCACGTGCCACAACTACTGAGGCCCACGCACCTAGAGCCCATGCTCCATAACAAGAGAAGCCACTGCAATGAGAAGCTCACGCACTGCAATGAAGAGTAGCCCCCGCTCGCCGCAACTAGAGAAAGCCCGTGTGCAGCAACGAAGACCCAACTCAGCCAAAAATAAATAAATAAATAAATTTTTTTTTTAAAAGAAAGAAACAAATAAGAGTGGCCATGTATTTGAATTTCTTTTTTTTTGTCATTATTTATTTAACTGGGCTATTCCACACATAGTCAATGGAAAATATTAAACTGAGTGTTTTATGATTTATCTAAAAGTATATGAACACATTATCTGGTTTATTGCTGTCATTCTTGATTTCTTAATATAAATTAAGTTGGTTTGTGCTGCCTCAATTATCCATCATTAATCACATTGCAGCTATAGCCAGGGGTGAAAGTTAGCATCTCAGGAAGAGTAAACATCCCCCTCTGGTAGCAGGCCTTCATTTCTAAGCCCCTTTTTATAACGAAAAAACCATAACACCGAAAATCAAATACTTGGCAGTAGCCCACCCTATTGCATGAGTTAGGACATGTCCAGTATTCTTGAACATCAGCCTCATTGTTTTCATACCAAAGAAATCCAACTTTTCACATAACTCATTCCCCGGGTTCACTCAGTCTCTGGGCATGTTTTTCAAGCCTTCAGTAAGGAAGTAAGTAACCAGCATAAGGTTGGGAAGATATTGATTACTTCTAGATATGTACTTTCTTTGTTTTCACATATCCAGAAGATGTAAATGGAAATCCTTACTGTGTCTTGGGAAAATGCCACACAGGTAATCCGTGGAGAATCTGAGTTCAGGTCTTAGCTATGAGCTTGTGTGCTTTGACAGCATGTACACTGATATTTAAAGAATATAATGGAATTTGTGCTCTTGAGCAAGTCATTTACCCACAGGCTTATTTTCCTCATTTGGAAATGGGGAGTTTGGAGAAGGTTTTGTGGTACAAATGTTATGATACTGTATGGGAAATATCCCTGCCCCTCAGAGTCTGGAAATCATTAAATATGTCACCCTGTCAGCACAAATGAAAAAATGCACTGGAAATTGCTGAAAACTACTGCAGTACAAAATGCCCAGTACAACTCATGGTCTCTTTCTATGAGAAAATTGCAAGTTCCCAAGGGAATTCTAATGAATTCTGACCTTCCTCAGGAGGCACTGAGTAAATCAATGTGTTATTGATCAACCTGCTGTCATAAATCTATTTTTATTTCCTTCTTTGAGTCTCCACACTTATATAGTGAGTGGCACATCCAGCAGGAGCCTGCAGTTATCCAGCAGCTCCTCTGAGAAGTTAGCAGAGGTGCTTCCCCAAGTTCCAAAGGTGTTCTGCTTGTCGAGCAGAAGCAAGTCGGCTGTAAGGAAAAGAAAGCAGCTCTGTCACTGTAGGGTTGCTCTAGAGTATGTGGGCTTTATCATATGTACTCTCACATGTCCAGTAAAAGGCATGGAAAAGTAAAACCCATAAAGGTGTAATTATGAAAATAAGGATATTTTAACAGTCAAATCCAAATCTGTTTCAATGGTTTCAAAGTCAACCCCAAAGTAAGAACTCTTTTTACAGTACAGTTACCCTATGCTAGCCAAATCCAAACCAACCCATCATTTCACCCTGTGAATTAATTACTTGATTCAACATTTATCAACTGGGCATGTTGAAGTCTGGCTCCCCAAAATATCACTGAAACAACCTGTTGCCAAGAAAAAGCTAGCTGAGTTTATTGCTTACCACTGTAAGGGAGAAAGCCATACTGACAGGGTCTAATGGTGTTTTAGGTTAGGAAAGGAAAGGCTGGGATATTGAGACGTTGAAGTCTGTCCTAACTGTAGGGGAGCTCGATTATGATTGGGTAAAAATCATGATACAGTGGTTTAGAATAGGTGGGCATGGCACAACAGGGCTTTGGAGGCAAGAGGTTCAAAAAGTCTAAGGCTATAAACTGTCAGTCAGTGCTTTCTATTGAAGAGTTGTGGAATGAACAGTAAAGCTGTTTGCAACTTGTATCTTCCTGGGCAAAGTCTTTTTGAATAGTAAGGTCATACTGATGAAAATAGTGGAATAGTAGACTCATGGTAGTGTAGATAGTAAGCTATATGGGGTACATGCTTTTGGTTCTCAGCACCTATGTACTGGGGAAGTACACGTGCCCTGCCTGCCATCAGGTGCTTATGTATTTTAAAGTTCACAGAGATAAGACGCAAGAGTTGAGGGAAGAGGAATACCACTAGGTTGGGAGAATGATGGACAAATTCACGAGGGAGGTGACGTTTGAGCTATGTATGCCTTGATTGTTGGTTATGAGTTTAGAATGTTTGAGTGGTAACCTAGAGTTTCATGCTAAAGGCTATACTACTGCTTGGCTAGTCATGTCTTCCTTTTTCTTTAAGGGTTCATTCAGGGCAAGTAAAGACTTACCCATTTTGTCATAGTCCTGTGGATGGAAAATGAAAGCAGAGTCATTGGGTGAAGTTCAGCACCCCCTGCCCCCCGCTTTTTAATTGGAGTAGAGTTGATTTACAATGTTGTGTTAGTTTCAGGTGTACAGCATAGTGATTCAGTTACACATTTTGAAGGTTTCTAGGCCCTCTGAAGCAAGGTGGCAGGTTTTCTTGTCTGTGCTTTTTTATAAATGAACTCATATTTTGGGGCAGAGCTTCTTTACTTTGAGGATGTCCTCCGTTAGCACCACATAAACATCACTGAAGTATCAGTAGGGAAAGAAGGAATGAGGTGGTTTGTTGGACTCTAGGGATGCTGTTCAAGGATGCAAGTCCAGAGAAGCTGCTCATTTTCTCATTTGAGCTTTGTGAGTTCCTTTTCCTTCCAGGATGACTGAGCTGAGAGCAGAGCTCTGTTTTTTCAAACAATAGGTTAGAGACCCTGGAAGCGGGAGCACTGACTTTGATTTTTTTTTAAGAGTTCTCTGTCTCTCTCATACACACACACACACACACACACACACACACACACACACACACACGCTTTTGTTAATGGCAGCAAAGAGGAAAAAAAGCTGGTATGCAGAATGAGGGACCGCTTAAGTAGGGAGATGAATGAGAATCAGTTTTTTAGGGGTTAGAGGTATGATTTAGCTTTTGGGAATTCATTCCTAAGGATATTTCCAGACAAGTTAAAATAAAACAATGAACAAATGAAGGCAACTGCATTTCTCCTGTTCAGGGAACTGATCCTTCAGATAAGACAAATTGGTGTTTTGAAGGTATTATAAGGGATTTTAATTCCAGCACTTGTGGCATTTAATACATTTTTGAGTTCGTTTTCCCCAAAAGGGCTTTGTAAATTTCCCTCAGAGCTCTTACTAGGCCTGACTGTGTCATGTGTATCCTTAACTAAGCTGAAGATGTGTTGAATTGCTGCCCTCCTTACCTTGGAAAGAAAAATGCTATAGCTCCCCCTTGTGTCATGTGAGGCCAAAAACATCCTGCTTGATCCACATCAGCAGAATCCACTCCACTAAGTATCCTAAAAGTATTTCCTCAAAGCTTTTTGGGGATGGGACTTTGCTATTTGTTGTACAGGAAAGAACTAGGGAACCCAGCTAATCTTTTGTGATTTCTCCCCTCATTTCCTACTTTCCTGCAGTGTATCCAAGAGAATCTTTCCTGGAGGATCACCTTTTTCTGGCAGACAGTTTGTTTGGGATGATTTTCCTCATGAGGTTGTAGTCCAGTTATCTGCCACTTAATACATCGAATCTTGTACAGTTTCTTGTCCAAATAGAGCAAGTGGAACTTGCTTTCACTGCAGCCTCCTCTTGCCCCGTCATAGGGGCCACTTCATTCTGTATCCTGACTTCTCAGCTTGAGTCAGGCACTGGTTTCTTTGCCGTTCCACCTCCAGAGTAAACATGTCAAGTTTTCCCAAGTCTCTCATACTCTAGCATATGAGTTTGGACTTAAACATTCTGGCTGCTTAATAAGTATGCAGTCAGGATATGAGATGCAGTCACACATCTCTTTTGGAAACAATTCCACAATCTTAATTCCTATTCCACACTTGACTTCCATGTGGGAGTAGGGGAAATGCCACAGCGCTCCCTATTAATGACTTTCCTCACTTCAAATAACATTTGATAACCATAGATATTCTTCACAGGTGTAGCAATTCTTATATAATGTGGTTCTTTCTACTGATTTTGCACCTTTGCAGATATCGCAGAAGAAGAGGGAAAGTCATTTTATAGGTCATTTTAAAAATTATATAAGTTAAATATACTGATTGTTTAAAAGATTTACACAGTTTTGCAATTATATCTATAGGACAAAGCCATAATAGAATTGCTTCATTAAAGTGTGTGTGCATTTGAAATTTGATAGATGGTAGTGTTCACCTGTCCAGTCTCCTGTCTCATTTAACCTGGTCTCTTCATGTCATAGTCAGTTTGATGTTCTAATAACAGTTCCAGCCCATTTAATTGTACCCCCTTCCTGCCCTGCCAGCCCTCATTTTAAAACTTTGGACACTGTTTTCTTAAGGAAAGTTAGAAGTCTTTGATCCCAACCCTTAAAGGACTCCTACTTTTCCAACTTTATGATTTCCCTTAGGAGAGAAAGTTTCACTCCACACTGACTGAAAACAAACTCATGTTCTCCAACATCTCTTAACTTTGTCGTCGCTTCCTATGAAGCAGCAATGCAAGGTAGCGTAGGCTAAGTGACAGTCTTTAAAAAGTGAATGCTTTGTGAGTTCTGAGGCAGGAAAAATCAGGTCTGGCAATCATTCTGAATGAAGTGAGACTTGGACTAGGTCTTAAAAGGAAGAGTAGAACTAAGACAAAAATTGGGAGATTATTTGGGAACTTCAGGCAGAAAAGAAATGCTGTAAGAAGCTGAGATGGCAAAAAACACATGGACTCTTATGTAACACTAACTGAATTTGACTTAATAGGTTTTCCTCGTGCTGCCATGTTGTGGTGTATTTGTCTTACAACCTATCTGAGGTCAGGAGGACTTTATCACTTCATCTTTGGATCTTGTCCATAGTCGATGTCCATAGTTGACTCGTTATCAACAAATATTTTGGTTAGTTAAGTAAATAAGGAAATGAATGTGATACTTAGCAGAAAGGGCTATAAAATAGTAGGAGAGTTACAATAGGAGTAAAGGAATTAATTTCCAGAAAGCCTCATTTATCATAGTTTCAATGTAACAAGTATGCACTTTCTCATGAAAGAGCTTTCTTTCTTAATGAAATCATATTTAACTTCTGGAAAATAACCTGCATTCTGTTTTCCTAATCAACTATGTCATTAATAATACTAACATAATCATTTTAAAAGAATGAAAAGCAACAACAACAAAAAAGCTCCGCCAACTCTGTCTCTGAGAAAAGGTTCAAAGCTTGACTAGTTCATGGGAACAATTTGCTAGTCTAGAGATTTCTTCCCATTTTGGTCCAGGCCTCCTATGGAGAGATTTATGTGCAGTGCATGTCAAGAGGCAAAATAATGGTATTTCTCTGCTATACAATGACTCGGACATTTGCTGAGTGCAGAAATGCACCTTTAAACAGAGAAAGAAGCAGAATCTGCCCTGATCCAATCATTTTGAAAAGCCATGCACACAGAAGCTGGGGCCAAACATAATGACAGGATTTAATTGCTAATGCCCTAGAGGGAACGCGCCTCTTGATGTGTTGACCTTTAACCCAGACTTGGGAGGGTGAAAAAAGAGAGGGGATGGTTTTCCCCTCCCCCTTCCCTTCCCCCATCTGATCATGCCTGCCTCTAACCCTGTCCACATACTCTTTAACATTCATCTCTCCAGCCCCATTCCCATTAGTTACTTCCAGCTTTGGGGCCGGGGGAGAATGAACAGAAGAACCAAAAAGAAGGTGGGAGGAGATTAGGAGAAGGAAGCCTACAAGCTGTCGACAGCTGCTTAGAAGCAGGGGGCAGAAGTACAGCTACAGAAATGGGAGCTGAACCCCGGGTCCCCTGATGCTTCTACCCCACCCCCAGTATTTCCTGAGATTTAGGCCTCTCTGTGTTTCTGTTCTCCACCCCCATTTCACCCTTTCTGGTCTATATTTATAATCACTCCCTTCTGACACCTTCACCTCCCTTTTCCCTCTTACTTGGCTATTTATGAATGGCAAAATCTTCAGCAAAGTTAAATTCAAGGCTCTGCCTATTACACATCTGCACCATGGCAGCTGGGCAGCTGAGTATAGCTGGAGAAGAAGACAAGCATGCTGATTGGTTTCGCTGTAAATTCATGGTCACTAGCCTTAAGTGGACCCTTTGTGCTGCTCAGCAAGGTTACTAGTCCATTCATTCTCCTGGTTGGTTGGTTTACAAAACGTCCACACCTTCTTTCTCTTCTTTCTCTTGAAATTTCTTCACTGTTTTCCAGCCAAGCTGGTCTGCTTTCTGTTTCTAACGTGTCAAGCACACTCCCACCTGAGGGCCTTGTTATTTATTCTTCCTCCTGCCTGGAGCACCCTGCATCTAAGTGTTTGCTTCCTCACTTCCTTCAAGACATCCTTATCAGTCAGGCCTTCCCAGGCCACTCTATGTAAGGCAGCAAGCACATCCCCGTCAGCACTGGCACACCCTGTTCCCTTAACTTGATGTTTTCTTTGGCAGTTACCACCATCTGGTATTCTATATATTTTATGTTTGTATATTATTATCCCCCTGCTAGAATGAAAGTTTTATGAAAGCTTGGGATTTTTAAAAATTCTTTTTATTCTTCTATAGCTAGTGCTTAATACAATGCTTGCTAGTATGCCATACAAGTTTGTTTCAAGAATGAATGGATAATGAATGCTTGTTGGGTTTTGAGAATCCCCTCTTCCCATTTGCCAAAACCAGCATATTCATAACAATATTTTTTGTATGGTAACCATAGTTTCCAAGCCCAGATTCAATACATGTCATCTAATTGGTGGGGAAAATACCTTTCATTTTGCTCTGTCTTGGGAAATTCGGTGTGCTTATTAAGTATATTCTACCTAGAATCATAGTCTCATAGCATGGAGTCCTCAAAAGAAGCTTAGATGATTGTTTTCCAGTTAGTTTAATGGCCCCGATAGCATATTTGGCTTATCCAAGGTCACTAAACTATGTTTAGTTTAAAATAAGTGTGAGTTGAAGTTGTTGGGTTTTTCAGAGCTCTTGCCTGGCCTTTGTGGAGATACCCAGAAATTATTGGAAACCTCTATGGTAATTATCTGGCCCCGTCTTTTCTACTTAGTGCATACAGCGGCTAGCATATCACCTCATGGGTCCTTCATCATTTCTATCCAGTGAGGCTTGCTTGAATAACTGAGCAGGATTTCTCACCATATGCTAGGTTTATCTTTGTTCTCTCACTTCAAATGTTTTCAAACTTAAGAAGCTGTAAAATAACATGATAATTAAAGCTCATCACTTGTACCAAACCACCTTCTATACCTTCACCCCCACCTATTCAGGGAAATAAACACATACTTGAGTTTATATAGGTAATTACAGTTGTAATCAGATGTCAGTGGAAGAGATCTGACACAGAGATGTTACTTTCTCATAGTCACTGAGCCTAAAGGGCCTTCTGGGTTTATTCACCTGCCTCCAGGCTGTAACTACCTCCAGATTTTCTCCTTTTGTAATGAATGCTTTGGGAATGAGAAATGCATATTCAAATTTGAAAGGTGTATTCTCATTGGTTTTCAGGTTTTTCTAATTCTTGAAATAATGAAAGCATGAATGGTGGAAATATAGGATCCAGAGGGTAAATAAAAGGCTCACAAGTACTCATTAAATTATCTTACTAAAGAATTAATAACCTGGGTTTCTGGGTTCTCAAGTTTGTAGGCATGCTTTCCAAGGGCCAATTTCTTGTTTTTCCTGCAAAAGATGAGGTTAAGCCTCATCATTTTGCAGAATTGTGGGTACGGCTTGAGAAATCTCAGTCCAGGAGACCCTCTCTTTTACAAAACACTGCTCCCACCCTGAGTATGTGTCAAGCTCCAGAAAATGGCAGTGAAAGGATATTTTCCCAGATTCTCCCACTGGAAGCAAGGCCCTTTTCAATTGTGGTGTTTACACAGTGACATTTAGAGTCTAAATTGTTTAGGTACAGTGAGTGTTCACAAACTTTTGTCCCTGAGAGCACTGACCACAATACCTGGCACGGAGCAGACACTCAGGAAATCATAATCAGCATAGGGCAGATGCTCAGCAAATACTCAGTGACCAAGAAGATCAATGTAAAGTGAATTAGTAAATTAACAACAAAGCAGACATTTCTACCAGGAGTATTTTTACCTTATGGCCAGCTTCTTGACACCATAGGTCATGCCTCCAAATCTGATACAAGTAGTGCAACTTTATGAGTTTCTGGCTATACTTTGAGATCAGCAGCTAGCCCAGTGTGTTGTGCTAGTAGGTGATCAATCAAACTTACTGGACTGAGTTTGTGGGTAAAATGAGAGAAAAGTACCTTGGCTTTCATAACTTTTGAATGCAGTCGTCATCCACATGTTTTGAATCTGGTGTAGGCTACATAGAATAGTCACAAAGTTCTCTCCAGTGGAGTTTGAGAGAACAGATACATTTTAGTTTAAAATCTTCACAAAAAGCTAACAATCAAAGGAAGCCCTAAAAGCCTTTGAGTGATGAGGCAGAATCAAGAAAGGGGATTTAAGCTTAAAATGTGCCAGGAAGTGAGCAGTGGTTAGACTGCTCAACTGTGCATCAGCAATATGGTTCTTAATCTTCACTGCCCATATGATCAGTGGGTTCAAAGAAGTCTCCTTAATTCTGGAATGAAATGTAAGCAGGTTGAACTGGGAAGAAGGTATAACAAATAGGGCCATTGTTTTGGAAACACTTGTCTCTTAACTGTGTTTTTGAAAGCAGAGAGTGGAAATGCCATGAGGGTCTAGATTATTTCAGCTATCATTAGAAAGAATGGACAACAATTTTTGATAAATACAGATCAGCTGGGATCACAGAATTTTTAAATGCAGACTAGAAGTTGTTCTGGGGTTGTATAGGTTCTCTCAAGTGGTTGAAATAGGAGCAATTAAGACTTTTTTTGTGGAGAGGAAATAAACTCTTACATAGCATCTATAGTAGGAGAGTGAACTATAAATAATCCAGACACTCGAGTTTGCTGTGGTGCTTGAAAGTTTTTAGGGCCTCGTTTCCACTATGATAAATATGATCATTCTCTCACTTGGACGTATATGCACTTTTTTTTTTATGTGGATGGGTGCAATCCCTACTTTACTGAACGTAGGTTGATAGATAAAATACTTGATAAAACAAAAATCTCATTAATGTATGCTCCACCAGTTTTGAGGTTTTGATAATTTGGATAGGGATTGAGCAGAAGTTTCATTTAGTATTATTCATAAAGACAGGGTTTGCTGAGCAAGTTAATAACATAGACAAGATTCAGGAAGAATATTTAACTATGCAGGAGAAAAAATTTCCAATCAATTCTTGGACATATGCTTTCTCACATAAACATTTGTAGTGCTAAGTGTTAAGCTATTCATTAATTCAGATTGGTTCACTACAGAGTTATTCAGAAATTTTAAATTTTGAGTGATTAAGTACACCTGATCCTTCCCGGCTGGCTTTGAGTACAGGGAGCTAGCTCAGGTTATGTGGACCCTGTGGCCAGAGCTGGAGTTAGCCAATTCTTCGATACCTGCTTTAAGCAGTGGTAGTTAGACCCTCACCCCACATGGGGCAGAATGTGTGGACTTATTACCCTGGTGCCACATGAAAGAAAGGAACATAACAGGATTTGGAAGGCGGTAGATTGAGCTCTCCATCTGTTATTGGGTTGAGGGCTGCATAGGGCCTCTCACTTTCTTATTCACTTATTGTGCTTGCCTCGTGGGGTCATTCTATGACAGGAGGATTAGCATATTTTATATATATATATATATATATATATATATATATATATACACATATGCTTGAGACACTGTTCATTGTGCTCTTCAGCTGTGTACTGAAAGTCTTCCAAGTGTTTAACGATTTCAGTTGAAGTGTGGAAATTAATCAGAATGGAGTCTAGTATTGCAGTGGAAAGAAGATTTAGTGTATGGGAGTAGAGTTTGAGTTCTATCCAGGCATTTCTCTGATAGCTTAAATAATTTTTCTTGATTTTCTTTACAGTAGCGGTCTTGCTTCGGGAATCAAGACTCTGCCTTCATTCAACCGTGGACAGTTCTCGAAGCATATTGGTTTTATCACTAAGATCATTCTACATAGAGAACTAAAGAACTATTTCTTTGGTGTTGTCTCCAGAGGCGAATTAGCCAACAAATTGAAACTTTAAGATTGTCGATAATTCAGGATAAGTGAATTTTATTTGTAAAGAAATCATGGCTGCTGTAATTGTACGTGGTTTGGTCCGAATAGGCAGCAAGAAAACTAAGGTGTCCAAAGTGAGAGAAGCATGCATTGAAATAGTGGAAAGAGAGAGGAATGTTATATTGGTTGTCTATTTCAATACTGGAGCATACGCAAGTTTTCAGCTAAGTAATAATATTGAAGACATCGACCTTAGACCCTCTGGAGAAGACCAAAATTATCTGCATTTACGTTTACAGACTAATGACTTATTGATTATTGAAAAATTATCCTCTGGAGATGCCGAAAATTTGAAGAAGTTCCTGGATAGAGTCCATCCTCAGCCACCCGTAAGACCTGATAGGGATGGGAGTATCTTTGCCAGTACAACAACACAGAAGGCAGGTGGCAAAACTGCATCTCACAAAATACGTAGGACGTCAAGTAGTCAGTCATTTGAGAAAGAAAGAAATGAAACACCTGATGATAAGGAGATGCCTTTGTGTGCATCAGAATTGTCAACATTTACCTGTGAAGAGTTATTAGAAAAGGAATATGGGAAGAGGAGGCCATCATCTGGCTCAGAGATGAATAAGATTTTCCTGCAAGAGGATACCTGTTCGGAAGGAACGGTATCAAAGATGTACCCCTTGAGATATGTAAGCCGCAAACAGAGAGAATTAATATTAAAAGGGTTAAAACAGAATAAGGAATTTGAACTTGGACCTTCGTTCAAGATCGATTTTAGTGGAAAACATTACCTAGATGTCAGTGATCTTCTCCAAAGAGTGTCTGAGAAAATATATTTAGCATTTCTGTCAGAGTTGAAGTACGGTGAGGATGACCCAGAGTGGGGCAAACTCCAGATGATCTTTGACTTTTACTCAGAGAAACTATATCAAGGCTTCCCCAACTTGGGAAACACCTGTTACATGAATGCAGTTTTACAGTCCTTACTTTCGATTCCATCATTTGCTAATGATTTACTCAATCAGGACTTCTTACAGGGTGAAACTCCCCTTGATGCCCTTAGCATACGCTTGGTGCAGCTGCTTGTTTTGAAAGATATTTATAACATAAAAATCAAGGAGAAGTTACTTGTGAATTTTAAAAACACCATTTCAGCAGTTGCAGAGATATTCTCTGACAACGCGCAGAATGATGCGTATGAGTTTTTAGGTCATTGTTTAGATCAGATTAAACAAAACATGAGAAAATTAAACACAATTCGGAAGATTAAGATTGAATCTGAGGAAGGAAATTCACCTCAGCAGGTTTCTGCTGGTAGTGCTGACACCAAGGTGCTTGTTTGCCCTGTCGCCAGTAATTTTGATTTCGAGTTGCTGCGCTCAACTAGTTGCAAATCCTGTGGGCAAATTGTCCTTAAGGCAGAGGCAAACAATTCACTTTCGGTCAGTCTTCCCCAGAGAGAAAAAGCACGTCCCTTGTCTATTCAATCTAGTTTTGATCTTTTCTTTGAAGCAGAAGAGCTTGAGTATAAATGTGAGACGTGTAAGCACAGGAGTTCTGTTGCAGTGCATAAATTCAGTAGGCTACCCAGGGTCCTTATTGTGCATCTGAAACGCTATAAATTTAGTGAGTCTGGGTCCTTAAGGAAGGATGACCAAAAAGTCATTATTTCCAAATACTTAAAGTTATCTTCCCATTGCAATGAAACTACCAAACCACCGCTTCCCTTAAGCAAGAATGCACCTCTTACTGATTTCCAAGTCTTAGAACTCTTTAAGAAGATGAACTCTGAAGCCATCAGTTCATCGACAGCTTCAACAAAGCAGACCTCAGAATCCAAGGATTCTTTGGCTCCACACATTAGATCAGAAAAAGAGTCTGAACCACAAACATGCCAGACTCTTCATAAAGCTTCAAGCTTCAAGCAGCAGCAAGGAGACCTGGGAGAAGATTCTAAACTAAATATAATAGAGTCCACATTGGTAAACTTAAGACATAGAGCAGCCATTGCAAGAGAGCTATTAGCAGTAGGCTTAATGAGGAATCTGGAAGACAGCTCCCTTTCTCTGAAAGGTACACCCACCAGCAGCCCAGATACATATCACAAAGTGGCTAAAAGTCGAAAAGGAAATAAATACAAGAGAACCAATATATCTGCAGATTTTGAGAGCATGCCTGAGACCACCGAAGAATTTTGTAAAGGTAAAAAACCCAGAATTTCAGAAGAATCTTACCAAGTGCCTGAAGAGACCCAGCAGTGTGGAGGGATAAGACTCTTTGAACAAGACCTTGGTCTTCTATTGATTCGGAGCCTTTCAGGCCCCGATGCCCAGTGGCACACAGATAAATGCAGACCTACGCAATTAAATTTCCAGGGAACCAAGGTGAGTTCCCGAGGTGTCTTGGGTTCCAATAAATATTCTGGAAGAAAGGGCTCTTCAGATGTGGCGAAGACAAAATCTTCAGCCAGGAAACCAAAAATAGAAGCCGAGATGAGAGAAAGTCATGACTATCGGCTCATTGGTATTATCAGCCATATTGGAAAGACGCCTAACACCGGACACTATGTCAGCGATGCCTACAACTTTGACAGGCAAGTGTGGTTCTCTTACAGTGATCTAAACGTATCAAGTACCCAAGAGGCCCCAGTGCAGGAGGCTAGGCTTCAAACCGGGTACATCTTCTTTTACATGCACAATGAGATCTTTGAAGAGCTGTTGGGAAGGAAAGAGAACTCCCAGCCTCATAGCACAAAGGAAGCAGTAGTCAAAGTAGACCCAGAAGTAGTAAAAGAAGTAGCCTCCGACTCACATACATCTCCTTGACATCTTTGACTATCACTTGGAAGGAAAACTTTGAACTCTAGCTAAACATGAAGAGGCAGTTAGCATCTACAACCAAAGTTAAGCAGAAACACTTACTTAGAAATAAATAAATTACTTACTTACTTAGTATAATAAATAAATAATTACTTACTTAGAAATAAATCTCTGTTCTAACCCTGATACAAAAACCTCAACCCCACAGTTCCAGCTGATAAAAATTCATCTCTCCTACTAGACCAGAACTGTGCTTTCCACATTCTAATGCTGTGGACTTTAAGTGTGGTCCTCAAACCAGTACCATAAGGAACATGGAAGGACTCGTGAGAAATGCAATTTCTTGATTCCACCATGGACCCACTGATTCAGAAACTCTGGGGAGGGAGGCTGCAAACTGATGGAGAAACACTTTTGTAGTGAGTAAAGTATCTTGGTGCTGTTGTATGTTTCAGTTGTTTATGTTTTGTAAAGAGGTTTCATTGCATTTTTTGTTTCTTATATTCATGTATGCTTTTCCTTCGTATACTTATTATGATCAAAACAGGCACACACAATTATTCTTCTGATGAGCATACTCAGTGATTTGATGGGAAAAAATAGTTTCTGAAGTCCTGGCAAAACAAATGAAAAAACCACTTGCTGAGCCCCTGGCAATGAGACAATAGTTGCTGGGGTCTTGGCAATAAATACTAAATGAAACTGGTAGTTTATGAATCCTCCTGGGCGTACATAGATGAGACTGAACACCATATCAAGTCTCCAAATTGTTTGCTAAATTCCTTCTTTTCCTCAATGCCAAAGGAGCTATATACCATCAAGTTTAAACCTTGAGGATAGGGAAGTTGACTTGCCTTCAAGAAACTGAACACCTTTTCCTGTTTGTCTGCTAACAAACAGTTCTTGGTGATCTAAGCCCACCATGCCATTTTGGTCTTATCAGAGGGGCACTTGCATTGCCTAAAAGGAACATTGATTACCAGAACTTCATCTGAAGCCTTGGACAATCTTCACTCAACATTATAAGACTAATTCCAAATTTGTTTACATAACTGTAACTTACAGTATGGTGGCCTTATTCCCTGAATTAATAAACAATGAATGCTTTAAAGTGTACTTGTAGGATTTGAAAGTCTTGTTACTGATTTGATACAATGTCAAAAAACTTGTGCCTGGATATGATCTGATTCTGGTTAAAAGCCTGATGGATCCTGAGGTGGTCATATTCTGTAATTTATGTCATTCAGGGATTTAGTAGTTCTGATATTAAGCTCGTGCCTTCTCTGTAATTTAGCCTTTTGCTGTCTTTGAGGCAGTGAGTCTGTAATGCCTTGTACCTTTGTTATTAATAAATGACTTGTACTAAGAGGATTTCTCACATCATATAAAAGGAATGAACGTTCAGTCCCACCTTTACCAAAATGGGCGTGTCCCCTTGTGTATGGGGTACAGTTTTAGTACAGCTGTATTAATCCAAGAGCTTGTTGATGCTCTTAATCCTGAATAGCCTTAAAGAGGTGAACGGGAATTCAGTGGTGTGGGAAAGTTTAAAAATGCCCTCTAGAGATAGGAGGGGGAAGATGGCGGAAGAGTAAGACGCAGAGATCACCTTCCTCCTCACAGATACACCAGAAATACATCTACACATGGAACAACTCCTACAGAACACCTACTGAACGCTAGCAGAAGACCTCAGACCTCCCCAAAGGCAAGAAACTCCCCACGTACCTGGGTAGACAAAAGAAAAAAGAATGAACAGAGACAAAGGGATAGGGACGGGACCTGCACCAGTGGGAGGGAGCTGTGAAGGAGGAAAGATTTCCACACACTAGGAAGCCCCTTCATGGGCAGAGACTGCAGGTGGCGGAGGGGGAAAGCTTCGGAGCCGCGGAGAGGGAAAGTTCAGCGCTGCGGAGGAGAGCACAGCAACAGGAGTGCGGAGGGCAAAGCGGGGAGATTCCCGCACAGAGGATCGGTGCCAACCGGCACTCACCAGCCCGAGAGGCTTGTCTGCTCACCCGCCGGGGTGGGCGGGGCTGGGAGCTGAGGCTCGGGATTCGGAGCTTAGATCCCAGGGAGAGGACTGGGGTTGGCTGTGTGAACACAGCCTAAAGGGGTTAGTGCACCACAGCTAGCCGGGAGGGAGTCCGGGAAAAGGTCTGGAGCTGCCGAAGAGGCAAGAGACGTTTTCTTCCCTCTTTGTTTCCTGGTGCGCGAGGAGAGGGGATTAAGAAGGCTGCTTAAAGGAGCTCCAGAGACAGGCGCGAGCCGCGGATAAAAGCGCGGACCCCAGAGACGGGCATGCATGAGACGCTAAGGCTGCTGCTGCCGCCACCAAGAAGCCTGTGTGCGAGCACAGGTCACTATCCACACCCACTTCTGGGGAGCCTGTGCAGCCCGCCACTGCCAGGGTCCCGGGATCCAGGGACAACTTCCCCGGGAGAACGCATGGTGTGACTCAGGCTGGTGCAACGTCACGCCGGCCTCTGCCGCCACAGGCTCGCCCCGCACTCCGTACCCCTCCCTCCCCCTGGCCTGAGTGAGCCAGAGCCCCCGAATCAGCGGCTCCTTTTACCCCGTCCTGTCTGAGTGAAGAACAGATGCCCTCCTGTGACCTACATGCAGATGCGGGGCCAAATCCAAAGCTGAACCCCGGGAGCTGTGCAAACAAAGAGGAGGAAGGGAAAGCTCTCCCAGCAGCCTCAGGAGCAGCGGATTAACTCTCCACAATCACCGCGATGCACCCTGCATCTGTGGAATACCTGAAGAGACAGCGAATCAACCCAAATTGAGGAGGTGGACTTTGAGAGCAAGATTTATTATTTTTTCCCCCTTTCCTCTTTTTGTGAGTGTGTATGTGTATGCTCCTGTGTGAGATTTTGTCTGTATAGCTTTGCTTTCACCATTTGTCCTAGGGTTCTATCCATCCGTGTTTTTTTTTGTTTGTTTTCTTTAAAAAAATTATTTTTCGTAATAATTATTTTTTATTTTAATAACTTTATTTTATTTTATCTTACTTTATTTTAATTTATCCTCTTCCTTCCTTCCTTCATTTCTTTCTTTCTTTCTTTCTTCCTTTCTTTCTTTCTTTCTTTCTTTCTTTCTTTCTTTCTTTCTTTCTTTCTTTCTTTCTTTCTTTCTTTCTTCTTTTTCTCCCTTTTATTCTGAGCGGTGTGGATGAAAAGCTCTTGGTGCTGCAGCCAGGAGTCAGTGCTGTGCCTCTGAGGTGGGAGAGCCAAATTCAGGACACCGGTCCACAACAGACCTCCCAGCTCCATAATATGAAATGGCGAAAATCTCCCAGAGATCTCCATCTCAACACCAGCACCCAGCTTCACTGAATGACCAGCAAGCTACAGTGCTGGACATCCTATGCCAAACAACTAGCAAGACAGGAAAACAACCCCACCCATTAGCAGAGAGGCTGCCTAAAATCATAATAAGGCCACAGACACCTCAAAACACACCACTAGACGTGGACCTGACCACCAGAAAGACAAAATCCAGCCGCATCCACCAGAAAACAGGCACTAGTCCCCTACACAAGGAAGCCTACACAACCCACTGAACCAACTTTAGCCACTGGGGACAGACACCAAAAACAACGGGAACTACGAACATGCAGCCTGCAAAAAGGAGACCCCAAACACAGTAAGATAAGCAAAATGAGAAGACAGAAAAACACACAGCAGATGAAAGAGCAAGATAAAAATCCACCAGAACTAACACATGAAGAGGAAATAGGCAGTCTACCTGAAAAAGAATTCAGACTAATGATACTAAAGATGATCCAGAATCTTGGAAGTAGAATAGAGAAAATGCAAGAAACATTTAACAAGGACCTAGAAGAACTAAAGAGGAAACAAGCAATGATGAACAACACAATAAATGACATTAAAAATACTCTAGATGGGATCAATAGCAGAATAACTGAGGCAGAAGAACGGATAAGAGACCTGGAAGATAAAATAGTGGAAATAACTACTGCAGAGCAGAATAAAGAAAAAAGAATGAAAAGAACTGAGGACTGTCTCAGACACCTCTGGGACAACATTAAATGCACCAACATTCAAATTATAGGGGTTCCAGAAGAAGAAGAGAAAAAGAAAGGGACTGAGAAAATATTTGAAGAGATTATAGTTGAAAACTTCCCTAGTATGGGAAAAGAAATAGTTAATCAAGTCCAGGAAGCACAGAGAGTCCCATACAGGATAAATCCAAGGAGAAACACGCCAAGACACATATTAATCAAACTGTCAAAAATTAAATACAAAGAAAACATATTAAAAGCAGCAAGGGAAAAACAACAAATAACACACAAGGGAATCCCCATAAGGTTAACAGCTGATCTTTCAGCAGAAATTCTGCAAGCCAGAAGGGACTGGCAGGACATATTTAAAGTGATGAAGGAGAGAAACCTACAACCAAGATTACTCTCCCCAGCAAGGATCTCATACAAATCTGATGGAGAAATTAAAACCTTTACAGACAAGCAAAAGCTGAGAGAGTTCAGCACCACCAAACCAGCTTTACAACAAATGATAAAGGAAATTCTCTAGGCCAGAAACACAAGAGAAAGAAAAGACCTACAATAACAAACCCAAAACAATTAAGAAAATGGGAACAGGAACATACATATCGATAATTACCTTAAATGTAAATGGATTAAATGCTCCCACCAAAAGACACAGACTGGCTGAATGGATACAAAAACAAGACCCATATATATGCTGTCTACAAGAGATCCACTTCAGACTTAGGGACACATACAGACTAAAAGTGACAGGATGGAAAAAGATATTCCATGCAAATGGAAACCAAAAGGAAACTGGAGTATGAATTCTCATATCAGACAAAATAGTCTTTAAAATAAAGACTATTACAGGAGACAAAGAAGGACACTACATAATGATCAAGGGATCGATCCAAGAAGGAGATATAACAACTGTAAATATTTATGCACCCAACATAGGAGCACCTCAATACATAAGGCAAATACTAACAGCCATAAAAGGGGAAATCGACAGTAACACATTCATAGTAGGGGACTTTAACCCCCCACTTTCACCAATGGACAGATCATCCAAAATGAAAATGAATACGGAAACACAAGCTTTAAATGATACATTAAACAAGATAGACTTAATTGATATTTATAGGACATTCCATCCAAAAACAACAGAATACACATTTTTCTCAAGGGCTCATGGAACATTCTCCAGGATAGATGATATCTTGGGTCACAAATCAAGCTTTGGTAAATTTAACAAAATTGAAATTGTATCAAGTATCTTTTCCGACCACAATGCTATGAGACTAGATATCAATTAAAGGAAAAGATCTGTAAAAAATGTAAACACATGGAGGCTACACAGTACACTACTTAATAACGAAGTGATCACTGAATAAATCAATGAGGAAATAAAAAAATACCTAGAAACAAATGACAATGGAGACACAACAACCCCAAACCTATGGGATGCAGCAAAAGCAGTTCTAAGAGGGAAGTTTATAGCAATACAATCCTACCTTAAGAAACAGGAAACATCTCGAATAAACAACCTAACCTTGCACCTAATGCAATTAGAGAAAGAAGAACAAAAACACCCCGAAGTTAGCAGAAGGAAAGAAATCATAAAGATCAGATCAGAAATAAATGAAAAAGAAATGAAGGAAACGAGAGCAAAGATCAATAAAACTAAAAGCTGGTTCTTTGAGAAGATAAACAAAAGTGATAAACCATTAGCCAGACTCATCAAGAAAAAAAGGGAGAAGACTAAATCAAGAGAATTAGAAATGAAAAAGGAGAAGTAACAACTGACACTGAAGAAATACAAAAGATCATGAGAGATTACTACAAGCAACTCTATGCCAATAAAATGGACAACCTGGAAGAAATGGACACATTCTTAGAAATGCACAACCTTACAAGACTGAATCAGGAAGAAATAGAAAATA
This sequence comes from Globicephala melas, assembly GCF_963455315.2. NCBI lineage: Eukaryota > Metazoa > Chordata > Mammalia > Artiodactyla > Delphinidae > Globicephala > Globicephala melas. The sequence goes on along the minus strand of NC_083335.1, from coordinate 13,820,953 downwards.
TGAACAGACCAATCACAAGCACTGAAATCGAAATGTGATTTAAAATCTTCCAACAAACAAAAGCCCAGGACCAGATGGCTTCACAGGCGAATTATATCAAACATTTAGAAAAGAGCTAACACCTATCCTTTTCAAACTCTTCCACAATATAGCAGAGGGAGGAACACTCCCAAACTCATTCTACGAGGCCACCATTATCCTGATACCAAAACCAAACAAAGATGTCACAAAAAAAGAAAACTACAGAGAAATATCACTGATGAACATAGATGCAAAAATCCTGAAAAAAATACTAGCAAACAGAATCCAACAGCACATTAAAAGGATCATACACCATGATAAAGTGAGGTTTATCCCAGGAATGCAAGGATTCTTCAATACACGCAAATCAATCAATGCGATACACCATATTAACAAATTGAAGGATCAAAACCTTATGATAACTTCAGTAGATGCAGAAAAAGCTTTTGACAAAATTCAACACCCATTTATGATAAAAGCTCTCCACAAAGTAGGCATAGAGGGAACTTACCTCAACATAATAAAGGCCATATATGACAAACCCACAGCCAACATCATTCTCAATGGTGAAAAACTGAAACCATTACCGCTAAGATCAGGAATAAGACAAGGTTGTGCACTCTCACCACTATTATTCAACATAGTTTTGGAAGCTTTAGCCACAGCAATCAGAGATGAAAAGGAAATAAAAGGAATCCAAATCGGAAAAGAAGAAGTAAAGCTGTCACTGTTTGCAGAAGAAATGATATTATACATAGAGAATCCTAAATATGCTACCAGAAAACTACTAGAGCTAATCAATGAATTTGGTAAAGTAGCAGGATACAAAATTAATGCACAGAAATCTCTGGCATTCCTATACACTAATGATGAAAAATCTGAAAGTGAAATCAAGAAAACATTCCCATTTACCACTGCAACAAAAAGACAAAAATATCTAGGAATAAACCTACCTAAGGAGACAAAAGACCTGTATGCAGAAAATTATAAGACACTGATGAAAGAAATTAAAGATGATACAAATAGATGGAGAGATATACCATGTTCGTGGATTGGAAGAATCGACATTGTGAAAATGATTCTACTACCCAAAGCAATCTATAGATTCAGTGCAATCCCTATCAAACTACCACTGGTATTTTTCACAGAACTAGAACAAAAAATTTTACAATTTGTATGTAAACACAAAAGACCCCGAATAGCCAAAGCAATCTTGAGAACGAAAAACGGAGCTGGAGGAATCAGGCTCCCTGACTTCAGACTATACTACAAAGCTACAGTAATCAAGACAGTATGGTACTGGCACAAAAACAGAAATATAGATCAATAGAACAGGATAGAAAGCCCAGAGATAAACCCATGCACATATGGTCACCTTATTTTTGATAAAGGAGGCAAGAATGTACACAGGAGAAAAGACAGCCTCTTCAATAATTGGTGCTATAAAACTGGACAGGTACATGTAAAAGTATGAGATTAGAACACTCCCTAACACCATACACAAAAATAAGCTCAAAATGGATTAAAGACCTAAATGTAAGGCCAGAAACTATCAAACTCTTAGAGGAAAACATAGGCAGAACACTGTATGAGATAAGTCACAGAAAGGTCCTTTTTGACCCACCTTCTAGAGAAATGGAAATAAAAACAAATATAAACAAATGGGACCTAATGAAACTTGAAAGCTTTTGCACAGCAAAGGAAACCATAAACAAGACCAAAAGACATCCCTCAGAATGGCAGAAAATATTTGCAAATGAAACAACTGACAAAGGATTAATCTCCAAAATTTATAAGCAGCTCATGCAGCTCAATAACAAAAAACCAAACAACTCAATCCAAAAATGGGCAGAAGACCTAAATAGACATTTCTCCAAAGAAGATATACAGATTGCCAACAAACACATGAAAGAATGCTCAACATCATTAATCATTAGAGAAATGCAAATCAAAACTACAATGAGATATCATCTCACACTGGCCAGAATGGCCATCATCAAAAAATCTAGAAACAATAAATGCTGGAGAGGGTGTGGAGAAAAGGGTACACTCTTGCACTGCTGGTGGGAATGTGAATTGGTACAGCCACTATGGAGAACAGTATGGAGGTTCCTTAAAAAACTACAAATAGAACTACCATATGACCCAGCAATCCCACTACTGGGCATATACCCTGAGAAAACTGTAATTCAAAAAGAGTCATGTACCAAAATGTTCATTGCAGCTCTATTTACAATAGCCAGGACATGGAAGCAACCTACATGTCCGTCGACAGATGAATGGTTAAGAAGATGTGGTACATATATACAATGGAATATTACTCAGCCATAAAAAGAAACGAAATTGAGTTATTCGTAGTGAGGTGGATGGACTTAGAGTCTGTCATACAGAGTGAAGTAAGTCAGAAAGAGAAAGACAAATACCATATGCTAACACACATATATGGAATATAAGAAAAAAATGCCATGAAGAGCCTAGGGGTAAGACGGGTATAAAGACACAGACCTACTAGAGAATGGACTTGAGGATACGGGGAGGGGGAAGGGTAAGCTGGGACAAAGTGAGAGAGTGGCCTGGACATATATACACAACCAAACGTAAAATAGACAGCTAGTGGGAAGCAGCCGCATAGCACAGGGAGATCAGCTCGGTGCTTTGTGACCACCTAGAGGGGTGGGACAGGGAGGCGTGGGAGGGAGGGAGACGCAAGAGGGAAGAGATATGGGAACATATGTATATGTATAACTGATTCACTTTTTTATAAAGCAGAAACTAACACACCATTGTAAAGCAATTATACTCCAATAAAGATGTAAAAAATAAATAAATAAAAGCCCTTTAAGGGGAAAACCAGATTCCAAAGTTTGGGAAAGAATGTTTGTGCAGAGCACAGTGTATCTAGAAAGAGGTCTGAATGGGAGCTGAAGACTGCTGAGGTAGAGGGCGGGGGGGGGGGAAGTTTCTCAGATTGAATTAGTCACTCCCATGGAAGAAGGAGTCGCAGACACAATAATGAGAGATTTGTCCAACTTGAGTAGCACTTCAGCGGCTGAAGCAGTTGAAGGATAAGGTTGGAGTTAGATTTAGAGGAGGAGAGTGACACTTTGGTTTCCCAATTTCAGATATTTGACTTCTAATAGAACGGTTAAATCTGAACCCAGTTTACATAGGCATCAAAGCAAGAGTTTTGGCAAGAGTGCGGGAAAAGTTGTTTTGAAAGGAGAATGAAGATGCCAATAGTTTTCAGAAATTAAAAATTTTTGGTGCGGAGTATAAGGTATTATACATCTTGCACGTGCTGCTTTTTAGTGTGTCGCACTTCCAAATGCAGGGCAAATCAAAAGGGGAAGAAGGGAGGCTCTGTCCTCTGGGACAGATAGCTTGGGTGGAATCCATCACTGCCCTGTGAGAAGAAATTCTTAGTGCACAATGAGTGGCTCTGTACTATCTACCTGTTATATTGTTATTTCAAATAAAAGATTAAAAATTCTTAAGTGACTCAGTGGCTATTATTTATTATGGATTTTAATTGGTTCTCTAATTTATAGATCAGATTTCTGGGTAATTATGGATATAAAAACTTTCTTCGACACTCAATGTATTAGTTTTCCATCGCTTCTATAAAAACATTACCACAAAGTAAATGGCTTAAAACAACACACATTTATTACCTTAGAATTTGGGCAGTCAGGAGTCCAAGATGTGAATCACTGGGCTAAAATCAAGATGTTGCCGGGGCTCCAATCCTTCCAGATGCTCTAAGGGGACAGTGTGTCTCCTTGCCTTTCCCAGCTTCTAAAGGCTGCCCACATTCCTTGGCTTATGGCTTCATTCCTCTACCTTCAAGGCCAGCAGTGCTCTGCAGAGTCCTCACTTGGCCATGTCTGGTTCTCCTTATGCAACCCTCTTCTACTTTTAAGAACCACGGTGAGACTGGGCCAAGATCATCTCCCTATTTTAAGGTCAGCTGATTATCAACCTTAATTCCCATTTGTCTCCTGACAATATATTCACAGGTTCCAAGCATTAGAATGTGGACATCTTCGTGGGGCCCTTACTCTTGCTACCATAGAGTAGTAGAAGGTAATGGAAAACAATCACAACAACAAAAAGCAGAATGATTCAGGACTCAGACCCTTGGGGGATAGCTTTAGTCCCCCCACCAGGTAAAAAACCTAAAGCACCTGAGGTTTTAAGTAAGGATGAAGTAAAGTTGCAATTGGTAATTGAAGAACTAAAACCTGGAGACCAATTACAGAAACAAGGGCTATAGTAGTTTTGCATATTTTCTCTATGTTTATTATATACCTGTGTCTATTTGTATTTACTCACCGTTCTCTTTTTCTCTATCCTGCTTCCTATTTTTAATTTTATATACAAGTTATTGGAAGTTAACTTTACAACTTAGTCTTTAAAGGTAACAACAGAATATTCAATGACTGCCTGACTGAATTTGAGGAATAATTAATAGATCGCATGATGGATGCAATGACTTGGGACTGAGTCATCTAACTTGGGGGAACAGTGGAACATCTAAAAGGATTGGTGTATCTGTTAGGTAGAAATGTGGAGTTGTTTTGCTGCTGTATGAGAGTTCAAATGTATGTAGGGGTGCATAGGGAAGCTGAGTAACCAAAGAGATGGGCCATGCCAGTTACCAGTGTACTGCTTCTCAGCTCCAAATCTACCCTTCAGTACATGCTCTGTGACAGTGGACAGAATTCCTTTAGGCATTTCTCCTTTACACCAAGCACAAGTTGAGTTTTCTCAGTAGAGGGTGCGAGAGGTACATTGCAAGTGGAAAGGGTTCTCTTGCCATTTCCAGTTGTTGAGGTGGGTTAGCAGTGTGAGCTGTGATGGTGAGAAAAATCTAGTGGTGCAGTAACCCAGCTGTGGAATCAAAATATGTGATTCCTGAGACGTCACAGTTCTGGCCTGGCCTGGCCTGGAGATGACTTTCCTGCTGCCATCTCCACCTGGACACCATGTGCCCTTGACTCCCTTTGATCATGTGCTTTTCCCAGGTTTGGATCCCACAGCCCTTCCACACACTGCAGGCTTCCTGCCACATCAACACCCTCAGTCCCTCTGCATGACTGCGTTCCTGGCCATTGGCTATAGCCCTCCTTGTGCCCTGGAGGGTTAGCAGTGGAGACTCCGCTCCCTCTGTGTGCCTGTGCATCCGTGCCCTGGCTGAGGCTTGTCTGCATCCTGACTGCACTCCACCTGCACTCCAGTGACCACAGACCATGGTGGCTCAGGCCAACCAGCAAACTTCTCTGCCATCCAGTAGGCTGTAAGTACATCTTCAACAAGTTCTGAACCCCAGCTCTGGAAACTGGGGCCCCTTTCCAAATTTGTTCTGGGATACTCTCCCTCAACCCTAGGATATAATATAGATTTTTCTTACATTCTACAGTTACTCTTATCATAGGTTAATAATTATTTATATTGAACTTCTCCTGTTTAAATAACTATTTTCTATTTCCTGATTGGACACAGTCTGATAACAGAGGCTGAGCATGTGAGATGTTCTACTCTAATATTCCAGTTAAGCCCAAAGATTGTAATGTGATACCCTTTGTTTTAATTTTATTTAGTGTTGCTTTTTTGGTGTAAAGTAGTATAAAGAATGCTGACTGCAGAACCATAATATTCCAGCAGCTGGTGCGACCTCCAGCAAGAGATGGCTAGGATATCAAGCAAGCACTTCTTTTGTTTGTTTGTTTTTGTTTTGTACATTTGTTTTATTTTATTTTTAAATTTTATTGAAGTATAGTTGATTTACAATGTTGTGTTAATTTCTTCTGTACAGCAAAGTCACTCAGTTTATACATTTATATATATATATTCTTTTTCATATTCTTTTCCATTATGATTTGTCACAGAATACTGAATATAGTTCCCTGTGATATACAGTATGACCTTGTTATTTATCCATCCTATATATAATAGTTTGCCTCTGCTAATCCCAAACTCCCATTCCTCCCCTTCTTATTTTCATGCCTCATCTGCTAAGTAGACAACAGTAAGGACCACTAGATAGTGTTATGGGGTGATTGCAGTTCAGACAGATTCATGCATGTCAGTGGCAGGGACCTTGGGCCAGAACATCACTCTCTAGCATGTACATTCATCCATCTTCGGTCCACCTGGTTATAGTTCTGCTCTCTATGTTGACCCCGCCCAGTAAAAATATTTCAAAATAGAAGTCTTAGCAAAGTATGTTTCTGTAACGGAGAGTGGATTATTTCCCCCACTGAAAATTTCGGTGGCCGGCCAGCAGCACTGGGACCGTGACTTCCAAGTGACCCTGATCACCTCTTTGTTTTGGTGGCGATGCATGAGTGGTACAAGAAGGTTCACACCCGGCACCAGGAGCTGGGCATCACGTGCAGGGGGGCAACAGCACTGTGTCCATGCAGGACAAGGTGGAGTTCTAGCCCCTCCCCCAACAGCCACCCCCCATCCCAGGATCAGCCATTGTCCTGAAACTCACCTGCATCAGAAATTAATCAGCTACTCTAATCAAAAAAAAAAAAAACATCTGGGGACTTCCATGGTGGTCCAGTGGGTAAGACTCTGCGCTCCCAATGCAGGGGGCCTGGGTTTGATCCCTGATGGGGGAACTAGATCACGTGTGCATGCTGCAAGTAAGAGTCCACATGCTGCAAAGAAGATCCCAGGTGCTGCAACTGAGAGACGGTACAGCCAAAATAAATAAATAAATAAATATTTATAAAAAATCTGAAAGTTTCATATCTGAGATTAACACTAGCTGGGCTACTCTTTCAAATGTAATGTGTTTTGTGTGTGTGTGTGTGTGTGTATACACATGTATATACATATTATACATATATGCATATATTTATTTATATACATAGAGTTTTTTTTAAGGAATTGGCTAATGCAAGTTGGGGCTGGCATGTCTGAATTCTGTATAGCAGGCTGGCCAACTGGAAACTGAGGCAGGAGTGAATCTTGCAGTTTTGAGTCTGAAATGCAAAGAGCAAACTGGCAGGCTGGAAACTGCTGTGGGCTCGAGGCAGAATTTCTTTGGAAAACCTCAGATTTGCTCTTAAGGCCTTCAACTGATTGGATGAGGCCCACCCACACCATCGAGGGCAATCTCCTTTACTGACTGTGGATGCTAACCATGTCTACAAAATACCTTCACAGCAACACTTAGATTACTATTTGATTAGATAACTGGGGACTTTAGCCCACCCAAGTTGATACATAAAACTGAACATCACATGTGTTATATAAATCCACAAACTCAGTGTGCCTTAAGAAAAGCATGAGGAAAAAAGTCAGTTTTGTTAAAGCACACTATATTCTGTGTTATAATCCTTAATCATTACAAAATAAGCAAAGAATTCTTAGGAATAAAATTTCAGTTGGACACTATTAAGGACAAAAAATACAAAACCCCACTTACTAAGGAAATTGTTCCTTAGGCAACTTAATAAAACTCTCAAGCAGCTATCTATTCAGTTTCATTATTGCAAGAAGTATCATTGTTTTAGGTAGACTGCCTATTTCCTCTTCATTTGTTAGGTCTGGTGGTTTTTTCCCTTGCTCCTTCATCTGCTGTGTGTTTTTCTGTCTTCTCATTTTGCTTATCTTACTGTGTTTGGGGTCTCCTCTTCGCAGCCTGCAGGTTCGTAGTTCCCGTTGTTTTTGGTGTCTGTCCCCAGTGGCTAAGGTTGGTTCAGTGAGTGGTGTAGGTTTCCTGGTGGAGGAGACTAGTGCCTGTGTTCTGGTGGATGAGGCTGGATCTTGTCTTTCTGGTGGGCAGGTCCATGTCTGGTGGTGTGTTTAGGGGTGTCTGTGGCCTTATTATGATTTTAGGCAGCTTCTCTGCTAATGGATGGGGCTGTGTTCCTGTCTTGCTAGTTGTTTGGCATAGGGTGTCCAGCACTGTAGCTTGCTGGTCGTTGAGTGAAGCTGGGTGTTGGTGTTGTGATGGAGATCTCTGGGAGATTTTCGCTGTTTGATATTACGTGGAGCTGGGAGGTCTCTGGTGGACCAGTGTCCTGAATTTGGCTCTCCCACCTCAGAGGCACAGCACTGACTCCTGGCTGCAGCACCAAGAGCCTTTCATACACACGGCTCAGAATAAAAGGGAGAAAAAGTAGAAAGAAAGAAAGAGGATAAAATAAAATAAAGTAAGATAAAATAAAGTTATTAAAATAAAAAATAATTATTAAGAAAAAAATTTAAAAAAGTAAAACAAAAACGGACGGACAAAACCCTAGGACAAATGGTGAAAGCAAAGCTATACAGACACAATCTCACACAGAAGCATACACATACACACTTACAAAAAGAGGAAAAGGGGAAAAAATAATCTATCTTGCTCCCAAAGTCCACCTCCTCAATTTGGGATGATTCGTTGTGTATTCAGGTATTCCACAGATGAAGGGTACATCAAGTTGATTGTGGAGCTTTAATCCGCTGCTCCTGAGGCTGCTGGGAGAGATTTCCCTTTCTCTTCTTTGTTTGCACAGCTCCCAGGGGCTCAGCTTTGGATTTGGCCCCGCCTCTGCGTGTAGGTCTCCGGAGGGCGTCTGTTCTTCGCTCAGACAGGACGGGGTTAAAGGAGCCGCTGATTCGGGGGCTCTGGCTCACTCAGGCCGGGGGGGGGGGGGGGGGGAGGCGCACGGAGTGAGGGGCGGGCCTGCGGCGGCAGAGGGCAGCATGACGTTGCACCAGCTTGAGGCGCGCCGTGCGTTCTCCCGGGGAAGTTGTCCCTGGATCCCGGGACCCTGGCAGTGGCGGGCTGCACAGGCTCCCGGGAGGGGACGTGTGGATAGTGACCTGTGCTCGCACACAGGCTTCTTGGTGGCGACAGCAGCAGCCTTAGCGTCTCATGCCCGTCTCTGGGGTCTGCGCTGTTAGCCGCGGCTCTCGCCTGTCTCTGGAGCTCCTTTAAGCAGCGCTCTTAATCTCCTCTCCTCGCGCACCAGGAAACAAAGAGGGAAGAAAAAGTCTCTTGCCTCTTCGGCAGGTCCAGACTTTTCCCCGGACTCCCTCCCGGCTAGCCGTGGCGCACTAGCCCCCTGCAGGCTGTGTTCACGCCGCCAACCCCAGTCCTCTCCCTGCGCTCCGACCGAAGCCCAAGCCTCAGCTCCCAGCCCCGCCCGCCCCGGCGGGTGAGCAGAGAAGCCTCTTGGGCTGGTGAGTGCCGGTCGGCACCGATCCTCTGTGCGGGAGTCTCTCCGCTTTGCCCTCCGCACCCCTGTGGCTGAGCTCTCCTCCGCGGCTCCGAAGCTTTCCCCCTTCCGCCACCCGCAGTCTCTGCCCGCGAAGGGGCTTCTAGTGTGTGGAAACCGTTCCTCCTTCACAGCTCCCTCCCACTGGTGCAGGTCCCGTCCCTATTCTGTTGTCTCTGTTTATTCTTTTTTCTTTTGCCCTACCCAGGTACGTGGGGAGTTTCTTGCCTTTTGGGAGGTCTGAGGTCTTCTGCCAGTGTTCAGTAGGTGTTCTGTAGGAGCAGTTCCACGTGTAGATGTATTTCTGGTGTATCTGTGGGGAGGATGGTGATCTCCGCGTCCTACTCTTCCGCCATCTTCTCAAATCCTCTCAGTATCATTGTTTTAAACCGCTTTTTAAAAATGTTTTTCTTCCAAGATTTTGTTTATTTTTTAAATTTTAATTTCATTGGAGTATAGTTGATCTACAATGTTGTGTTAGTTTCATGTGTACAGCAAAGTGATTCAGTTATATACATATACATATATATATATATATCTCCATTCTTTTTCAGATTCTTTTCTCATATAGGTTATCACAGAATATTGGGTAGAGTTCCCTGTGCTATACAGTAGGTCCCCGTCGGTCATCTATCTTATATATAGTAGTGTGTGTATGTTCATCCCAATCTCCTGATTTATCCCTTCCCCCCACGTTTCCCCTTTGGGTACCATAAATTTGTTAAACCGCTTTTTTTTTTTTTGGCTGCGTTCCCTCTTCATCGCTGCTCACGGGCTTTCTCTAGTTGTGGCGAGCTGTGGCTACTCTTCGTTGCGGTGCACGGGCTTCTCACTGCCGTGGCTTCTGTTTTTGCGAAGCACGGACTCTGGGCGCGCGGGCTTCAGTAGTTGTGGCTTGCAGGCTCTAGAGCGCAGGCTCAGTAGTTGTGGTGCACGGGCTTGGTTGCTCCGTGGCATGTGGGACCTTCCTGGCCCAGGGCCTGAACCCACGTCCTCTGCATGGCAGGCGGATTCCCAACAACTGCACCACCAGGGAAGTTCTTGTTAAACCGCTTTTGCAGCATAAAGTTACTGCATAAAATTAGCAGGTTTTCAAGAATGGAATCTGACAGACTCTCCTATTTCCTTTGTCTAATTCTACGTCTGTAAGTCACCAACCCCTGCTGCCTGTAAGCATCTCTGCAATGGTAGCACCTATAACATTCACAACCAAGGTTCTCAATGGAAACACATACTTCCTTGCCTTTTCTGCACATTACAAAATTTCCTGTCACAGAAGTGCAAGAGAGAAAAACGGATGGATAGATAGATGAAAGGAAAAATGGCCACTGCTTTTGTGTTATGATTTCAGAAACAGTGGAATGCCATAAAGTAAAGCTGTAGACCAGAGTTCAGCAAACTATAGTCTGTGGGCTAAATATGGCCTGCTATCTTTTTTTTTTTTTTTTTTTACGGTATGCGGGCCCCTCACCGCTGCAGCCTCTCCCGGCGCGGAGCACAGGCTCCGGACGCGCAGGCCCAGCGGCCATGGCCCACGGGCCCAGCTGCTCCGCGGCATGTGGGATACTCCTGGACCGGGGCACGAACCCACGTCCCCTGCATCGGCAGGCGGACTCCCAACCACTGCGCCACCAGGGAAGCCCTGCTATCTATTTTTGTAAATAAAACATTATTGGGAACACAACCCTGCCAATTCATTTACATATTTACATTTACATATTACATATTATCTAACTACAGCAGCCCAGTCTAGTCGTTGTGAAAAGACCTGGAAAGCCTAAAATATTTACTATCTTGCCCTTAAAAAATGCCCTTCTTTAGGCCACCACTCTGACAGTGCTTGAAATTCCCCGTTAGGAAGACGTCATTTGGGGATGTTCCTATTGCTATCAGAATGAGCCCTGGTTAGATACAGTCTTCCAGTGTTCATGGGGTCAGATGCTTTTCTCTTCCAAATTTTATCCTAGGGCAGAAATGAGCACAGGGATAGGAGGAGGGAGAGAGGAAGCTGGGGTATGGAGAGGTGCTGCAGGGCAGAGTATATGAGTAAAGGAGGGTGTGGACGTGAACACAGTTTACCTACAAAGGGCACACACAGAGAATAGGGAGCACAGGAGGGCAGACTTGTATGGACCCTATTCCTTGCAACATCTGTCAAGGACAAGCCCAAACATAGAAGAATGGCATGGAGAGCACTACACTGAAACTTTGAACAAATACCAAAAAGATAGAGAAAAATTTCCAATTGAAGTGAATTCAGTTATCCTCAACAAGGATTAATTGAGTACTTCACCTATACTAGCCGACAAAAAGACTTGATCTATTTCTGTCAGTGAGGCCACCAACCTTGAAATAATAGCATCGCCTAACTCCACCCTCTCCCTCAACCACCATATATCCAATCAGTCATGTCTCTTCCTTTTCATTCATTCCCAGTGCTACCAGCCTAGACCAGACTGTAATCAACCAACTCAGTCAACTCATAATCCTTTGTGTCTATGATGTATATATGAAAATGTGACTGATAAGACCCACCGTGCCAAAGAGAGCAACTAGAGTTTGAGAGGGAAAGAACTTCAGAGAAGGTGGATTGTTGTTGTCTGGGCTGATTAGAGAAAGTTTAAAGACAGATATGGCAGCTGACCTGAGCCTTGAAAGTTGCACGGAATTCAAACATGTGGAAAAGGGGGCATCTCAAGTGAAGAGATGGGCCTAGCAATGGCATAACTATGGAATGTCTCATTCTTATATGACAACACACAGTGGCCCTATAGAAGAATCTAAAACTCTGCCCCCTAAAGATGAGGTGGGTCATCAAGAACAGTGACTAGGGACTCACCTGGTGGCGCAGTGGTTAAGAGTCCGCCTGCCAATGCAGGGGACACGGGATCGAGCCCTGGTCCGGGAAGATCCCACATACCGCGGAGCAACTAAGCCCGAGCGCCACAACTACTGAGCCTGCGCTCTACAGCCCGCAAGCCACAAATACTGAGCCTGCACACCTAGAGCCCGTGCTCCGCAACAAGAGAAGCCACGGCAATGAGAAGCCCGTGCACCACAACGAAGAGTAGCCCCCGCTCACCGCAAATAGAGAAAGCCCGCGCGCAGCAACAAAGACCCAATGCAGCCAAAAATAAATTAAATTAAATTAAAAAAAACACAACTGGTCTAAGAACAGTGACCAAACCCTATGTGATCACTAAACAGCTGACTGAGCACCTCTACATTGCTCACTTACATTTAATTAACATGAGAAGATAAGCTGATTAATGGTCTCATATCCAGAGAGGCTGTTACTTATGCCTCTTATGCCCCATAATCATGGGGGAGGGGGAGGGGAATGACACCCCATACACACACCTTGCAAAATGGCACCCAACTGAAAACAAATCCAACATAAAGAAATGAAGGTGACATCCATGTCCATAACTGAGACCATGTCAAGAGATTTTACAGTCCACTGATACCTCTGTGAAATTCTTAAGAAATAATGTTATTTGTTTCTGATTTGTTTACCAAATCTGTACCAAATTATCTACCACAAGTCACGAAATACTCTTCAGGACAAATACACAAGCTAAGTCTTGGAAAATCTCTCCTTTGCTGTATCTTTTAGAAACTAATTCAATCTAGAAAGCCACTATTGAATATACATATAACTCTGCACTTTGCTACCTAGATACGACATACTTCTTCTCCTACCCCCAGCATAGTCATCTTCATGGCAGGTAGGAAATGACCATTGATAACTCCTTCCCCACAGGGAATCATCTCTTCATGTATTAGCACATTCCTTATAACATGCCCAAGGACCTCTTCACATCATATAATGGTCTCATGAAGTATGTACTTCCAGTTTTAAGAATAACGAGTTCTGGAAAAACAAATATCGTATATTAACGCATATATGTGGAACCTAGAAAAATGGTACAGATGAACCGGCTTGCAGGGCAGAAACAGACAAAGATGTAGAGAACAAACGTATGGACACCGAGGGAGGACAGTGGCAGGGTGGTGGTGGTGGGATGAATTGGGAGATTGGGACTGACATGTATACGCTAATATGTATAAGATGGATGACTAATAAGAACCCGCTGTGTAAAAAAAGTAAAAATTCTGCATCAGAAAAAAAAAAAGAATAACGAGTTGTGGGGATCTAATGTACAGCATGGTGATTATAGCTAATAACGCCAATAATATTGTGTTAGCATAATAATAGCATAATAGTGTATAGGCTTGAAAGGTGCTAAGAGCGATCTTAAATGTTCTCACCACAAAAAGAAATGGTAATTATGTGACGGGATAGAGGTGTTGGCTAAAGCTGTGGTGGTCAACATTTTATTTTGCAATATATACGTGTATCAAATCAACACATTGTACACTTTAAACTTACACAATGTTATATATCAATTATATTTCAATAAAGTTGGAAAAAAGAGAAAGAAATCCCCCCACCCTTTTGTGTTCCAGGAAATGGCTTATTGTAAAGAATCTCTCTTCCCCATAGGACATAGGTAAGATTTGGGCTGACCCCCTTGTTTACCTATGACAAGGCCAGACACAGACCCTCCAAATTCCCATTCTCTGCCTCATCAGTTGAACTGAACTATTTGTTTCCATTAACCGATCTGGACATAATACCAGCTAGTTGGACTTGAGCAGACTTTAGTCCAGCTTCTCCCCCTCCCCACAGATCCCTGAACTTTGACTCCCTCTCGGCCTCAGAATACGGAACTGCCCCTCCTCAACAACCCCTCCTGAAAATCGGCTGACCACCAAGAAAGACATTCCTTGGTTAACTGCCCGATTATGCCATAGGCTCATTCCACTCCCTCACATTCAGTTCTTTTTAGTCTGAGTTCCTCCTTCCTAGAAAAAACAAAACAAAACACTTTCCCCCTGACCTTTGAGACACTTGCACACCTGATGGTCAGACAGTTTCTCCCTATGGCAATAGCCCCCCTCCTCCTATTGCAGTAGCCCCCTCCTTACCTAGGTCAGGATTATTTTTGTTTGTTGCAAAGTCTTCCTTTCCTCCATGGCATAGCAGCAAACTAGTTTTCTCCTTAGTAATCGGGATCAACCACTCTGGTTAGTAGATGAACCCCTCTTTATACCAGTTTGTTCAGTGATACAAGGAGATCAAAATGGCCAGGGGGCACTCCCCACCTCCAGTTCCCTGGAGCCATTTGTGTGACCCCAGGAGGAAGCATCCTTCCCTTGGGAACTAATATCTCCAAGCCAGTAGAGCTCAAAATTCCTGCAATGGAAAGCAAAAATGTGGGAAGTGTGTTATTGGGTGTAACAGTGACAGGAGCCATTCCCACTCTCACTCCCACCCCTTAATTCCTGGACACATGAGGATCTGTGATTTCAAACATAAACTGCAACCTGGGAGGCTGAAACCCATCCTCGCAAGGTGTTTTCTTCCACTTGGCACTATAAGTGAGTCTTCGGTAAGCCATTCCACCTCTCAGTGAGGCCAGCTGCTTGTGGGTAATGGAGACTGCCGTAGACCAGTTATTTCCGTGGGTACAAGGCCATTGTTGCACTTCCCTGCTGAGAGATGAGTTCCCTGATGAGATGCAAGGCTGTGTGGATTGCCATATGTCAGGCAAGGCATTCTGGGACTCCAGAGATTGTGGTTCTGGCAAAAGCATTACCGGCAGGGATGACGAATCCATATCCAGAATATATATCTATTTCAGTGAGGACAAATATTTGCCCCCTCTATGGGAGAAGAAGTCCAGGGTAATCGATATGCTCACAGGTAGCTGGCTGATCCTGCCGAGGAATGGTGTCATATCTTGCCCAGGCACAGCCTCCATCCCTGCCACCACGGCCACTTTGTTCATAAGCTCATTGAGCAAGAAGTCAGGTGACTGGAGAAAGAGGCTGATTGACATTCACAGACTGCATCATTCTGTCCACCTGCTATCTTCACAGTCTGTGCTCAGTCGGAGCCACCGATCCACATGCCTCTTTCCCAGACTTCCTCACATCCACACCGCTGACCCACTGTACAGCTGCCAGAAGCAGCAGAGAACCCTTTTCCTCCCGCAACGTCCCTCTGGCGCCCTCTACTGGCAAAGCTCAGCATCGTGCTCACTGTAAAGGAGGGATGTTTAAGTGAATTCTGTCCACTATTGCAGAGCGTCTATGGACGTGTGAATTTGGAGCTAAGAGACAATACATTGATAACTGGCACAGATTCCTCACTTCAGTATCATCAGCCGTCAGCTTTATTTGGGTTAGAATCCTGTGTGACTGTTGAGCTAGTAAATTTCTGAAACTCAGTTTTCTGACCCCGGGAATATAGCTCCACGTTAAGGGCTTAATACTTGTATGTTTTCAGCAACATACTTCCCAAATACTTGAAAGTAAATATGTCCCTTTAGAATCTTGTCTAAGATCCTTGATCCTTCCTTTTTCTACGCCACAGAACACTTGCTTCACTTAAAAATTTTAAAACAAGTTATACTTGATTTGCATTTCTCTAACGATTAGTGATGTTGAACATCCTTTCATGTGTTTGTTGGCAGTCTGTATGTCTTCTTTGGAGAAATGTCTGTTTAGGTCTTCTGCCCATTTTTGCATTGGGTTGTTTGTTTTTTTTGATATTGAGCTGCATGAGCTGCTTGTAAATTTTGGAGATTAATCCTTTGTCAGTTGCTTTGTTTGCAAATATTTTCTCCCATTCTGAGGGTTGTCTTTTCATCTTGTTTATGGCATCCTTAATGAGGTACACCTCACACCAGTCAGAATGGACATCATCAAAAAATCTACAAACAATAAATGCTGGAGAAGGTGTGGAGAAAAGGGAACCCTCTTGCACTGTTGGTAGGAATGTAAATGGAAACAGCCACTATGGAGAACAGTATGGAGGTTCCTTAAAAAACTACAAATAGAAAGGAAGAGATATGGGGATATATGTATATGTAAACCTGATACACTTTGTTATAAAGCAGAAACTAACACACCATTGTAAAGCAATTATACTCCAATAAAGATGTTAAAAATAAATAAATAAAAAGTCATTAAACTTAAAAAAATAAGATAAAAAATAAAACAAGTTTTACATTCATTCTACCGTTCTGGATACCCAGAAAGGAAATTGGGATAGCTCATCTGGAAACCTGTGGCTTTAAGGTTGTACTGAAGAAAGGAAGACATTGGGAGTTTTTATACTAACACACCATTCCGCTTTGCTTCCAGTCTTTTTGGTGCAGAGAAGGTTGACTGATTTGCATTAGGAAAGGTTAGTTGGTGGTAATGAAAGTCCCCGCAGCTGGCCTGATGCAACAATTACTTTCTATACCTTATTTTTTTTTCTTGGCCATGCCGCACGACTTGTGGGATCTTAGTTCCCCAAGCAGGGATCGAACCTGGGCCCTTGGCAGTGAAAGCTCAGAGTCCTAACCACTGGACTGCCAGGGAATTCCCTATACCTTAGAATTTACTGATGCTACAGGGCCTTGGGCAACGTGGGAGCCAGCAGCTTCTGAGACGGCTCAGGCCAACAGTAGATCCTCTAGTACTGGGGTATTTTTGCGTATGATGGGTATCCTTTTATCAGGGTCTACCCAGAGGGCCTAGGATGGCAACAAAATGTGCATAGGATTGTCCCCAATTCCCACAAGCGTCTATGTGGTTTTGAGGGAGATAGTTTTCCACTCTGCAACAGCCTGGTTCATGGGTGCCATTACATTAGACCGCTTTTGCTTTGGATTAATTCCTCCCACCTTTCACAGCCCACCTCTGTGTTGACTTTGACCTCACTCAGTCTCCAAAGGCTCTGCATTTATTAGCAACCTCAATTCAGTATTACCCCCAAGACTGCCTTTCCCCATAGCACCACACTCTAATCGCCTCTTATGCTCTCTTGCTTCTCTTTCCTCCCTCATAACCTTCCCTTATAGCCCATGAAAACTTTCCTTTTCTCAGTAGGCTGGTCCCCCTAACACTTGATAGTAATTGCACTGTCAAGGTGAATCCTTATTTACTGAAGCTCTTCTCCCCTCTCACTGGTGGCGTTTGGGGTCTTGTGGTGAAGAGACGGGAATGGGATTCTGAAATCACTCCTGAGTATGGTAGGTATAAGGCATATTTCATTTAGTCGTATTGGCCGTTTGGGTTTCGCTCTAATGGCTGTATTTTTTTCCACCTGGGATCATATTCACAATTGTGAGGGAGAAGCTGGAGTTCAGCAGAGAGAAGTACAAGTAGGAAATGAAATGTTTGCTGAGCAGAAACTATCCTTTAGCAATAATTGCAACCATTATTGAAAATAATTATCTTCTCTATAGGATTTTCAGTTTCCTCTTCTAGAAGCTTCTAATTTTCTTTTTGCCCTTTTCATTTTACAAGCAATTATCTATAAGTGCAAGTAAAGTTCCAGGGATATGAGCTGTTATTAAAATTGAAAACTACACAGTCTGAGAATAAATGTGAAAATTGACAATACCTTTCATACGACGTCCCTGTGGGTTTTGTTCTTGTTTGTGTTAGAGGCGCGATTTCCTTAAAAAAGAAAAACAAGCTACTGTGTTTCTATTCATTATAAACCACCATACTAAGCATTATTTTCATACGCTGGGGTCCAATAGCCACTAAGTGAAACCTCCCCTGTCTGCAGCTCTGCCCCAAACTGCAGCTCTGCCCCAAACAAACTTTTTACTTCCCTAAGGGATAAGCTCTGAAGCTGCCTTACCTTGAACAAGCTATTTAATGACTGTGCCTCAGTTTCCTAATCTGTAAAACACACAAAAAGTAATTTCTTTATCTCTGGATGATTGTGGGGATTAAAAGAAATAACTTGTGTGAACATACCATGTATAGGCTTAAGGATTAAACAAGTAGCAAACATGGAGGCATCTGCACGTTAGGATTACATGACGGTTACAAAACCAAATTGAAGAGTCAGGTGGAATAACCAAATAGCACAAAACATTTCCTGCCCAAGTTGTTAATATCTTAGAATTCTAAAGCTCTTGCCTCCCAAGGAAATCTAGGAGTTAAAAGTAATGCTTTCCAGTTCGGTAAGCAATTACCAACTCTAAAACAATCCGTGCTCTTCCCATTTCCCTCCCCCTTCTCATCCCTCTTCCCTGTGCCATCCTTTGCACCTCAATGCCATTTCTCTATGGAGTTATAGGCAATTTCTAAGCAATTTGCTTGAGTCTGGCTTCCTGAGTATTCTAGACAGGACCTAGCCAGTGGTGTGCTGAAGCTGGTTTGTACTGCTACCGGATGTTTATGCACATCCTTTCCCAACTCCACAGCTGATGATATCCATTGGTAGCTTAAACTTGGCCATGGTGGGAGTTTTCATGCCACAGAAATTGGCAAACCCTACAAACCAGGTCTTTTCTTTTTGCCTTTCAGAAAGCTGTTGTTAAACATTTACCAGCATATCTCTTTTGGGTTCTCATTTGCTTAGAGAGACATTGATTCTCTTCCTGAAGCAGATAAGTGTGTATTTGGCTGCGTGTAACCAAAACCCCAATTGAACCATAGTGTAAACATATCTGTGTCATAGCAGGTATTACTGAGGGTTGTTCGGCTTTGCTTTCCTTAACACGTTGGCCTGGTGGTTCCTTCTTTCCATTCAGGTATTGAAGCCACCAGACAATACATTTTGCATAAGGCTACCAGTAATGTCAAAGTGTCCAGGCAAGTGTGTGTGTTTAGCTTTTCAACCTCTGCAGTAGAGAAAAGCAAGAGGAAGGATGGATGGGATTGGATTTGAGGGTAGAAATCAGCCCCAAATCCATTCATGGTTATTGGTCCCTTGATATTAACAAGATTCAGAGTCAACACAAAGAATGAGTTAAAGCATGAAATGGGCAGATGCTTTTACTTGGTTTCTTCTAGAAGGAGTTGTAGTCTCAACTTGATTCCATGGAACATACCTTTCTTTCCTGTAATACCATCCTCTGTTGTATGGTGTTACTTACACGTGATGACTTTGTTTCACATTGGTGACTGGGGATGTGAGTCTTTGTAGAGGTCATCACAGAGCCACTATAGCTGCCTGTTACTCATATTCCAATGCTTTTATAATCCTTTGTGGCATCCTTTGTCTGAAGTCTCCTGTCAGAAATCAATTGTCCTTAGATGCTGGAATCTGCGGTCCTGGCCAGATGCTGACGAGTCTGGTGAGCCACATCTCCAGAGCCTCTGACCCCTACTGTCTGAGTCCGCTTCTAATGCAGGGTTGGTGTGGTTTCCTGCTCTCCGGAGAAAAGTGATTACGAGAAAACACTTATTGTTCATGATGACCTGTGTTTGAGGTTTGCTCTATAAGGCAGATGGCAATTTGTTTTAAACATCTTTATTGGAGTATAATTGCTTTACAACGGGGTGTTAGTTTCTGCTGTATAACAAAGTGAATCAGCTATACATATACATATATCCCCATATCTCTTCCCTCTTGCGTCTCCCTCCTCCCACCCTCCCTATCGCACCCCTCCAGGCGGTCACAAAGCTCCGAGCTGCTCTCCCTGTGCTATGCGGCTAGATGGCAATTTATAAACTTATCATGGAAATGTTCAAACACTGAGAAGTTGAAAAGTAGTGCAAAGGAGCTTCATGTTCCCAACATCAACCCATAAGTATCAACCCATGGTCAATCAGGGTTGATCTCTGCCCCTTTTCCCATCCTACCACTATGGGATTATTTTGAAGAAAATTCCAGACATCATAACATTTCACTTGAACATGTGTGAATATGTACAGGAGCTTGCTTTTCAAAAGAAGAAACAGAAACCTTTATGAATGACTTCTATTGAATACGCAATTTACAGTGAGTAGCTGCCTAAGGCAGAGATATTTTCCTTCTTTGTAAGGGTAGAGTGGATGGAGGTGCAGAAAGAAGAATGGTGACAGGTCCTTCCTATAATATTTTAAATATTTATCTATTTATTTTTATTTAATTTTTTGGCTATGTCAGGTCTTTGTTGTGGCACATGGACTTCTCTCTAGTTGTGGTGCGTGGGCTCCAGAGCATGTGGGCTCTGTAATTGTTGCACGTGGGCTTAGTTGCCCCGCGGCATGTGGGATCTTAGTTCCCCAACCAGGGATCGAACCCACATCCCCTGCATCGTAAGGTGGATTCTTTACTATTGGACCACCAGGGAAGTCCCTGCCCTTTCTTTATATCATACATATTTGTCATCTCATCTTGATTATAAATTAGCTAAGGAGAGACAGTGCTTATCTTATTCACATTGTATCATCAGCTTTGCGAGGTTTGGTCCAGGTCTGTGCCATTTTTTGTTTATTCAGTTTTTCCATGGTGTCAGCCTCATATACATAGTTTAGTCTCAGTTATCTGTTATATATCAGTGTTTCAAAATGGTCTTAGTTCCTGGGCTTCAGTATTGGAAAATGAATTGCAGGTGTAGGGCCCTATTTAAAATTCTACCTCTGTGTTCTGCCTCTTTATTAGACCATCCTAGGCTCGAGTATAGGTAATAAGTTGCCTTCTTAGAAAAAAAATCAATACATTGTTAGTGGTGTTTTTCCAGATTAACTGAATGGATTAAATCAGCTTTTACCTCATTACAAAGTTTATTTTTGAATGGTAAATGGGGGTCATAAGATCTCAAGAACTGGGTGTCTTCTGGAAAAACTTAATGACCTGGTTTCATTTGAGATGAAACAGCTCCAATCTAAGTTATTTTGTTCTCTATGACCCAATTCATAACTGGAGGCTGTGCTGATGACGCCTAGCTTTCGCCTTCCTCCCAGGCAGCTTGTGATAAAGTAGGCTAATGGTCAAGTAAAGTATCTTACGCTATTGAGCGTTAGGATCATACTTCATATTTTGTAAAGTGCTTTTTCATTATTTATTCCTCACTGCCTACCTATGAGATCTCCTGGCTGTCTTATCTCCCATATTGTGGCTGAAATATGACTAACCTATGTTCATAAATGCTTCAGGAAGCTGAAATGAATATAGGTGCTTGCTGACATACAAACACCCAGCATTCAAAATGGCCAGCCTACCCTGCCTTTGGGAATGGGGGATGCAGCTCTCCCAGAGAGTGAGAAATAATTCCATTTTCCTGTGTGTACAGAGGTCTCTGGGACTGCAGGTATGAGAGTTAAGAATGAGGGCAGTGAGGGCGCGTGATTATACTCTTGCTGCTGCTCAACAGAGAATTCCTATTTCCGCAAACACATTGTTTACCTGGGGCTTCTGCGCTCAGATAAGTTCACATGATGCCGTTTTGCTCACACTTCACTTAGGGTCTATCTTGGCTTCTGTGATTTGGATTATTAAATGAACCCTGGGTTTATTTACCCGTAGAAACTGCCCGCATGAGGAAAGGACATTTGGCACTTTTGCAGCATGTGTGCTTGTGATGGTTATGTTTTGGAGTAGCTCCCTTTTTCTTTGTCTCAAGCTACTTATGCTAATCCTTGATCACATTCTCCTGTGGAGAAGTTTCTAGAACAGAACAGTCTTTAGGTGATTTGGTGACCTAAGTAAGCGAGGAGGGCTTCTGTCTTCCGTGGCTACTGAGGCGATCATGAATGGGAAACAGAATTTTATTTAGAGCCTCTTTCTGCTGGGTACCATTAGGTGCCACCTCCACAGACTTAGGTTGCCATGGCTCCAGACTGCTTGTAGTGCATGGCATATGCCATCAGTCCAGTGTTTCCTGCTAGCTGGTGCTTATAGATAAGTACAGCCAAACTGAAACATTAAACTAGAACAAGGACAGGAAGACAGAAATCTATTTACATTGTATATACAATATGCATATGCAAATATGAATTCTCTGGTGATTCGGTCTCAGTTAAAGGTAAGTTAGTGCTAGTTAGTTTCAGGAGGTAAAAGATTTGCTGCCAGTAGAGTCACATCTAAAAAGAAAAAAATCTTTGAATTGATATTTCTTTCTAATGATGCTATAGATTACAAGAGCCATGTGATTTTTTTTTTTGAGAGGCAAATTTTAAGAGAAAGTGCACTGGGTTAGATGTCAGGATATTGAACCGCACTCAGATGGAGTTCTGATATTGACTAGCCTGAGAGTGGATCCTTTGCCAAGCCACCCGACCCCTCGGGACTTCTTTCTTCATATGTCAAGTAAGGGTGTTGAGCTAGATTGACGCTAGTGTTTCTTTGCCATGTTTCTGCTCTATTCCAAAAGGAAGTAGATACTAACAGGACAGCTAGTGACATATATGGTTTATTGCCAGAAGGCAGGCAGAGGATCTTATCTCAGAGGATGGTACTGGAACCTGTTTGCTCCTTTTTTCTTTCCCCTTTCTCTCCCAGCAACTCATTCCCATTTGTGTACCTGATTTTTACTCAAGACGTGTACACGCCAATCTTAGATCCAAGTGCCTTAACAACAGTTGTAGCGAGGTTTTTTCCCATGTTTTGCAGGTCTTCCCTATTTCCTGTCTAATAATGCAGCTACTGGAGCTCTTGCCCTGGTCCAATTGAAAGTCTTTCTCCAGCTTTCCACTTGAAAGCTGATTAGGTGGCCGCCTGGGTACCAGGAGCCGGCTGTTCGTGGCTTTGCAACCTGTTTACAAATGTTGTTTCATTGGCAGCACTGCTTTACTGAAGCAAGTGAGGAAAGGAAAAGGATGTGTGTTCATTGAAAACGAAACCACCTGTCCATCTTTCCAAGTAAGAACTTATGTTCTAACTATGTGAAGCATAGTAACTACCTTTCTCAAAGATGATCATTAAAACTAGAAAAGCAGGCTTCCCTGGTGGCGCAGTGGTGGAGAGTCCGCCTGCCGATGCAGGGAGCATGGGTTCGTGCCCCGGTCCAGGAGGATCCCACGTGCCGCGGAGCAGCTGGGCCCGTGAGCCATGGTCGCTGGGCCTGTGCGTACAGAGCCTGTGCTCCGCAACGGGAGAGGCCACAGCAGTGAGAGGCCCGCGTACCGCAAAAAAACAAACAAACAAACAAAAAAAACAAAAAAAACTAGAAAAGCCCAGTCAAGAGAGGAACTTAAGTGTCTTTTGACCATTAGTAATGACTGAGATGAGGATTGTACAGCCAAATCTAAGACAATAGAGAAACTACTAAATAGATACACTCTTATCTGTATTATGATTAGAGCTGTACATACACTTTATAGTTTGATTTCACTCAATTGTGAACTCTTCAAAGCAGAGGCTGAATGGATTCTCAGATGGGACTAAAACAGTTTTTATACATAGTAAATGGCATCCTAGATGTTCTGGAAAGGAAGCTGGTCCTCCAGGTACAGGCTGCTCTAGGCTGGAGTTTGGGGGCTTGGTGTTGGTACCTGCGATGAGGCACTGAGGCCCATCTGTTCTATGTGTAGAGATGAGAATAAGCCCATTGGCAGTGCCTCGGCCCCAAATCTGAAGCCAGGCAGATAGACATTGCATCCGCGATAGAAATATGAAGGAACCTGTCCAAGGTGAAGAATTCAAATAATTAAAATCTGGGATTGATAGCCGAGTCAGTGCAACAGGAAATAGTTTGATCTGTGGGTGGGGCAGCATATTTTTTAGGTACCTGGCTGGATCAGGCATCTATTATAAAATATTTGTCAGGACTTCCCTGGCAGTCCAGTGATTAAGACTCCACGCTTCCAATGCAGGGGGCGAAGGTTTGATCCCTGGTCTGGGAACTAAGATCCCACGTGCGGTGCAGCCAAAAAAAAAGAAAAAAAAATTCTGTCAAATTGCTTTGAATAAATGAGGCAAATGGAGTACTGGGTCTGGTTGTGTTAAAAGTGTGCATTTGGTGGCATTTTTGCAACCATCAGTACATTTGTTAGGTGCTTTCCAGCCTTCTCTCTTCATGGAGAGATGGGAGGGACAAGGGTGATGCGTATAGAAGCACTAGGGTTTTGGAAGAAGCATCCTCCCTCCTAACTGTGGAGAAGGAGAGGAAAGAAAAAAATTCTGATGCTTCTTTAGACTAAATTGGCCATGTCTCTTTTGCGGTACGCGGGCCTGTCACCGTTGTGGCCTCTCCCGTTGTGGAGCAAAGGCTACGGACGCGCGGCCTCAGCGTCCATGGCTCACGGGCCCAGCCGCTCCGCGGCATGTGGGATCTTCCCGGACCGGGGCACGAACCCGCGCCCCCTGCATCGGCAGGCAGAAAAAGGTGAAAAAACTAAGGATATCTGAATAAGGCCTGTAGTTTAATGAATAGTAACTTACGAATGCTAATTTCTTAGCTTTGTACCGTTATTATGTAAGATGATAACATTAGGGGGAACTGGATGACAGGTGTTGAGGAACTCTGCAACTTCTCTGTAAATACAAAATTATTGCAAAAGAAAACGTTTGTTTAAAAAATGGGCTTCGGTAAGAACAAACCGGAGCAGTCAATGAAGCAAAGACAAATTGCTATTCAGAGTACAGATTCCCTCTCACACTGGTGGAAAATCCTTTTGGGAGATGACTGTTTCATTCGTGTGAGAAAGTTACTTAGGTGAAAAAGCCTGTTACCTCCCAGAAGATAACCTAGCTGAGTTGGGGGAGGAAAGTGTGCTTTAATTTCAGGAGAATCAAATGGTGATTTCCTTCTTTAATAGCACATTCTGTTTGTGCAGTTTTCACTGCGGTAATTGTTTTCCATTTACGTAATCAACAAAAACTGGAATAACCTTATAACAGGGTTTATATACAGTAGGCTAAAGTGGATACACAGCTTAAGCTGAAAGACAATTATGTTATTTATAGGCTTTCTAGTAATGTTTTGTAAAGATTAGTCATCTTCACTGGGCTGCACTAGCCTCCCAGAGGAGGTGCCTGCACTTTATATTGTAGGAGGTGAGAGGGCTTAAAAGTCTTCAAACCTCCTGTCCTCTTCCCACCTTCCCGCGACAGTGCCTGAAGCATCCCTGTAGTTTATTCCTTTATTCAGTAAACATTTACTGAGTACATTAATAATAACAGCTGAAACAGAAGGAATAATTATTATGGGCCAGGTGATTTCCATGAATGCTTTTAATTTTCACGGCAACCATATGAGGCAAGAATGAGTTATTCTCTTTGAAGCTGCAGCTGAGGGTTCAGACTATTTAGGAAGTGAGGTCAGACAGGAAGTGAGTGGCGGAGCTGGATGAACCTGCTTCTATCTGGCTCTTCTCACTTTGGATCATCATGGTAAAATGCCTAGCACTGCAGTGAACCATGCCACAGGGGCAGAGGGCAAAGGGCGAAGAGGGAATTTCATCTGTGTGCCCGTGGGAGTGGGGAGCCAGGGCCAGTGTGATGGGCCAGAGCCCTAGATTTGAGAGTTCAGCCACAGAGTGGTGGTCATCTAAGCCGTGGGAAAAGAAGACATCTCTGAGGGAGACGAGAGGAAAGGTGAGGCCAGAGTCTTCAGTCTGCCCACGTGTAGGCGGTAGGTGGTGGAGAAGGGGTTGCTTAGGAAATAAGTAGAGGCCAGGAGAGGGGAATATCGGGGATACTAAGTGCAGAGAGAATCTCAAGAAGTCATCCAGTGCTCTGAGAGGTCAGATGTGATGGAGAATGAAGAAGCAGTGGCAGTTACTAATTTGTGTCATTTGAATTCAGGCCAGTGTAATGGGAGAATCAGACCCAGACCCAGAGGAGTTAAGAGCCGGGGGGCAGCGAGGAAGGAGAGGGGGCAGAGACAGGGTGCGTGTCCCCCCAGTTTGGTGGCGGGTATAAGAAGGGAGGAAGGACGGTGCCATTTTTGAGGCTGGGAAGTGCTGGAGGGGTGGAGGATCTAGGGCTGAGTGAGAGGGTGATAATATGCAAGGAGGAGAAGGACCATTGATGTAGCAAGACCCGGAGCAAGGGGGACGCGGGGGGGCTGGAGGGCGCCAGGCGCAGAGGACGGTGGCACTGGGAGCATCTGTGTAGAGGTCCTCCCTGAGAGAACCTTCCTTCCCCTTCCTGCTGTGTGCTCTCTTCTCTCTCCCAGTTTCTGAATAAGCCAGGGTGGTGTGCGGGGGCCGGCGGGTGGAGGGAGATTCAGAATCATCACCAAGGTCTGCAGTAGACTGGACTCTTGGCAGCTGGGGCAGCCTGAGGGCAATGTCCACCTGGGCGTTGGATCTGCGGGTGGAGTCCAAAACAAATGTCCTCTTGGTCATCATTTGGGGCTTATTTCAGAACAGAGGTGTGATTTCACCAAGCACCAAGCTTCTGATTTTAGTCTTTTATCAACACCACAAAATCACATTATCCCACTGATGATTAGATTACTCTCGCTAACATCATAATCACATTGCATACCCACATATACATCACTATTCACTTAGGGTAATCAGTTTTAATGACACTCGCTTCAGTTTCTTTCATAAATCACACACTTTTATGAGATAATGGAAGAGAAACATCTAATTTTATCTCAGACAAATGAAAAGTGAATGCGTGTGTTTTTAAATGTAGTTTTGTTGGCTTCCCACGTCCGTTACTTAAAGGGGAAAAAATATCTCCTGACTTTTCTTTTAGAAATAAATGAGGCAGAAGTACAGTGGATTCTGAATACCAAAGCATTCACTTTAATGTGCTGCAAACAAATAATAAACATAAGCTCCTCCTTAGTTGACTTTGCACAAATCTCAGCTGAATAGAAATCAATGGTTGTAAGCAGCGTGTCTGATATCCTCCCAAAGTGTTAAGGAGAAAAATCTTAACATCACACCTTTACAGGAGCGGAATCAGACTCTCAGCCAGAATAGCAATTTCTTCCATCCAACAAACATATATTGAATTGCGACTATGTGCCAGGCCACATACAGAGATGGATAAAACACATTTTCTGTGGTACCTGTAGAGAGAGCTTCAGCAGAGAGTAGCCTTGTCCCACCCATTTTTTAAATGTCTTTTGGTACGTGTAGGTGTCCTCTATTCTTGCTTATAGGTTCCCTTGTCTTATTCATTTATTTGGTTGCGCTGGGTCTTAGTTGCAGCATGTGGGCTCCTCAGTTGCAGCAGGCGGGCTCCTTAGTTGTGGCACGTGAACTCTTAGTTGCAGCATGCACGTGGGATCCAGTTCCCTGACAAGGGATCGAACCTGGGCCCCTTGCATCGGGAGCGAGGAGTCTTATCCACTCCGCCACCAGGGAAGTCCCTGTTCCATCCATCTCTCCAAATGCACACCCAGGAATCTGAACGTGCATGGATTTTACTTCCCTCACCCCCCCCCCCACCGGGGAAAGACCAGCTGTCAGGAGTCCCCTTGGGATGTAACTGAGCCACCCTCCGTGGTGGACCTGCCCTGAGATCCCACCCCTGCGACTTCCTGCCCTCCCTCCCACCCCCTCCCAGTCCATCAGGAGGCACCAGATCCTTGCCTCGGGCTGTCCTTTAGGGGATCCCCGCCAGAAACAGGGGCTCAGAGAAGGAGAGTTTCTCTCCTGCTGGGGCGAACAGAAGTCGGCCTGAGGAAGCAGCATTCAAGGAGAAGTGGGTCCATCCAGTCTCTGGAATGACGGTGCTTAAACAAACCAACCAACCAGAAAAACCCCATTTTCTGCTCTCGAGCAGATGGCATGTTCTAGTTGAGAAAGCAAACACGATATATGAGCTCACTCACTAAATCCTGGTAGGTGCCAGGATAAAAGCAATTACGAGGTGAAATGGGAGCACTGAGGAGGAAGTATTATCTGTGTGGTGTGTGTGTCTGTGTGTGTGTGTGTGTGTGTGTGTGTAGTGGTGTGATTGCTTGGAGAGTCTCACAGAGGTTGTGTGGTGGCGGTGTTGGAGCTAATCTGTACTGATGAATTGGGATCCCAGGGAGAGAAGAGGAAGAAGGACATCTTGGCGACCTTTCCCCACGTATAGACTGTCCTCTGCCCTAGCACTTGTCTTTCTCCAAAATCACGTGCAAACTCTGTGTGGCATAGGAAGCTCTTTAAAATATGGTCCCATACTCTTCGTCTCCCTGAACTTCTCTTAGTATTTCCAGAACATGTGTTTTCACAGTTACTTTCCTTTGCATGTGCTACTCCCATCTCCTAGAATGCTCATCTCCCTGTTTTCAGCTTGGCAAGGTGACCCTCATCAATCTACTACCCAGAGCAAAAGAGGACACCTTGGCAACAACCCACAGAGCTCTGTCTCCAGAGCTGCGGCTGTGTTCCCCTGGTGCAGACACGTACCAGGGAGCTCGGCAAGCAGGGACTCCTCTCTGACTTCTGGTTGACCTGATGGGATATATAGTCTTGCCGCCCAGGTCTTTTCCCTGGAGAGAGAGCTCCTAAATGAGACAGGCTGGGACCTGGGACCTTTTGCTGCAGTGCTTGCATCTGGACAAACATCTCCTCCAGCAACAAAATGCAAAGAAACTTATAAGGGACTAAAAATAACTGTGTGCATGCCCAGTCGGGCCAAATTCTGGACAACAAGATACAAGGAAATCAAAAAGCCAGAGTGCCACTTCTGAAGAGCTGGGAGCGAAAGCAGGGTACTCTGCATGATCCCTGCACACAACACCACCAAAGGGGTGGGCAGACCACTTAAGCCGCCCCTCCGGCCGGACCCCTGGATATACTCCTACCCTCACCCTATAGAAGCAGTTCGCACCCCCCCGGGGAGCAAGCAAGCAAGGAAGCCTGTTGTTCTCTCCCCCGCCTGCTGCAGCCTTAATTTCTTGTCAGGCCTCTGATCAATTCCTGTTGATTAAGGAGGCCAAGGACCCTAGCAGGTAACACCCACGTCCACTCACTTCCACCTATAGATATGTTGAACCCCTTTCTTTCCAGCCTTCCAACGCCAACCGCTGTGGGGAAATGGAGAACTGAGGTAGAACGACATTTTCCTCTAGTCCCATCACAAGTAGGCAGATTATAATTTTCTGTTAAGATTACCCTAAACCTAAGCCCTACACTTTGTTGATCTCTTTATCAAAATTGCCTTTGGATAATTAAGAGAAAATTTGGCCCTCGTTACAAAAAAATTGAAAAAGTTGATGCGTTTCAATCTCTAATCTTGCCCGTGAGGGCTTTCCTGAGTGAGTGCAAACCTTTGGACAAAGGCCTGCTGCTCCATCCGCTTCAGCTTTCATTCGAGGTGCCTCGTTATGTCTTCCTCGGCAGCATTATGTCTCTGCTGAAGCAGAATTACAGCAAAACAAGTTAATTATTACAGAGTTGATATGATGGGCCTAGAAGAAGAAGGCTAGAATGAAGCCTTTTGAAGGAATATTATTCCCCATTGTAATAGGTTTTACTGCTATTAAGGATTAGTACACGATGGTTCCTACAACTGGATGAATTACATATATGCTAATGTCAACATCAGACATCATTTAGAAGAGATATGGAGAAGCATTTTCTGTTTTTAAATGTCAAAACCATTTCTCATCCATCAAGTAGTAATTTTTCAATTTTCTTTTCACAAATATAGTACACTGTCAGTGCTGCTGAAGTCGTAATTGATTTCACAGCTATGAAACCATGGGAAGCCAAAGGACCTTCGTTATAAGACTGAACTTGAAAATCTGAATGAGACACCACTTCCCCCAAGAACCACAAGATCAATGCACGACTGCAGCAGACGGAGCTGAACCATGCCTTTACTACATAATCTTGGCTTCGGATGTGTGCCAGACGGCAGTGAGGTAGGTCTTAAGTGACCACCAAGGGCTCAAATGGCTTGCTTAGTAAAAAACATGGTGCTTTCAATTAAATGTCCAAGACAATTACATGGGAAACATCAGAGAGCTTCAGAAGTAGGACAGAAAGACTACATTTCACTAACCCAACACTCCCATTACCAACCTTCCCATCTTTTGGCATTTTGACAGAAACTTAGTTGTTCCAGGAGAGCATGACATTCCACACTCATGGAAAGGCACAATAAAAGTGCTTTGGAGTAAATGTCACTTTCCGGATAATATGTGGGTGATTTAAGGTCATGGAAGTGTGAAATGGCAGGATTCTTCTGCTTTCGATCTCTCAGCCAACATCTAGAACTCTGTTGAAATTCTTGAAGCTGGCCATCATTCTTATGGGAAAAATAAAATAAAATATCCCAACAGTCATGTCCCTTTACTGCAGAATTGACAAATCCTTTCTTTGTCATTTCCATTGGCTCTGTTTTTACCCCTTCCTCCAGTCCCACCAGTCATCAATTATTGGTGAAATGCCTAGGAGCTATGACAAATTCAGGCTGCTGTCTTCAGGCATCATGTAAATTACTGGGGTCTCCTGGTGGTTTGGAGGACCCAGCTGTTTGCCCTCTGAATTCATTCTAGAAGTATTGGACTAGAGTCAGCATAAGCCGTGGTTATTGCTAGACCAGCTAAGGAGGTATTACTTATGTCCAGCCCAGAGGTTGATCCACTACCCTCAGAGAAACCAGAAAGTGATTCTTACCATGACCAGTCCAAGGCCAGTCAAGACAAACTTAAGAAGAAAGGCAAGCTTGTGTTTGGCGTTCCTCTGCCCATCCTTTAGGGACCCACATCTTTTCTGTATCCTAGGCTTAGATACCTGGGAAAGCACCTTAAATTATTAAGCCATAGTTCCCAAACTTCCTCAAGGGAATACAAGGTCAGTGAGATATTAATAGTCATTTGTTAACAGCACACTCCCTGACAAGTATATTTGGGAAAGTATAATGTGCTGTATCCCTCCATGGGAGATGTGTGCAATGCCCGTCAGCACTAAATGCTCTAAGAAGCCATTACAAGTACCTATTTATTTTATTTAACTCAGCTTTTCCTACATTTATTTGACTGTGGAGCACTTCCTTTCATGTCATAGCTGATAATGTATTGTGAAATTACCATTCCGTGGAGTTCAGCTATCGATTAAGAGGAACTTAGGACATGGAAGCGTTTTGGTGCCACTTGGAAATTTTGGGGGAGTTGGCCCCTTCAAGCAGATTTGTGATTTCATGCAACTCATCTGTGCAGAAATGTAACTTTTCTTTATGTCTCTGTAACAGATGTCAACCTGCTTGTGAGCCCCCATTTCCACTGATGGAGGAAATTACTAAACCTTGCCCCTTTAAGATGACTCAGCACCTTCTGATTGGCCACCTCTTGTGGGTAATTAATGACTGATTTGCTTTTGCATTTCAACTCAGTCCATTCTAAGTTCAATACCAGGGCTTTTCTCCACTCTTTTCTCCTGCACCCCTCGTCGCCCTCCTCTTCCTCCCTCCTCTCCTTCTCCTTCTCCACTTCCCCTCTTCTCTTCCATTTCTCTTGCTCATCTCCCACCTCCTCCTGAGGACTGTGCCGTTTTGCAGGAAGCAACCACCTTGTACAGGTAAGTGCTTTACCATATTGTGTGCCAGAGCAGAGTGTGTCATTGTGAGACCACCATACCCTTCAGAAGCATGTGGAGAAATCATGTTAAGTAAAATGTATTTTCCTCCTGGAAAAAGAATAACTTAGAGCCAAAATATCAGACAGTGGTTGGCTGGACACTCTCATTAATCCAGGTAGCTGTAAGAAGTAAATAAAAATCTTTTCCAAATGTGCTTTAATATGGGAAATTGAGCAAAACCCAGCACACTGAATATTTCATGGATATCAGCCATAATGCCATGCCTTTGCAGGGGAGTTAAGAAAAACATCATTTTGTTTTTTAATTAGGAGAGTGAGAGGGGGCACCAGTAAAATGACAAACCTGCGTGTGAAGCAGAAACCCAAGGCATACAGCAAACAGAAGATACAGGCACTGGATTTTCCTTATTTATTTTGCCTGTATTCGTTGTGCACCCGCGCATTTTTTTTTTTTTTTTTTTTTTTTGCGGTACGCGGACCTCTCACTGCTGTGGCCTCTCCCATTGTGGAGCACAGGCTCCGGACGCGCAGGCTCAGCGGCCATGGCTCACGGGCCCAGCCGCTCCGCAGCATGTGGGATCTGCCCGGACTGGGGCACGAACCCGCATCCCCTGCATCGGCAGGCGGACTCTCAACCACTGCGCCACCAGGGAAGCCCCCATTTCTTATCTTTTTTTTTTTTTTTGGCGGTACGCGGGCCTCTCACTGTTGCGGCCTCTCCCGTTGCAGAGCATAGGCTCCGGACGCGCAGGCTCAGCCGCCATGGCTCACAGGCCCAGCCGCTCCGCGTCATGTGGGGTCTTCCTGGACCGGGGCACGAACCCGTGTCCACTGCATTGGCAGGTGGACTCTCAACTACTGCGCCACCAGGGAAGCCCCACCCGCGCATTTTATGAGGAGCTCTGCCTGCCACCTGTGGTGGAAAGTGCACCTTCCATTAACTGGAATAAGGAAAATAACAATGTTCCAGGATAGGAGAAAAGAACCACTTGGTAACTTTGTAGTAAGTGAGTGAGGACTTTCTGTGGCAGTAATGACGAGGCTGACCAAAAGGGAAACAATAATCAGCGGAAAACTATGTTTTGAATAAAACCCAAAGCAGGAAGTGTTCTAGGAGAATAGAGTTTTCTTGTATACGTATGTAGCCTTCTCTAACATAAACTGAATTTTAAATTCAAAGAAAAAATGGAGAGAAACATCATTTTTCATTATTTTTCATTTTCTTATAGGAAGCTTTGATCCAATTTATTTATCAGGCTGGTGAAAAGCCCCGGACATCTAAGATGACGGCAGATTGAATAGCAAGAAAGGTAGCTGTATTTTTGCTATAAAGACAAGTTAAATTAACCCACAGGAATCTGTTATTTATGTGATGCGTGTCTGACTTCATTATTCTCTAAAATGCCTGCTCTTTGTGATCATATCTATTTTATGTTCCATATGGTTGTTCAAAAAGTAAGTTAACAAACGTGACGTTTTAAAAAATTACTTAAGGAAACTGATGTTTTTTACAGGCTAACTACTACAGCAGGTACGGAACCCATGTCTCAAAGCTACCTTTTCCTATAATCACGTGACAGAGCCAAACCTCCGTCCTCAAGTGGGGAGGAAGCTGACCGCACCATTAGAGGCTCTGCTTTTTTTCCTAAGAAATATTCCCTCTTTTAACAGATACATTTTATCAACTAAAAGCTAAGAGAACATAATAGAAGGGAAGAAAACAACTTATATCTACAGAGTTCCACAGGTTGTATGGATTTCTGGAGCAGGATAACCTGTGTGGTTATGGGGTGGGGGGAGGTGTGTGTCAAGTGTTTAAAGAAGCAGCACGTGAACTGAGGCTGTAAAGAAAGTGAGCATCGCAGGTCCCACTCCCCCCCGCCCCAGGTGGCTGTCTCACCTGCTTAACCAATATTGGGCACGTATCCCAACGACTGGAATCTTCACTCTTCATCAGAAAAGTGAAGACTCAAAACTGACCTTCTGAACAACGTTCCTCCCTAGAACAATGTTTAAATGTTATTCTAAAAGCTCTGAAGCCTGAGCTGGGTCTGGTCGTCAGCGTGGGTAACGTTGACTACCCAGACTTCAGGTTCAGAGTGTGCTGGATGGTTGCCCATCCTATAACTGGCCGGCTCTGTGAACCTGGGCAAGTGATTTCACCTCAGTTTTGTTATTTACAAAATGAGGACGATAAGAGTAACTGTTCCTTGCTTTGAGGCCCTATTTAGGTAAGAAAGGCAAAGTCTTTGGCACTTAGGGATATCTCAATATGTTAGCGAGTAGATGGTGGTAGAGAGTAGCAGGGGAACCCCCAAATCTTATATGTGAATCCTTAATAAACTCCAGAGTCCGGGGCTGCTTTGGGATTGTTTAGAACCAATAGAAATGCGAGTACCTCTGAAGACAGGCCAGGGTGCCCCTTCCTGAGTGAGTGGGCAGCCCAGGTCTACACATCCAAGAGGATAAGAAACCTGAGTGACCAGGTAGCCTTGCTTTTACTGTTTCTAAGCACCTAGATTAATTTTGGACCTGGAGTCCACGCATGGGTTTGGACAGGAAGCTGAACACTTCTTGAGTTTGATTGTAAAATCTATGTGTTGAGGACTTCCCTGGTGGCGCAGTGGTTAAGAATCCACCTGCCAATGCAGAGGACATGGGTTCGATCCCTGGCCTAGGAAGATCCCACATGCCGCGGAGCAACTAAGCCCATGTGCCGCAACTACCAAGCCCACGTGCCACAACTACTGAAGCCCGTGCGCCTAGAGCCCGTGCTCCACAACAAGAGAAGCCACCACAATGTGAAGCCTGTGCACCACAATGAAGAGTAGCCCCTGCTCGATGCAACTAGAGAAAGCCTGCGTGCAGCAACGAAGACCCAATGCAGCCAAAAATAAATTAATTAATTAAAAAAAATCTATGTGTTGACTTTTCTCCAGAGAAGGCCTTTGGATTTCATCATATTTTCAAACCTGGGTCCTTTCAGAACCCACAAAAGGTTAGGAAGAGCTGCTCTAGGCTCTTGAAGAATCCTTTGTTTCCTCCCTAGAGACTTTATCTGGAGATTCTGATACCTTCATCATTCTCTGTCTCCAGCCACAATGGTGTCTATTTAAGCCTAGACCTCTTCCCCTCCTCTGCCCCCACCCCGTCCTGTTTGTTCTCTTGGCATCAACCTCGCCCCCATCTGCAACCTGCCTCCTCACAAGCCTGTCTCCAAACTGCAGCATTTTATCCAACCACGCTTACTCTGCTCCGGAAGCTCTGGCCACCCGCTCTCTGCTGCCCCCTCTTGTTCAAACTGACGGGGACCTAGGAGGATTCCTTTCGTGGGTCATTGCTTGGGCAATCTCCGCTGGGAAAATAGTTGGCCCTGCCTGTGGTTCAAGAAGGCATTGTGGTGTTGGCTCGCCCCTGTGGGCATGTAATTACACGGCCTTATTTCCAGAACTCCAGAAAAGGCCTTTGAAATGGAGAATATTCTCCCACGGCTTGATGCCCGAGATTTTGTACTCAGAGAACAATCTATTTTTTAAAACATCTTTATTGGAGTATAATCGCTTTACAATGGAGTGTTAGTTTCTGCTGTATAACAGAGTGAATCAGCTATGCATATACATCTATCCCCATATCTCCTCCCTCTTGCGTCTCCCTCCTGAGAACAATCCATTTTAACTGGAGATTCTTATCCACGTGCAAATGTATGTGGAACAAGGAGGGTTCTCATTCGCCCACACTGTAGTGTGAATGAAGGGTCTGAAGGTGGGTTTGGGGAGGGCAAGAGAAGGGAAAAGGAGGGTGCTGAGCCCACAAGTAGGGACAGTAGGGAAGTAGGTGGATCCCCAGGGGTGTAGGGGGGAGGAGTGGGGGAAGGCAACTGAACAGAAACTTCTGCCCTTCCACTTTTTCACAGGGTCCATTTGTACCTGCATTGTCTTCGTAAGCATGTTTTCATCATGAGTGCTTCCTGCTTCGTCCCTTCATTTTATCCCTGGCAACGAAGGGCAGGGGGAAGAACAAGGGGCCTCTGATGCACATGCAGCTCTAGCTGCTTTGCTGCGAACAGAGGGGAGGGAGGGATGAACTCATGCCGAGTGAGCACCTGCTATCTGCCAGTTAGCAAGGATATCCACATCACATCAGCATTAGCTGTTGGAGAGGGTTGAAATAAGTCACTGAGCAGAGCCACGGCATGCTGGGAGAGAAGGGAACTAAGTCAGAAGAAGTGAGTTAGAACCAGCCAGAAGGCATAAAGCGGACTCACTTAGCCATCCTGTCCTCTTCATTAATGTCTCCCTTTCGACAGAAGAGGAAGCTGAGAATCAGGGTAAAGGACACCCCTAGGATCCCACAGCTCGTTTACGGTAGAGCTGAGTTTGTGTTCTCTTCTGTCCAAGAGAAGTCTCACACCCTTCTTGTGTCAACATGGCATGCAAAAGAGACAAAGGGGACATCTGACTTTGCTTGGGTATATCTGCAAGTGGGTGTCAGCTGTTAAGCTACAGGTACATATATTTCCAGAAGAACTCAGATAAGAAATTTGGGATACACACAGTGGGATAGAGTGTTCTATTCTTCCTTGGAAGCTGCCAATATAGAAAAAAAAAAGAAAAAAAATAAGGAAAGAAAAAAAAAAGAGAAACCAAGGTAGCTGAAGGGCAAACTTTCTGGAGAGCTCCAAAGATAAAAATGATATTCTAGCTCGGAATTTATCTTAATGAGGAAGACTCAATCAATGGAAAATGACAGGTGGGATAATTTAAAGTTCAAGTTTCCTTCTGTTTGTATAAAAGAGAACCAACTTTTTGATCATTGTTTGCTCAGCTGTAATATTCTGCTGCATAAGGAAGATTGAACACCGAATACCACATTAATATGTTATTGGCATCTTTCTTTTTTCATATCTTACATGTTGATTGTAAAACCATCCAGAGAGACTGATAGCTGTAATATATTGCAGATTCTCAGCTTCAAATTAATTTCATAACAGCGCAGTAGAGCTAGATATTCTCTGCTCTAAGAAGTAACTCAAAATTGGTAATATTATTTTTCTTTGCTCTTTTGAAACCCTAGGTCTGGTTATTTTCTTGATTGGATAACCTATCTAGACTTTACTTCCTTATGATCCATTACCTGCTTCAGTGGTTACCACCTCCTTTGAAGTGTCCAATCCTCCAGCAGGTGAGCGCCCCCAGGGTGAGCTGCACAAAGCATAGTGTGAGCAGGGGAACTGTGTGTGAGCTCTGAAATCCATGCCTCCAAAATTCCATTTCACATCCAGAGTTCCGGCTTGAGTCACTGGGCCCGTGTAGACACAGCCTCAGCCAATGACCACGTGAGTCCTTCTGTCCGCCGGCCCAAGCTCCTCTATCTGAGGAGAGAAGGTAAGAGCACTGTGTTCCTTCTTCTCTGTCACTTGGGGGAAGGGGTTGTGAACAAAAGGACCTGGCACCTTCTTCTGTCACCTTTGAGTCTCAGGATCCCTCTGGCTGCCATAATCAAAGGATCAAAAATGGGTTCCGTTCTTCCATTTCCTTCCGTAGAGCTGTGCTGTCCAATATGGTAGCCACTAGCCACTTGTAGTCATTTAACTTACTTAAAATTAAAGTGAATAAAAATGGCTTCGGGCTTCCCTGGTGGCACAGTGGTTGGGAGTCCGCCTGCCGATGCAGGGGACGCGGGTTCGTGCCCCGGTCCGGGAGGATCCCACATGCCGTGGAGTGGCTGGGCCCGTGGGCCATGGCCGCTGAGCCTGCGCGTCCGGATCCTGTGCTCCACAACGGGAGAGGCCACAGCAGTGAGAGGCCCGCCTACTAAAAAAAAAAAAAAAAAAAAGGCTTCTTATTAAGTTGGGTTATGATTTAATTCCTCAGTCACACTAGCCACATTTCAAGTGCTTGGAAGCCACAGGTAGCTAGTGGCTATGGTTTCGGGAGTGCAGATGAAGAATATCCCCATCGTTGCAGAAAGTTCTTTTTGACAGCTCTGCTCTGGACCCTAACTGATTCCAATCTTGAAGGAAGAACAGCATATTGATTAGTTGCAGTGAGAAGGGAAAACATTTCAGGACAGAATTTGCAGGGACAAATGTTTGTTGTTTTGGTGTGGTAGAATGCCCTAGGAAGAGAGCATCTTTAAATCTCTAGTTTTCTGCAGTAGTCTCAGCTTTATAAGCATATCCAGAAAGAATTTAGGGTATTCTAAAAAAATTTCTCTGCAACCTGTGTAAAGTAAAATAAAAAATGAGGTAGAATAAGAAGGACAAAGTAGATTTAATGGCTACAAATGCATAACTAAATCTTTTCCCACATTTCAATTCAGAAAATACTTTTTTTAGGCAGTGACCTAATTGTTTGATTTAGAAAATATATGACAATTACTGTAAGAATAACTTATTATAATTATTGATAATAATAACCTCAAGTTCATATGTTAATATTTATTGGTTCATTTAACCAATATTTTTTTTTCTTTTTTTTCTTTTTTTTTTTGCGGTACATGGGCTTCTCACTGTTGTGGCCTCTCCCGTTGTGGAGCACAGGCTCAGCGGCCATGGCTCATGGGCCTAGCCGCTCCGCGGCATGTGGGATCTTCCCGGACCGGGGCACGAACCCGCGTCCCCTGCATCGGCAGGCAGACTCTCAACCACTGCGCCACCAGGGAAGCCCTAACCAATATTTTTAAGCACCTGCTGTGTGTCATGCAGTCTTCTAGGCCTCTGGGATCAATAACCTAACAGAGATCTTCGCCTTGCAGAAGCTCATATCCTTGTGGGTGGAAATAGAAAGCAAACAATAAGCATCCTAAATTAGTAAATATATGGAATATTTGGGAGTAATAAATTCCGTGAAAAAGTAGAGCACAGTAAGGGACATGCACAGTCCTTGGTGGTGATGTTAGTGGTTCGGGCAGGCAGGGGGGTTAGGCTTGTTCTCCTGGATCCTTACACAGGGTAAAATCCTTATTTTATAGGCGTACAAAATAAAGCTCAGATTGGCCGCAATTCATTTATACACACACGCTTCTATCATAACATGTGTTGGTAAGGATGTGGCAAGCAAGATGCTCTTGTACAATATTCAGGGCAGTGCCTTCCTGGAGGGCAATATGGCAGCATCTATCGCCCTTGGTCATAGCAATTCCACTTCCAGATTTCTGTATAGGTCAGGATAGACTGGGTTATTTTGTGGTAACAAAGAACTCCAAAACTTTAGTGTCTTATAACAAAAAGTGTTTATTTCTGTATGTACACATGTTCACCAAAAGACCTGATCCTTACAATATGGGTGCATCTCACAAACATAATGTTGACTGGAAGAAGTCAGACATCAAAGAGGACATGCTGCATGTGGCAGAATTCTTCAGTGACCCTCCAAGATACCTGGAGCCGGGTAGGCACATATCTGCCCCTAGTTATTCAGTCAAACACTAATCTAGGTACTGCTGTAAAGGAATTTTGCGGATTTACAGTCCCAAAGCAGTGAACCTTAAGATAGGGAGATTATCCAGGGGAGGCCTGACCTGGTCAAATGAGTTCTTTCAAAGCAGAGCATGTTCTTTGGCTGCTGGCAGAAGAGGAAGTCAGAGTTAAAGCATGAGGCAGGTTGACATTAGAGAAATTCTCTGTTACTGGCTTGAATGTGGAGGAGGCCTTGTGACAAGGAACATGAGTGGCCTCTAGTTGCTGAGAATGACCCCTGGTTGAGAGCCAACAAGAAAACGGGGACCTTAGTCCTACAACCACAAGGAAATGAATTCTATCAACAACCAGTGAACTCTGAAGAGGAACCCAGCCTTAGAGGAGACCCTAGTCCTGGTGGACACCTTGATTTCAGCCCTGGGAGGCCCTGAGCAGAGAATTCAGCCACACTGTGCCTGGATGTTTGACCTACAGAAACTGTGAGATGATAGTTTTGTGTTGTTTTAAGCTGTGGAGTTTGTGGTCATTTGTTACAGTGGCCACGTAAGACTGATACACTGTATGATTCAATTTGTATAAAGTACAAAAGCAGGCAAAACTAATTTACGCTGATATAAGTCACAATAGTGGCCACTGTTGGGAGTTTATTGACTAGAAAGGGGCTCAAAAGAGGCTTTGGGGGTGATGGTAATTTTTTCTTTGGCCGTACCGCATGGCTTGTGGGATCTTAGTTCCCTGACCGGGGACTGAACCTGCGCCCTCAGCAGTGAGAGCGCAGAGTCCTAACCACTGGACTCCCAGGGAATTCCTGATGGTACTGTTTTTTGATATGAGTGCTGATTACATGTGTGTTCAGTTTGTGAAAATTCAAGCTGTACACTTAGCCTATGTTCGCTTTTCTATATGCATATTATACTTCAATAAAATATTGAAACATACATTTTGGTTTTTTACCAAAAACCCACATAAAACAACATTGTTTTTTTTTAATATGTCAATTCTTATATGTACTTGCTTACCAAAAAAGCCCCCCAACCTACAAAACGAACTGAAACCAGTGATTACCCTGAGGAAAGGGAGTGGGATTAGATGTGGGTCAAGAGAATTTTTGTGTTTTCTATGATATTTGAACTTGCATAGAGTTTGCAGTCATGAATGACTTGGGTCACTAAAGACATGAAGGTAGAAGGAAGAGTAAAGCACATGTATCGATCCAGTATCGTATTTGAGCAGAGTACTTCTTGTCCACAGTGGAGGCACACATTCACCCAGGACTGGAGGACACTAAGACAGACCCAGCCATCCCTCCTGCCCTGTTCCATAACAGTAGCTGCCATTTGTTGGATACCTATTCTCTGCTGGGTCCTGTAAAAGGTGCTTTATCTCTCTAATTTCTCCTGCATACCTTACAAGACAGCTGATTAGGATCATCCCCATTGTACAGAGGAGGAAACTGAGGCCCTGGAAGGCTAAGTGTTTGCCTGAGGCCAGACAGCTAGTAAGGAGTCAGATGGAGATCCAAATGCTGGTCTGACTCCAGAAAGTGTGTTCTTTCCGCTATAGTTGCCAGCTCCTCCCATGGTCTTATTGATTCTTAGGCTGGGATACATCACTGTATTATGATTCATTCATTCATTTTAAACTCTGAGTCCCTAACTCCTCCGTGGAGGTAACACCTGAGGTGTTTCCCAGATTACTTTCTTCCCCCTTACACGGTGAAGTGCACCTCCAGGCATGGGTGAGATGTCTGGGAGAGTGGGGCTGATATAGAAGGAAAGACACAGTGTCTTAGGCAGGATTGACTTGGACTTGATATTGAATTCTTAAAATTCCCCAGGGTGACTGGATGCTTAGGGTGACTCAATCTCCTCCTGGGGGCTCGGCTCAGCCTAGCTTCAAGCCACAGGCTCTGTGATGTGGATTCCGGCTTGCTCTCAATATGATCACCCTGTATAGACTATATTAATAAACTTGGTGCAAGCACTGTAGACATGGAAAGTGAAATCCTATCCCTGCCCAGGAGATTCCGATCCTCAAGGCATAAGGGCCAAGCCATCCATCGAATTGCAAAAGACTTACAATGGAGGCAGCTGACTCGAGCCTGGACTTGACTCGGAATTCACTGAATACCGGAGAGGGAGCCTGTTCTGCAAAGGCACTCAGGTTACGGAGATGAAAGAGCAGCCTGCAGCACTTGACCAGAGCCTTTGCAGCGAACTTTTGAGAATGAAGGGCAGGAAAAGGATCTGCTCAGGGCACTCGGTTTCTTAGGCTTTTGGGGACTTCTTATGTTCTTTTACATGAAGAACAGTCTGTAAATATTCCTAAGAGGGACTGCCTTATCATTTCAGATCAGTTTCAGGGGTCTTGGGGGGAGGCACAATTCAGCCTGAATATCCTACTCTCCGCTTTTAATCCAAGTATTAGGCCACAAACTCTAGTGTATAACAGAGCTCAGAGAAGGCTTAGAGAATATAGTAATGTCTTTATAGTGAATAGTTTATATCATACTAATTCTCCCTCATTTGACAAAATCTGGCTGTATCAACTATCCAGGTTTTGATGAAATTAGTGTTGAATAAAAATTTTTCCAGTTGATATCCAGCATAAAATGTTTAGGATGTTATAGAAGAGCATCTAACGCAGATGGTAAATCACATCTAGCCATACTTCCAGACGCAGTCAACAAAGAAAATAGCCTCTCCTGCATTCTGGGTTTGCATCATCCTGGCAAATTACTGTTGTTCTCGTTGTTGGTTTGCTAGCATCTCAGCTGGAGTAGGATTTGTCCTTGATAAGAGAGCCAGAAACTGTTCATTTGACAATTCGTTATCTGGCTCTCTTCCAGAAGACTCTGGAACACCAAATGTCAGTTTCTTCTTTGACTTGCTACCAAACCGCTGGCGAGATCTGGAACTATGGAAACATTTAGGGTGAAATGCTGAGTGTCTTTTATTTTACTTGAACTGTGTCTGTCCCGCTCGCTCTTCTCCCTGGAAAAAGCAGCTTATTGACTTGGTCTAAAAAATAAGCTATTTGTTCTAATGGAGCTGTGGATGTTGATACAAACTGTGGTGTGCTTGTGTGGCCACATACTGCTCCCTTGATGAAAGACCTCACAATGTCACGCTCTTGGTGCCATAGATGGAGGGTTGCATTTGTAGCTGGGGAGAGCTAGGACACTTAAAAAAATTTTTTTATTTTACTGAAGTATAGTTGATTTACAATGTTGTGTTAGTTTCTGGGGCACAATAAAGTGATTCGGTTATCTATCTATCATCTATCTATCTATCTATCTATCTATCAATCATCTATCTATCTATAATAGTTTGCGTTTGTTAATCCCAAACTCCCAATCCATCCCTCCCCCACCCCCTCTCCCCTCCAGACTTGGCAACCGCAAGTCTGTTCTCTATGTCCGTTTCTCTATGTTCTCTATGTTGTCTGTTCTCTATGTCTGTTTCATAAATAAGTTCATTTGTGTCATATTTCAGATTCCATATGATCTAAGTGATATCATATGATATTTGTCTTTCTCTTTCTGACTTACTTCACTTAGTATGATAATCTCTAGGTCCATCCATGTTGGTACATATGGCATTATTTCATTCTTCTTTATGGCTGAGTGGTATTCCATTGTGTATATGTACCACATCTTCTGGAGCTAAGACACTTTTCATACAACCTCGTTGACAAGGAAGGGACTGGGTCACTGGGCACAAGGAAAGGCGATCAAAACAGTTTCTATCAGCAAAAGTTCCTCTTTCTGGGATGCAGACAAAAAGGAGGGGAGAGTGGATTGACCGGCTTTTCCAGGCCTTTCCGCCTGATGTTTTCTAGGAAACCTCTGACCGTTCCAGCCCACTGTGGAGCGTCCTCAGAGCTTTCACTGCATTAGAGCCTGTGTCACAGATTAGTCAGCGGCTCACTATCCTCAGGTTCACACACGTTGGCTGTATTTTCTTACATCAGTGGTAAGCTCTCTGAGAACGTGGACCAGTCTCTGTTGAAGATACTGGGGTACCCAGTAGGATATAGTTAGTGCAAAGAAAACATTTTAAAAC
This sequence comes from Globicephala melas, assembly GCF_963455315.2. Classification (NCBI taxonomy): domain Eukaryota; kingdom Metazoa; phylum Chordata; class Mammalia; order Artiodactyla; family Delphinidae; genus Globicephala; species Globicephala melas. Next base: position 13,778,001 of record NC_083335.1, on the reverse strand, counting down.
CATATATTGTCAAGTAAGGGGAAAACTAACATCTCTTGAGCACCTACTCTGAGCTAGATCCTTTGTGAGGTGCCTGGGCATTACCTCATGTTGGCCTGTGTGCTTGGGTGGATCAAGGGGGTGCTCAGCAGTGGCAACTCCGTACCAGCTGTGTGCCCTTGACCAAGTTCCTTCGGCCCTAAGGCACACCATTTTCCACACAGATAAAGTGAGAACAACGACGGCTGCCTCGCTGAGTTGTTATGAAGGTCCAGTCAGTGTCTGTGAAAGTATTTGGTCAACTGAGAAGCCTTAGACCAAATATTATTGCTATTGGGAGCTATGGAGAAGTTTTAAAAATGAAGCTAAGGTCCCAGCCTTCCAGAAGGTTATTGCATAGTGGAGTGGACAGAGTTGCTTATGACACTTCCAAAAAATAACACTATCAGATAATGTGGGTGACGTCCCAAGGTTGTGGGCACGTTGAGTTACCCAGTTCGCAGTGTCTCCATCTCTGCTTCCCTCTTTACTAAAATTCAGACTCTGAGCCCCTACCCTCCATCTCCTTCAGTGCTCTCAGAGCAGGTGCATGGACAAACGTGTGTGCGTGCGCGCACGCACACACACACCCACACCCACACCCACACCCACACCCACACACACACCCACACACCATGATCTCTCTCCGCCCAGCTCTCCTGCCTAGGATGAGGACTATCTAAGTCTCTCTCTCTTTTTTTTTTTTTTCTTGCGGTGCGCGGGCCTTTCCCGTGTGGAGCACAGGCTCCGGACGCGCAGGCTCAGCGGCCATGGCTCACGGGCCCAGCCGCTCTGCGGCATGTGGGATCTTCCCGGACCGGGGCACGAACCCGCGTCCCCTGCATCGGCAGGCGGACTCCCAACCACTGCGCCACCAGGGAAGCCCCTATCTAAGTCTCTTGATATTCCATTTGGGGACGTGATCTCTCACACTCTTGGAGCTGGATGAGGATCACTGGGGCAGCGGAGTCACTGTGGAGTTTGACAGATTTGGGTTCAAGTCACAGCTCTGCTACTTCCTAGCTGGGTAGCTGTAACTCTGTAAAACCCAGTTTACTCATCTGTAAAATAAGTACAACAGAAGTAACCACTTCATTGGGCTGCTGAGCATGTTAATTAAAGGAGAGCATGTAAAGTGTTTAGCCACGTGCTTGAAACATAATAGGTGTTGAGTTCGGGAGCTCTCACTGGCATAGTTTGCTAAACATTCTGGAGTCAGCCTGCAGGAGACATGACCGTGGCCATGACATGACCATGGTGCAGAGCACTGGAGCATCCTTGACAAAATGTTGCCCTCCCCTCAACCGCCCCCCATTACAATTCTCACCCTTCATTCATTCCTATCAACTCTTCTCACTGGGGACTTGAATATTGTCTTCTGCATCAGCTAAATCTTTCACAAGATGGTACCCACTGAGGCAACTTTCTTCGGTGGAGATGAACGTTCAACGTGTCTTTTACCAAGTTCATTTTCCCCTGCGGCTCTAATGTTGTAGCTTTCTGCATTCTCAGGCCTTTTGGCGAAATGTGGATTTTGAAAATGTGTACGTAAAAAAGTAAGTCCTTTTCCAGGTTTTGCTCTCAAGCCCAGTTAAGTCTAGTCTGGCTCGCTCTGATTAAAAATTAATTTTCATTTAGTCTGTGACATGTATGATTTCTCTAAACTAATTTTCTCTTTTCCTGGGTGGTTCTTCTAAAACATTCCCCTTCAAGCCCATTTGAGTGACAAAGAAATCCTTTTCCTGGGAGCCACTTTGGCCTCAAGGCTAGCTTCCTCCAAATCCTTTGCGTTGCTCTGAGATATAATTTTCAGCTTTTGTATTTTATTATTCAAAACTGGAACTCCCATGGAGACCAGTCAGGAGATCAGCAATGGGTGTGCTTCTGTCTTGCAAAGACCCCAGAGTAGGCGAACAAGTGGGACGCTGTGGACCAGGCAAGGCCATTCTTGGTTTAGTTATTAGCATTATTAAAACCACCTAGGGCTTTTGTGTCAGCTGGAGGTCACTTCTCAACACTTTTCCCCAGTCCTTCAGTTTTTTTAAAATATAAATTTACTTATTTTATTTATTTATTTTTGGCTGCATTGGGGCTTTGTTGCTGTGCGCGAGCTTTCTCTAGTTGCAGTGTGCGGGCTTCTCACTGCAGTGGCTTCTCTTGTTGTGGAGCACGGGCTCTAGGTGCGTGGGCTTCAGTAGTTGCAGCATGGGGGCTCAGTAGTTGTGGCTCGCGGGCTCTGGAGTGCAGGCTCAGTAGTTGTGGTGCACGGGCTTAGTTGCTCCGTGGCATGTGGGATCTTCCCGGACCAGGGCTCGAACCAGTGTCCCCTGCATTGGCAGGAGGATTCTTAACCACTGCACCACCAGGGAAGTCCCAGTCCTTCAGTTCTTTTTTTTTTAAGTTTTCAAGTGTACTTTGTTTCTACAATCACGCCATATGTTAATGGGTACATAATGCTTTTTACTTGGCATCAATTATGAGTTGATTTTGAAACAATTCAGTATGAAACCAGCTGGGATGATTAGTGTTCTCTCCATTCCTTTGGGGTGACTCTGCAAACAGGGGACAGGTTCCATTCTATTCCAATTTGTGTTGCTGTGTACGCCCATACAGCAACGTGGAAAGTGGCTCCACTGGCTAATACAGCATTACCATATTCGTCATGGAAATCAGGTGCCCGCTTCTGGTGGTTCTGCCTTGCCATTGTTGGCTGAATGCTTCGAACTCCGAGACGATTTAGTGCGTTTTTGGCCAAGGGAAGCATCGTGAAGCTGAAGACAGAAAGGAGGTAACTCCAGTCCTTCAGTTTTGACTTCACCTTCCAAGTCGGTAGAAGCCCGGAAGGCTTATTTTCAAGTTTCTTTCTTACCCACTGCTCTAAGAAAGTTTGCTCCTTATGAAAGTTCTTCTTTTGCTTTTCAGACTCAGCCACTAGCTGGAGGGTCATCTTCGGTAGTGCATTTTTGCCCACACAAAGTGGGGCCCCTCCTCAGCTCTTTTAGTAGCTGGCGTAGCTTAGATCACAGCAAGTGCCTGCTGGGATGGGCCTTCAGCATCATCTAATGCAGGCCCTCAGTTTACCAAGGTCAGCAGCTAAATCCCAGAGACGTCAAGAGACTAGCCCAGGGTCACACAGTGAGCTGGCGGCAGAACTGAGACTCTAACATTGTTTTCTTGGGCTCCGGCTTGGCGCTCTTTTTACTCGGCCACGGTGAACGGGTGTTGGCGGCCCAGCTCTGGCTCATACAGATCGAGCACAAAACTGACTGTGTTTTTCAGTCTGACCGCTGTGGTTTGCTCAGCTGAACAAGTCGAAACTGCTCTGGCCAGATCGACCATTAACTTTTGAAGTGAACGGAGTTGAAAATTAGTGTCAATAATTGACAGTGGGGCTGGCCCTGTAAGTTCTGCACATTCTTGTAACCCTTGACTCTACTCCACCTCAGCTCCCCAAGCATCTCCTCCACTGGCCTGTTATGCATCTTTCATCGTGTCTTATGGTGGGGATCATTCACTGGGGTAATGCACTGCCCTCTTTTTTAAAAAAATTTATTATTTATTTTAACATCTTTATTGGAGTATAATTGCTTTACAATGGTGTGTTAGTTTCTGCTTTATAACAAAGTGAATCAGCTATACATATACATATGTTCCCATATCTCTTCCCTCTTGCATCTCCCTCCCTCCCACCCTCCCTATCCCACCCCTCCAGACGGTCAGAAAGCACCAAGCTGATCTCCCTGTGCTATGCGGCTGCTTCCCACTAGCCATCTACCTTACGTTTGGTAGTGTATATATGTCCATGCCACTCTCTCACTTCTTCCCAGCTTACCCTTCCCCTCCCTGTGTCCTCAAGTCCATTCTCTACATCTCCATCTTTATTCTTGTCCTGCCCCTAGTTTCTTCAGAACCATTGTTTTTAGATTCCATATATATGTGTTAGCATATGGTATTTGTCTTTCTTTTTCTGACTTACTTCATTCTGTATGACAGACTCTAGGTCCATCCACCTCATTACAAATAACTCAGTTTCGTTCCTTTTTATGGCTGAGTAATATTCCATAGATATCTTTTTGAGTTAGTGATTTTTACATTTGGTAGAAGCACTGCCCTCTTTCCCCTCTTTTGTAGATGTCTCCTGCCAGGGGTCATGTGGACATGTCCCACCCCTCGGCGCGATTAAACGGATCAGAGGCTTTCCTCCTCCAGGGGACACCAGCCAGGAGAGCACTGGAGAGGTGTGGAGGGAGGGTGAGAAAAGACAGCAGGTAAAGAAGACGGGTGGGGGCAAAGCCAGCCACCTGTCATTAAATGTGTGTATGTTACTGTTGTGGGAAATGCAGCCAAGAGCTCAAACCAAAGATAGAGTCAAAAGGGAAGAAGAAGGAACATTTCCTCAAGTCTACTCCTTCTAGGAACTAGACTGAGTGCGCCCCAGAGATTATTTTTGTTAACTCATACAACAACCCAGGGAGCTTGTTATAGCCCCATTTTCACGGATAAGAAAGCTGAGGCTCTGAGGGAGGAGCTCAGAGAACCCTGATGAAACCCCAGGCTGATGAGCTCTCCAAGCCTGTGCGCTCTCCTTTTTTAAAAAAAACTCATTTCAGATTGGCTTCCTCTTTACTATACCCCTAAGCCAGCTTTTGGAAGGTACCTGGTCAGGCTGTTTTCTAAGATTGGAGACTGAGGCCCAAAGAAGTGATGTGACTGTCACAGGAGCAGAGTCTGACCTGCTGCCTATGGTGGTTTCCAGGCCTTGGGTCACCATGGCTTTCAAGGCCCTGCCTGAACTGACTCTTCCATTGGCTGTCAGTGAGAAGTGGTGGTGTCACTGTCAGGGAAATGGTGGGCAGCTCCCATCAGGAGAAGGGCAGCCACGGGTCTGCATGTTCAGAGTCGACCGTGAACCCTGGTCCAGTGCTTCTTTCTCTTGCCTTTGCACCACACGTTCATTCAGCATACACTTCACCCCGGCATCATCCTCCTCTTTTAATTCCTTCAGCCCCATGGCTTTTTTTTTTAAAGCTAAACAAATAAAAGTCAATGCTTCGTGGGGGAAAAATAGACAGTGGTTGAGAGTGCTGTCTATAACACACTCAACCTGTTTAGAATATTAAAGCTCGAATTTCAGAGCAGCGCTTTCCGTGAAGCACTGCTGCTCATTCAGTTTGGAGAGACGCATAAAACCAGCAACGAAGTGACTCAATACTTTGCATGCCTTCAATCTTTGTGACAAAAATCGCCTATAATTGAGAGTATGAGCGTTTTTTTGTTTTAAATTAGCGACAGCTGGAAAGACAGCATTGCGGCGAATGCTCAGGCTAAGGGGAAAGCATATTTTTTTTTAGTGTTTTATGCTCTGTATAAAGAATGGCAGCACTTTCTTCCACAGTGAGTTTTCAGTTTCTGTTTCAATTTGAACAGGGGACCCTGCTGTTACCCCTGCCACATAGGCTCAGAACAAGTCCAGCTGCTGATGGCCCGGTGCGCCCCCCCCCCACCATGTGAGTGTCACAGAAAGCAGGGAGGACCATGCTCTCACCTGCAACAAGGCGCTGAGGGTTTGGCAGCACTTTGGCCCTGAGAAAGACAAGAAAAGTGTGTGACTTACCATGTGAGAGCAGGAAAATGCCCTTCAAGGCACAACACCGACTTTGCCTTCTTACAAATAGGGAAGCTGAGCCCAAGAGCGAACAAGTATCTTCCTCGGGGTCAATACAGGGTCTCATTCGCAGCAGTCAACACAAGAAGCCAGGTCACTGGACTCCCAGGCCAGCGCGTTCTCAGCCATCTCCTGCTCTCCTCTCAGACTCCAGCAAAACCAAATGCATATTTGGGAGCGCAGTGCTTAGTATGCAAGCCAGCCTGACCTTTATGTTCCCAGAATCGGCAACGTTTTGTGGAAACCATGGAAGGACAAGGTTCCGGAAAAATAATGAAAAGCACACCACACTGTGGAGACAACCAGAAGCCCTGATCAGACTGTGGAGTCGTCACCTTCCAAGTCCTGAATCCCAAGTATACACACACACACGCACACACGCACACACAGAGACACGCAGCAACTCAGGCTGCCCTAAGAAAGGAGATGCAAAACCACAGACCTGACAATTCAGCCAGTTTGCTTCCTCTCCTGCTCCCCTCCCCAATCTCCAAAATAGGGCTGATTTCTAGAGTATCAGGATCTCTGTTATTCAGTTCCTGAGAGGAACTGGTTCCTGGGAGGTGGGCCTAGCCCAGTGCTGCAAGAGGTCTCGGAACGTCCTGCCAAGGTCCAGGCCTGGCCTCAGGAGAACGTGGCACTTTGGGACACACACAGGAAGAGTTCCCTCTTCTTAGCAGGGAGCCTCCTCACCCCAGGAAGGGTCCTCTGAGACTTGTGGGCTCCCCTACTGCCCCCCAAAGTTTCTTCCCACTTTTAGGAACCCTGATATATGAAATCCACCATGAGAGATTCACTTCTTTCTTTTTCTTATAGCATGAGGGTGGAGGAAAGGCTTGTACATGCAAATATCCTCCAATGAGCTGGTGTATATATTCACACTAGATTGATAGTGACATATCTGATCTCAGAAACCAGACTTCACAGCCCCTTCCTGTTCCTTCTTTGCACAGAGCAAAACCACCAACCTTGCTGCCCTTTGCTCTGAGCGTCGGACTGTATGTGAATGTGTTCCTCTTCGTGACCCAAATGACTAAGTCCCGATTGTTCTCTGTACTGGTTACCACTCTCCCACCCCCACGCAAGGCACTTCCCCATGTTCCAGTCCCACCGATATCTGTTAGAGTAGAAACTCCAGAGTTAGTTGCTGGGGGCATGAACGTGTGACCCACTGTTCCGGAAGTGTTTCTCTGGGGATCCACTGAATGTCATTATGATGGTGTAATGGTTGGGGGGGGGCCTCAGATGGCACCATGAGGAGAGCCACATACTGGAGAGAACAAAGAGGTTGAATGGGTGGCCTGGGAGAAGGTACGGACAGCTGGCAGGCTGAGCTCCTGAGGGACCCTCGTGGCTCCCGTCACCTGCCCTCGCAGACATGTCCTACGAGCCTGGGGGCATCAGGGGAGCTCTCAGGGAAGCCAGGAGGTCTACCTTGTAGGTTGCTGCATCTGGCTCCTTGGTATAAGTCAGAGTGTTCCCCCCAGGATGCTCCGGACAGGGGAAATGCCTGAAATGCAGGTTTCTCAAGAATCCCTCACGCCTGTAGCCAGACAAAGGGTCTCTCACTGTCCCCGGTAGGTTGGGGGCCACATGGAAGTCCAGCCAGGACTGGGGACATCTGGGGCGGGGGTGGGGGAGGTAAGGGCAGGGGGCACAGCTGTGGCATCGCCTGAGAAGAGCCCCTGCCTTCACTGGCCCGTGACTCAGTCAGCACCTCTGAGCTTAGAGCAGCAGGTAAACACTGCCTCATATTTGGAATTGCCCCAGATGGCCAAAAAGGAGGAATTAGTCCTATTTTACGGAAGAGGAACCTGAGGCTCAGGAGGGGCAGGTCATTATCCCAGGGCTGCCCAGCAAGGAAATGACAGAAACTCAGGATCCCCAGACCAGCGCTTGCTGCTTCACTACGCAGAGAGAATAGAAGAGGGACGGAGCAGGGTTCAGTGAGGGCCCAAATGTTCTGAGGGAGATCGTGGGAGAGGCTGTCTCTGGAGGGACTCATCTCACCGGCCCCCACCTCCCAGACAGCGCTGCTCTGAGACACTGCTGCCACCCCGTGCTCCTTCTGCAGTGGTGGGACTAGACAGCGGTGGGCACTCATTCACGGAAATACCAGTTCCCGGTATGCAGCAAGCTCCACCCGAACAATCGGATGGGAACCGTCCCCGAGTCCTGGGGACCTTGTTCTAAATGGACATTCCTACTTTTCTGGCTAATGCTTACATTGCTGGTCCTGCATCTGAAAAGAGCCTTTTGGACACTTGGCTTGAGGATGGTCTGCACCTATTTATTAGAAAAGGTGCTGTTAGGAAATGGATGGCTTCCTGGGTTCAAACGCTGAGGCTCTGCTGTGTGACCTGGGGCACATCCCTTTCCCTCTCTGGGCCTCAGTTTCCTCATTTGTCACATCACCTTGGATTAGATGGCCCCCCTAGGATGTAGTATTTAGTCATGTACGTTCCTTTTAATACACCTTATATGAGTGAAGGCTTCCTGTAAGCACGGGGCTTGGTGCTGAGGATTGAGCAAGAGGAGGGGGAGTAAGGGCCAGTCCCTGCTGTAGAAAAGCTCAAATTCCCATTCTGACACGTTTTTTGGTCATGCTTTTCCTTCATGCTGACTTACCTTTTCAGAAAATGCCCCCGCTTCCGTTGGAGAATGGAAATTGGCAAGGAGAGAGGGAAAAGGTCCAATTTGCGCCTTTGCTATTTTAGGGGAGGTTGAAATTACAGGCCAGAGTGTACTGATGTGCTCACTGGAGTGACCTCCGTCCTCCAAGACAGGAGAAGACCCAGGTCCTCTGCGTGTTAAGTGGTTTGAGCTCTTAGGCGTGAGGCATTATTACATAAATTCAAGCTCGCTCCAGATCCTTAGTACCCTGAGTTGCCTCAAGGGGGTAATGGCACTGCCTGCGTGTGCAGCCCGGGCGCTCGGGCCGCCGTTGCAACCGGAGCGAGAAGCGCCCGCCCGCACCACCTGTCCCCGCCGGCATTCCAGAGTAGAGGCCAAATTGGCAGCAAGCCGGCCCGGATCAGTCGCCGCCTCAGTCCGCGCGGGCCCTCCTAGGGGTGTGTCTCGCGGATTCAACTCCCAGCCGCTCCTGGACGAGCCCCTAAAGGCTTCTTCCTCTCTGGCGGGAGCCGCGCGCGCCCCTCTCTTCGCGCTGCTGGCCCGAGGCCGCCGCAGGCGGATGCACGACCTCAGGAGACGCTGGGACCTGGGCTCCCTCTGCCGGGCCCTGCTCACCCGGGGCCTGGCCGCCCTGGGCCACTCGCTGAAGCACGTGCTCGGCGCGATCTTCTCCAAGATTTTCGGTCCCCTGGCCAGGTACGTTTTAGGCGAAAGCGGGACTCGCGCTCCCGGGCCAGGGCGCGCGGGAGCCGTGCGGGAAGGGAAGGCAGCCTCGAGGGGAGAGAAAGGCGCAAAGTTCCGGCTGGCCCGCGGCGGCCGGGCTCCGGGGCTCCGGAGGGGCGCGGCGCGCGTTTGGCTACGCTGTGGCTCCCTCCCCGCGCTTCCGCGGGCACCCGTAGCGCAGCGTCTCCGCTAGCAAGTCGGGCTGCCGGCGGACCCCCTTCCCCCAGGGTAACTCCGAACGCCTGGCTCCGAGCTCCCTTGAGGCGTCCCCCAAGGTGGGCAACCCGTTGCGGGCAAGAGCAGGGCTTCGGGGCGCACGGGGAAGGAGCCCGAGAGTCGGGCTAGGCGAGGAGGCGGCGGCGTGCGCGCCAAGGGGACTGGGGGCAGAAGCGCCAGGGAGAGTCCGGCGGGCGAAGCAGGATGGGGATGGGAGTCACGGAGCCACCGAGAGTGGAACAAGACGCGCGGGGGCTCGGACCCGTGGTATGAGTTGAGGAGTGGGGCAACCGGGTCAGGCGGGGTCCCACGGGTACGAAACCCCGCGAAGAGGCTCCGGAGAGCTCTGGCGCTGGGAGAGGGCAGGCGGCCAGCGGGAAGGAGTCGGGGGGAGGGGGGTGTGTGCGGCAGAAGCCACAGCGCTGAGCCTGCCGGGAAGGAAGGAAGCGGGGAAGGGCGCCGCCGCCGCCGCCGCCGCCGCGGTGGAGTACTCGGTGCCGAGGGGAGGGGGAAAGGGGCGCTACGGCGGCGCCAGGGGGAGGGAGGCGGTACGGGCGCACGGCGAGCGCGGGCAGAGCTGCGGGATTGACGTAAGGAGCTTGGGTTTCCCCCAGCGTCGGGAACATGGATGAGAAATCCAACAAGCTGCTGCTGGCTTTGGTGATGCTCTTCCTATTTGCCGTGATCGTCCTCCAATACGTGTGCCCCGGCACAGAATGCCAGCTCCTCCGCCTGCAGGCGTTCAGCTCCCCGATGCCGGACCCGTACCGCTCGGAGGATGAGAGCTCCGCGAGGTTCGTGCCCCGTTACAATTTCAGCCGCGGCGACCTCCTGCGCAAGGTAGACTTCGACATCAAGGGTGATGACCTGATCGTGTTCCTGCACATCCAGAAGACTGGAGGCACCACTTTCGGCCGCCACCTGGTGCGCAACATCCAGCTGGAGCAACCGTGCGAATGTCGCGTGGGTCAGAAGAAATGCACTTGCCACCGGCCGGGTAAGCGGGAGACCTGGCTCTTCTCCAGGTTCTCCACGGGTTGGAGCTGCGGACTGCACGCCGACTGGACCGAGCTCACCAGCTGCGTGCCCGCCGTGGTGGACAGCAAGCGCGACTCCAGGCTGAGACCGTCCAGGTGAGTGCGCGCCCGCGGCGGAGCGGGGCCCTGGGGCGCGGGAGCGGACCCGGGCCGCGGCGGACGGAGGGCCGGGAGGCGCGGCTAGCCGCTGCCGGCGACCCAGGGAGCACCTCGGCGCCCCTGCGGTGGCGCCCCGGCGCGCGCGCTCGTGGCGCTGTGGCGGCTGCAGGAAGCTCGTCCGTTCCGACCTGGGACGGCTCCTCTCTCTGCCCGCGGGTTGGCCTGCTTGGCGGCTGGGAGTGCGCGCTAGGGAAGCGGCCAGGAGGCCCGGGACGAGCGCCCCCCGGCCGCCGCCGGGACAGGGTACAGCACGCAGACTCCGCACTGGAGGGCCCGAAAAAACTATGTTCTGAGTGCAGCGTCCCTGAGCTCCTCCAGCCTTTCGCTTCTTTTCTCCGCACCCAGGTTCCCAAGCCTCGTTTCGCTCTCTCTTCTTTCCCGCTCCCGCATTTCCCCTCCCCCCGCCTTTCCCCTCGCTTCCTCTATTTGCCTTTTTCTCTTTTCGCTTTCTCGTGCTTGGGATCTTGGTCAACTCCTGGCCGCTCGCTCTTTCCTTTTCCCTCCGTTTTCCTCTTTCACTTTGTTTCTCGTTCTTTCTTTAACCCTTTTTGTTCTTTCTCTTCTTTCCTGACTTTTGTCGCCTCCCTCCTCCTTTCTCTCCACTGGCTCTGCTCTCCCTGGGCGAATGAATGTCCCTCTGCGGCTGTTTGCGGACACCCAGAGAGAGCTCGTGGTACCCAGCTTGCGCCCCGCACTACTGGCTGCACGCCGGGCATCAGCGGCGCTTTGCGAGTGCGAGGGGCACCCCGCGGGTCGAAGGGCAGGTGGAACGCTGCCCCGGATCCCATGTGGGGCTCAGTCTTGAGAAACCTCTCCTGATTTACAAACTCTGAGCCCCGGAGCAGGGCGCCGCCAGCCAACTTTATGAACCCAGGGCTGAATCGGAAAGAGCTGTTTTATGAAAAGCCACTTGCTTTTGAAGCTAGGGCATTTTCCTCCAGCCAGCTGCAATGCCCAGTTGCTGGAGGTCATGGATGCCATAAAGGGGGGAGGAGTAGGAAGGACTCTTTGGGGTGCAGTTGCCTCCAGTCAGGGCTCCCATTCTGCGACTCTCCCTAAAACAGATGTGGGCTGCGGCAGGCAGTCCGGGGAATGGACAAGGAGAGTCTCGTTGACGTGGCCATGCTCTCTGTCTCCCCAGCGAGGTGACCACAAGGGTCCTGGAGGCTGCTGCTGCTACAGAGGCTGCTTCCCTGGGCAGGCTCCCCACTCCCTCCTCTGCCTCCCCAACCCCTCATGGTGAGGGCTACGGCCATATTTTGTTGATGCCTCTTGGAATGCAAGAGCCGGGCAGTTTCTTCTGTCCAGCCCCAGACGAATGGAGCGCTCCGACTTCCTGGTCACCATTGAGATTTAGAGGAAACCTCACCCCCTACTCACTTTCCCTTCCCTCAGTTTACAGTGTCCTTTTTGAATGCTGGAATTCTGGGAGAATCTGTTGAACTTTCATTTCCCTTCCAGCACTAACCGTTTTTTTTTTTTCCCCGACCTAAGAGAACCTTGACCCTAGGAAGGTTGCTGCCTCAATCTGTTGCGAGAATTGTGTAAGCCATTGTCACCACAAGACTCTGGTGTTTAAGACGTTCCTAAACAGTTTGGCAATATTGAAAACAATCCCTCCTGCTGATAGAGCCTGTAGGTTTTGTGAGGGGTGGTGATGTAAAAAGCTCTTGAGGGCAAAAATTGAATTCCACAGCCATGGCTGTGGCACAGGAATAAAAATGAAGTCTTGGCCACTGTGGACCCCCTGGCCCTGTTTGGAATTCCTCAGGGCACATGTGCCTTTTAGAATCCTTTTGGACATGTAGGTCAGGGTGTGACAGGATCTGTAGACACACATTATTATTGTGGTCTTGATTGTGTATCTGGTCTTCTGGCAGATTACTTCAGAAATTTACCATAAGATAACCAGGCCCCCTCAAGGGGAGGGTTCAGCCTCTTGGACGGCCCCCAATGGAAGCAAAATTATTTGAAATGAAATAAGATTTTCTTGATCATCAAAAAGGTGATACCACAGTGCCATCTAGTCTAGTAAAAGAAGAACCACTTTTTTTAAAAAAATATTTATTTTATTTATTTATTTTTGGCTGTGTTGGGTCTTTGTTGCTGTGTGCGGGCTTTCTCTAGTTGCGGCGAGCGGGGGCTACTCTTCGTTGCGGTGCACGGGCTTCTCATTGCGGTGGCTTCTCATCGTGGAGCACGGGCTCTAGGCGCACGGGCTCAGTAGTTGTGGCACGTGGACTCAGTAGTTGTGGCACACGGGCTCAGTAGTTGTGGCTCGCGGGCTTTAGAGCGCAGGCTAAGTAGCTGTGGTGCATGGGCTTAGTTGCTCCGCGGCATGTGGGATCTTCCCGGACCAGGGCTCGAACCTGTGTCCCCTGCATTGGCAGGCGGATTCTTAACCACTGCGCCACCAGGGAAGCCCAGAAGAAAACCCACTTTTTAAAGAGTCAGAATTACTGGATCTTATGGTATTCACCAAAATGAAATAAAATTTGCTAGAGAGGGGCTTCCCTGGTGGCGCAGTGGTTGAGAGTCCGCCTGCCGATGCAGGGGACACGGGTTCGTGCCCCGGTCCGGGAAGATCCCACATGCCGCGGAGCGGCTGGGCCCGTGAGCCATGGCCACTGAGCCTGCGCGTCCGGAGCCTGTGCTCCGCAACGGGAGAGGCCACAGCAGTGAGAGGCCCGCGTACCGATAAAAGAAAAAAAATCTGCTAGAGAAACACATGGTTATCCCAAGGGCATTTCTTTTATTTCCTTAATTCTTACCCACCTGCAGAAATCTTCATCCTGAAGAGTAGTCATAGCCAGAGGGTTCCAGAATTTCCCAGGATGTTGACAAATCCCTGCTTACAGGACCAGTTCTGTGAATTCTGATAATCTGTGTGAGAGAAGGTATGCACAAGTGTGTGACAGTGAGAGAGGGAGAGAGAGTGTGTGTGTGTGTGTGTGTGTGTGTGTTAAAAATTTAGACAGAGGCAGTTGTGCTGGTGGTGATGCGTGAGGCCGAGGAGATGCGAAAGTCAGCCACGAGGAGTTCCTGTGTGGAGCAGGCTTCCATGCCAGCTGCTGGTGGTTCTATGCGCCACTGAGCTGAGCAGAACAGCAGCTCAGTCTGTTTGGCCTGGGAGTTCTGACACCCGGGCCTTCGTTCCAGGCCAGCCATGAACCAGCTGTATGACCTTGGACCAGAGTCTGTCCCAGCCTTGTCTTGTGGAGAGTGCATTCCAGTTTCTGATGAGCTTTTCCATCCCTTGTCTCTGGTATGTCTCTGTAAACTTGCACTATGTGTAGGAGTAAGGCAGAGTGGGCGAAAGTCTCCCCATTTGTCCCATGAGACAGAAGCCCAAGGGAGTTGAAGGACTTTCTCAAGGTCATTGGGCTCTTTAGTGACACAGCAGGGACCTTACTCCAGCTGTGGCTGCTTCCACAGCCCTTGCTCTGTTGACTGTGACTCCATGAACAAGGTTTTTAAAATTTTATTTATTTATTTTGTGAAAGCACAGTGAGGTATTTCATGTGAGTCATTACCACAAATTGAACACTCAGTGCATGTTAACTGGTATTGTTATCAACTACATCATCACCGTTTCCAGGCATTTTTACACATGTGTTTGAACAAGTGATTGGACCAGGGTTGCCGCAGCCATTGGGAGAAAAACACATTTCTACCTCCCTGAGGTTTTATGCTCACCAGGAGAAGGTCTTGTGGCTGGGTGGCAAAGGGGCCTCTCATTGCCTAGTCAGAAATCACTGCAAAGCTGAGAAGGATGGGAGGACGCGGGGGACCTGGTGACTCACCGTCAGGAAGAGGCCTCAGCGGCGACAAGGGCCACCTTTTGACTCACAGCCATCCATCCACATTGGTGGGGGGCACACGAGAGGCCACCGTGGCTGCAAGCCAAGACCTGAATTCTGCTCCCACTGCTACATTCGAGATGCTTCCCTGCCTCAGCGGATGGTGAAGTGCTCGAGTGATATGTAACGGCTGAGTGGAAACGGCTGCCATCATGTTGCCTGGAGAGGACAAAGAGAGAGTGCTTGGCTGGCAAAAGGCACAAATTGTTTATTAAGAATCATATTTCTTTTCAAAAAACCTAGCAATTGAATTTCATGCATCTATTGTTTAGGGGCCAGAGAAAGGTCCTGCTCAATCTAGAATTACCAAGACTGTTTTTGAAAATGTATCAAAACATGGTTGCTGACCAGCTCTTCAGACTCCCGAATTCTGCAGGCTTTTCTCAGGCCAAATTCCCTCCGTTTATAGCCAGCTCTAGTGCATCACTGGGTCTGTGGGAGGAACTCAGAACTGGGCACCAAGAAACTGAGCCAGCCTCATTCTTCTTCCCCAAGCACTGTGCTGGCTGGCACACTCAGGTGGTGGCTGGCAGCAGGGGAAGGTCAGGTTCCATGGCTACCCAAGTCAAAGACTCTGATCATCATATTCACGTTGCATCCTAGACGTTTAGTATCTCTACATTTTGCAGCAGTCTTACGGAAGAGTAATTAATCGTCACCTAGAAACCACTAGGCTATCACTGACAGGAAAGGATTACAAGGCATTTACATGGAGCATAGCCTTTTCTCTTTCTTTCTTTTGTCTTCTTTGTGGTCACTCCTTTTTAATACCTGTGGTAAAGGCTTCCTTTTCTTTCCCTTTCTTGTTTAAAGGTGGCTCTTTTCTTTTCTTTTCTTTTCTTTTTTTTTGGCTGTGTGCGGCTTGTGGGATCTTAGTTCCCTGACCAGGGATCGAACCCGGACCCCAGCAGTGAAAGCGCCAAGTCCTAACCGCTGGACCACCAGGGAATTCCCAAGGTGGCTCCATTTTGATAGAGCCGTGTCGTAGCAAGAAGCCCATAGTGCACAAGCCTGCTCATGGCTCACATGCCCACACTCCACTCCTTCCCTCCTCCAGCGAAGCAGGACAACATGACAGGCTTTGGTACAGGGCAAGGCAGCGAGTGAATGGACTGATCCAGGCAGCGATGCCGTCCTTCTGGTCCCTCAGGCTGCAGGCCACTGGATTCTCATAAGGGTAGCTTCCCTTAGCTGGGGATGCTAAGAGGATACTAAGAGCTGGTATTACTCCCCTACCACGTATTTCTCAGGAGAAGGCGAGAAATTCACCATGATAACATCTGTAGAACTTCAGCCGTAGTAGTTAGCATCTTTGCCCAGATGGCAAACGTGTTGCTGGCAACCCAACAAAGCTCGAAGTTCTCAAGGTGGTATAAAAAGCCACTCAGAATTAGATATTCTTAATAGTAATTTTAGATTAGTGCTGTTACATGGCAATAAGAATGTTAGAGCTTGTCTTTTCTAGATATCAGTCATCAACTTAAGTAGCATGAAATGACACTAAAGAATAGTCACCTCTTCCCTCTGTCATTCGTTAAACAAAATTCTGCAAAACTGCCCATTATATTCCAGGGAAGACGTGTCATCTTTGCTCTCACAGAGCTTACAGTAGAACAGAATAATTTGGTGTTTTAGATATTTAATAAAGAAGATGGATTTTGTTTGAAAATGATTTGAATATCAATAATGTCTTTAAGATGTCATATCTTTACCAGAATATGTTTTAAAAATAGGGCCTTCCCTGGTGGCGCAGCGGTTGGGAGTCTGCCTGCCAATGCAGGGGACACGGGTTCGTGCCCCGGTCTGGGAGGATCCCACGTGCCGCGGAGCGGCTGGGCCCGTGAGCCATGACCGCTGAGCCTGCGCGTCTGGAGCCTGTGCTCCGCAACGGGAGAGGCCACGACAGTGAGAGGCCCGCGTACCGAAAAAAAGAAAAAAATAGAGAAAAGTCCATCTGTTTATATAACAATTTAGGTCTAATCAGCAAACTCTGTGGAGTAAGTATTATGACCTCTGCCCAGTGCTAGCAGTTGGGGGAGATTAGAGCCTAGACAAATCCAAAAAAGCCAAGGTCACCATCTTTAGCCTCAAGGTCATTAAGATTAGATAGTAAAATGCAGAACTGTGTCATGTATAGGTGGGAGTGGGGGAGTGGGGAGGAACATGTGACTTGGGGCAGGTCCATCCCCCTCTGTAAAAATGGGAGATTTAAAGGAGATGCTTTCTAAGGCCCTTTCCTCTCTAAAGTATGAGGAGCAGGCCAGAAAAAGGAGACATCTGTTTGGAAAGGCTTCTAGGAATACGTGTGTTGTATTTAGAAGAAAGGAGGCATTGTGGGTGGGCGTGGCATCCTCATGGCATTGTGAGGTCAAGTCACCTCACCTAGCCAGGGCTGGCCAGACCTGAGAAGGTTCATGCCTGGGGGAGGGTTAGGGAGCCTCATTGTAGAGATCCTGGAATGGCAACAAGGTGGTTGAACCCCAGTGAGTATGAGAAGCTCTTGCATGGCAGGGATGTAAAAAACATAAAAGTAAATGAAGGCTGTAGTACAGTTAAAGGTACCACCCTGACTTCCAGTCTGGAGTTGAGGTGGTACCATTGACAAAATGGAGAGGTTGAGAAGGCGATCTGCTGGGGGCTGCGAGGATACCAAGAACTGTGACCGGTCTAAGTTGCCTAGGCTTCTAGTGGCCAAGGCTTGTAAGGAAGTGAGAATGGGGGCTCTGGACAGGTTAGGACTTCGTTGTATATGTAGGAGTCTCTGAATCCAGTTAGTCTGAATTCACAATTGGCATTATTATTTAAATGATAGCTGCAATTCACATGTGGGACTCTCAGCCAGGTAAAAGGCTGTTTGAAGAGAGGAAAAGATCGACAGTTATGATTACATAAAAATGAGAAGTGTTCATCTGTCCAAAAATAGCCAAAATGAAAAGGCATATGGCAAACTGATGAAAATATGCACAACAAATAAAACAGACAAAAGGCTGACATCGTTCCTGGATAAAGAACTTGTACAAATTGATTAGAAAAACAAAGGATATGACCAGACAATTTGCAACAGGGGAACCACAACTAGTTTACAGACACAGAAAAGCTCTTTAGCCTCACTGGTACTAAAGAAATGCAAATTCAAATAATTATATATAGGAAAACCTTTTTGCCTGTCTAATTAACCTGGATTAAAACAAACAAAAAAAACCTCGGTATACATCACCACCACCACCAAACAAAAAAACATAGTAGCGGGGCTTCCCTAGTGGTACAGTGGTTAAGAATCTGCCTGCCAATGCAGGGGACACGGGTTCGAGCCCTGGTCCGGGAAGATCCCACATGCTGCGGAGCAACTAAGCCCATGCACCACAACTACTGAGCCTGCGCTCTAGAGCCCGCGAGCCACAACTACTGAAGCCCATACGCCTAGAGCCCGTGCTCTGCAACAAGAGAAGCCACCGCAATGAGAAGCCCACGCACCGCAATGAAGAGTAGCCCCCGCTCGCCACAACCAGAGAAAGCCCGTGCGCAGCAACAAAGACCCAATGCAGCCAAAAATAAAATAAAATAAAATAAATTAAAAAAAATAAATGAAGTAGTGGCTGTTATAATAATCATTATTATTAAAAAAAAAAAAGATAGTAGCTAGTGCTGACAAGGGTGTGGTACATACCATCATTCTCATATGTTGTTGGTGGGACTATGTTGGAATAATTCTTCCCGAAATAAAATAGATAATATCAGCAGAGAACATTGAAAATACTTACTTCTTTGACCCATGATTTGTTTGCTGGGATTTTACTGAAAAACAATCCTGTACATGTTTTTCTATGACTCATTCATTTATTTATTTATTTACAGATATTTACTGAATATCTCTTATCACGGTGCTTCCAGGAACCAGGAAGCAGGTAGATGTGGTCCCTGGCTTCATAGAGTGGGAAAGGTAGACGTGAAACAAATAATTCATTACTTAAAATTGTGAGAAGCGCCATGGGGGAAAAGCATAGGGTGATATGAGAATGGTATCTTAGGAGACTACCATTATTTGTTAAGTTATTTGGAA
This sequence comes from Globicephala melas, assembly GCF_963455315.2. Taxonomy (NCBI): domain Eukaryota; kingdom Metazoa; phylum Chordata; class Mammalia; order Artiodactyla; family Delphinidae; genus Globicephala; species Globicephala melas. The sequence goes on along the minus strand of NC_083335.1, from coordinate 13,759,629 downwards.
CTATTCATGAGTGCAACAAATTGGAAAAATCTGCATCCACATATAGGAGAATGGTTCAAGAAATCTCAGTACGTCCACTTGAGGGATTATTTCAAAACCATTTAAATGTCCTTTTTATAGAAAATTGGTAGTGATTTAATGCTAAGGGAAAAAGAGATAGACAGTTATGGGCCCAGTATGACTACAATTATGTGAGAGAGGGGTTGAGGAGGGAGAGAGGCAAATCATTTTTCCATCCCTCTCAAATCTAAGCATAAAAGGCAAAGAATGGAAGAAAAATACCGAGATATCAATAGATCAATTAGTGACTTATTTTCTTTTCCTGTTTCTCTGAAGGATTTGAATTTCCTATATGAGTATGCGTTACTTTCATAGTAAAAGTAAATATTAACAGTTTTAAAAATGATGCTTTATAATGGCTGTGATAAATTACACAGTCTGCTTCTTGGTTTCTAAAACTGTGGCTGGTTATTTCATTAGCCTCTTGATATTCTGGGAGTCCTTAATGAGGAAAGCAGCCTCAGCTAAATAAACTCACAGACTGAAAGGCAGAGGTGATAAGTCAGGCATCAGCTGTTGATTTTTCTGATGATTGGCTGTTATCATATTCCGAGGAATCCATGAAACTCTTACACCGGTACAGTACAGAGATATTTGAGTGGATTTCTATTGCTTGTACTCTGTTTAAAAATTAAATGAAACTGGAAATTAATAATGGCACACAGTTGGAAATAAAAGGCTTACTCTGCTCAGCCAGAGCCACCCAAGATAGCCTGGATTTTGAATCTTCGTGAGCCTCTTTTCAAATGAACTGACACCAGAGCTAATGGTCTGGCTGGAAGAGCAAAGTCTTGGGGTTGGAGAAGGGCTGTAGTTCTAAACGTCCACAGCCGAGAGCTTAGATCAGTTAGTGCATGTGTTGCCCTCATCCAGGAGAGAAGGGGAGTGTATGCTGCTGGAGCAGCCTCCCCCCAGAGCAGTTTCACTTCATAATAACATTGCCCCTGGTTAACTGTAAATTGACTAGAACACTTCATTCCTCAACTGCTCTGGGTATCTGAGGGGCCACTAAATACAGTAAGGTTCAGAATCTTATTGTTGAGACTCCATGGAGACTACATTCTAGGTACAAGTTACTTTGACAGCGTAAAGAATGTGCTTCACACTTGGAAAGCTAATACCAACATTCTGCGCCAAATAAGATGAGATATTTATTTATTTTCCCCCCTATATATTTTAAATTTTTATTTATTTATTTATTTGACTGCACCAGGCCTTAGTTGCGGCATGCATGCGGGATCTAGTTCCCTGGTCAGGGATTGAACCTGAGCCCCCTGCATTGGGAGCGCAGAGTCTTAGCCACTGGACCACCGGAGAAGTCCCAAGATGAGATATTTAGTCACCGAGTTTAGAGAAAGTAAGGATATGCATGGGAATGTTCCTTCTTCCATTAAAGTGTAATGAAGAATCCAATTAATGGTATATGTCTTCTAATATAAAGTCATTGTAAGCTTAGAGAAATATTTGTCTAAACTTTAGTAAAATATTTATTGGCAGAAGAGCTTTCCTAGCTTTGCTAGGTATTGGACTTCGCAGATTATTCAGTTGGTCTTATTGCGTCCCATTTGTTATTTCTGCTATTTTGCCTCTAAGAACAGTGTTGAAGACTTTGACACATTTCAGAGCATTACACTAAATAAATCTGTCTTGCACATTCCACTGTGCTTTTTCTGGAATATTATAAATATTCAAATATAGTCACACATGCAAATTCAAAATAAAATTCAATACATGCAAATTCGGCATAAATTCCATATTTATAACTTAGCGATAGTTTTGAACTTGTTATCCTATGATATAAATGTATCAAATATGAGCTCATGGGAATTACCAATAAATATATTTTTCTGATTAAACTGTGGGTTCTTTTTTAGTTACAATTTAAGCTTCAATTCTGGGATATATTATAAGAGAATAATTTGCACTTCATTTACTCTGAATTGTCAAGAATCATGTTCTTTCCCGATGTAAATGTCTGCAAAAAGGACTTCTTATTCACTGTGCTTGCTTTTTGAATTTTACCAGCAGGGATGCCCTGTGAGCCTTAGAGAATTGGTATTTTTCTTGTGAAGAGTATAGTTCTTTTTTTTAATAAATTTATTTATTTATGAATGTATTTTTGGCTGTGTTGGGTCTTCGTTGCTGCGCACGGGCTTCCTCTAGTTGCAGCGAGTGGGGGCTACTCTTCATTGCAGTGCGCGGGCTTCTCATTGCTGTGGCTTCTCTTGCTGCGGAGCATAGGCTCTAGGTGTGTGGGCTTCAGTAGTTGTGGCACGCGGGCTCAGTAGTTGCGTCTCGCGGGCTTTAGAGCACAGGCTAAGTAGCTGTGGTGCACGGGCTTAGTTGCTCTGCAGCATGTGGGATCTTCCCAGACCAAGGCTTGAACCTGTGTCCCCTGCATCGGCAGGCAGATACTTAACCACTGCGCCACCAGGGAAGTCCCAGTGAAGAGTTAGTTCTAATGAATCACTTCCATGCACTTTTCTGAAGGAATACAGAGCAATTGAAACGTGTGCAATGCATTGGTTTACATCAAATGGATTAGGCTTGTGTGTGCTATTCCTTGCATTAATTGACTTTTTCCCATAACTGTATAGTATCAACTCAGATTCATTCATGGAGATCATTGGACTTTTGCTAACTTCCTACAGGAGAGTAAATGCAAGCAAAGAGTGTTTCAAAATTGACTAGAGTGACCAGGTTACAGCCAGGAAACATGGAGGTACTTTTAAAAGGCCCATTGATCTTGGCAACCGACTCCTCAGTTATTACAATGAATAGAAGTTGACTAAACTCACCAGTTGAAAGACATAGATTATCACAACCGATGAAAATACAAAATCTAGCTATATGCTGTGTATGAGAGACAAAGCTAAAACATTAGGACACGGATAGGATTGGAATAGATATACTATGCAAATACTAACCAGAAAAAAGCTGATGTAGCTAAATTAACTAAGGCAAAGCCTTTTTGGGGGATAAAGAGGATCACTGAATAATGATAAAATGTTCAATTCTTCAGGTAACAATTCTAAGCCTGTATGCACTTAATACCATAGTTTTGAAATATATAAAGCAAAAATTGACAGAGCTATAAGGAGAAATTGTAAAATCTACCAACTGATTTCAGAAATTGATAGATGAAATGAACAAAAAATGAGTAAGGGTACAGAGGATTTGAGCAACATGGTTAACAAACTCAATATAGGAGACCAGCATCCATTTAGAAGAATACACATTCTTCTCAAGCACATATGGAACATTTTTGAAAATAGACCATATACTAAGCCATAAAGTTGGTCTGGAAAAACTTCAGTGAGAAAATATAGACCATTCTGACTATGCAGTGCTTAAGAAAGAACAAGGGATCAAGCCATACCTGAGTGCACGAGAAGGATCATTAGTAGTCTGATAAATTTGGAAGTATTGTGAATCCTTCACCGACCACATCAAGCTTGTTAATTCACACGCAAGAGTGAAGAACTCCATGTTAGTATCTATATAACGTACATCAACGATTCAGCACCTAGCATATAATATGTGCTAAAAAAATTATGACTATGATTATTATTCAAATTTTGCTATCATTACCCATTTGGGGAACCTTTGCATCTTCAGAGAACTATAAAGATATTTGCATTTGGCAAATTATGTAGCAGTAATGGAAGAACTTGTCCTTTGTGAAAAAAATCTCTGTCACATGTAAAATACTCAGACAGTTCTCCAAGGTTCGTTTGGGTGAACATTCACAAGGCTCTTTCACACAAACATACAGATATCCAGCAAACTCATAAAAATACACCAAATCGAACTTTAGAAAAATCATATCTAAGGTATGTATATGCACACACATACACAGTGTTTGTAACATCTACACTACACATATTATCTGTACGGGGGTTTGCAAACTTCCAATCAAATCTTGTCTCCACCTATTTTTGTAAATAAAGTTTTATTGGAACACAACCAAAGAAAAAGTGAAGAACTCCAAGACTTAGGCAAAGAGAAGTGCTGTAAAGTGATGGTTTGACCCATGTAGCTTGGCCTGACTTTCCATGAAGATGTATTAGTGTTTTGGGATACCTACTGAGCCAGGTGCTATGCCAAGGGCATAGCATATATTTTTTTCATTTAATCCTCGAAATAACTCTCTGAGGTAGATGTGTAAAAAACCCATTTAAAGAGGAGAAAACAGATAATTGGATGAGATATATAACCTGCCCAAATATACACAGCCAGTCCGTATTGGAGTTGGCATTTAAAACCAACTGGGCCACATGGCGTGTCTGATATGTTATAATGTCTACTAAATTCTCAGACAAATCTCCAAAAGCCCTTACCATCCATCCTTTGTTAATTTATTGTTTTTATTGACGTATAGTTGATTTACAATGTGTTAGTTTCTGGTGTATAGCAAAGTGATTCAGTTTCATACACACACACACACATACACATATAAATATTCTTTTTCAGATTCTTTTCCATTACAGTTTATTACAAAATATTGAATCTGGTTCCCCGTGCTATACAGTAGGTCCTTGTTGTTTATCTATTTTATATATAGTAGTGTGTATCTGCTAAGCCTAAACTCTTAATTTATCCCTCCCCCCACCCCTTTCCCTGTTGGTAACCATAAGTTTGTTTTCTGTGTCTGAGTCTGTTTCTGTTTCGTAAATAAGCTCATTTGTATCATTTTTTTAGGTTCCACATATAAGTGATATCATATAATTTTTGTCTTTGTCTGACTTATTTCACTTAGTATGGTAATCTCTAGGTCCATCCATGTTGCTGCAAATGGCATTATTTCATTTTTTTGTGGCTAATATTCCATTGTACCACATCTTTGTCCATTCATTTGTTGATGGACATTTAGGTTGCTTCCATGTCTTGGCTATTGTAAATAGTGCTGCTGTGAACATAGGAGTGCATGTGTCTTTTCTTTTCTTAATTTAAAAAAAATTTTAAAATAATTTTATTTATTTATTTTTAGCTGCATCGGGTCTTTTGTTGCTGTTCACGGGCTTTCTCTAGTTGCGGCGAGCGGGGGCCACTCTTCGCTGTGGCGCACAGGCTTCTTGTTGCAGTGGCCTCTCTTGTTGCAGAGCATGGGCTCCAGGCACATGGGCTTCAGTAGTTGTGGTGCACGGGCTCAGTAATTGTGGCTCGCGGGCTCTAGAGCACAGGCTCAGCAGTTGTGACGCAGGGGCCCAGTTGCTCTATGGCATGTGGGATCCTCCTGGACCAGGGCTCGAACCCATGTCCCCTGCACTGGCAGGCGGACTCCCAACCACTGCACCACCAGGGAAGCCTGCATGTGTCTTTTCAAATTAGTCTTTTCTCTGGATATATGCCCAGGAGTGGGATTGCTGAATCATATGGTAACTCTATTTTTAGGTTGTTAAAGAGCCTCCATACTGGTCTCCATAGTAAAAGCCTTTACCCTCTCTTTTGGCTATGTGTCTATACAAACTAAGTGGAATGGAGACCTGCAGTGACTATCTGGAAATATCAGGATCCAACATGTTAACTGATTTTTTTAAAGCACGTTTTAAAATGTTTAATAAAAATTACTCTCTAGGGACTTCCCTGGTGGTCCAGTGGTTAAGACTCCATGCTTCCAATGCAGGGGCCATGGGTTCGATCCCTGGTCAGGGAACTAAGATCCCATATGCTGTGTGGCATGGCCAAAAAATTAAAAAAAAAAATCACTCTCTAAAGGTAAATTCTGCAGCTCTTCTTTTCCCCTCTTAAACAAGGATTTAGATATCCAAGATACTGTAAATGCTTTCAACAATGATTTACACAGAAGAATTATGTTTTAGGGGGAAGAAAAGAAAGGAGTTACGTTAAAGGAAAGATTTGGGGTTTTTTTTCCAGATAAGGAAAATGAAGACCTCAACTGTATTTTAATTTATGCCCCATGTGGGCCTAAAATGTGGTGCACCCACTTCACAAGATTTGTAAGAGGCCGAAGCATCTTACTCCTTCTGGAATGTTGGCAGTTGCCTTATTAGCAATGTCAGTTGCACTGCTATGACCTGGCCTGTTTCTATAAATGACCATTGCTTTTTTTGCTCCCTTTGGTCTGTGTAGACACAGCCTTTGGAGGGCATTGTGAATGAGTTCAGCCAGGGCATCTCACATAATCTCGCGTTATGAGGAGCCAGTGAAATAAAGCTTTCTCTCAAATTCAAGTGAGGCATCCCAGAGAAAATGAATCTTGAAGCCTGCTCTTATGCCAGGGGCTTATCATGAAGATAATAGAAGTGCCTTATTACTGAAATAACCAAGTGAGAGTAGCAAATTCCCATAGGAGTGACTATTCTCTCTCCTTTGGAAGAGGCAGCTTTAGAAAAGAGCCATTTAAATCTAAAAAAGATGTATATACATATATGGATATATGTATATGCATAACTGATTCAATTTGCTGTATAGCAGAAATTAACACATTGTAAATCAACTATACGCCAATGAAAAATTTTTTAAAATTACAAAATAAAAATTAAAAAAGAAAAGAGCCATTTGAGAGAATGTGGAAATTAACATGGGCCTACCAGGCTGGCAGACATAGTGCGGGCAGCAAAGAAATTAGGTTGAAGGCATGGAAGGATGGTAAAAAGATGCCCAATACAACCAGAGGAGTTTGACCTGGGGATGATGGTCACCTCAGCAGATGCCTCACGGCTGAGACTTTGCTACGTAGAAGATTAACTCCCACAACATCTTGAAGGTTGAAAAACCGTTTGAGCCTATTTGCCATATACACTAGAGGCAAACATATTTATTATTTTTGTGATTGGTTCTGCTGAAAGTGGTTCAGTACGTTCTATGACTGTAATAGGCCAACTAAAACTTATTAAAGCAGTGTCTTTTAAAAAAAATAAATTTATTTATTTAATTTATTTATTTTTGGCTGTGTTGGGTCTTTGCTGCTGTGTGCAGGCTTTCTCTAGTTGCAGCGAGAGGGGGCTACTCTTTGTTGTGGTGCGTGGGCTTCTCATTGTGGTGGCTCCTCTTGTTGCGGAGCACGGGCTCTAGGCGTGTGGGCTTCAGTATTTGTGGCTCGCGGGCTCTAGAGCACAGGCTCAGTAGTTGTGGCGCACGGGCTTAGTTGCTCCACGGCATGTGGGGTCTTCCCGGACCAGGGCTCGAACCTGTGTCGCCTGCATTGGCAGGTGGATTCTTAATCACTGCACCACCAGGGAAGCCCTAAAGCAGTGTTGAAATGAGGCATATAGGTGTGAATGATGCGTAGTAGGTTATTTATGAAAAATTACTTCAATAAAAATTTTAATGGACATGCAGAAATGATTTTATGCATAAACACACTATGAGATTAATGAAAGATAATTAGACTAATAGGAGAATATGGAGCCGAAGAACAGTATTTAAAAAACATTTTGCATTGCTGGACAAAAAGGTCTGTGTGTATGTCTCCTTTTACATAAGGATCCAGGCTTAGTGTCTCTACTCTCAATTTGTTCTTTGAGACTTGGAAGCAAAGCAAAAGAAAAAAAAAGTATCATTTTAGCATTAGTATAACATTTTACAATCTTCTGGCAGCTTTTGTATTTATCGCCGTATGGGTGTACGTTAAATCTGCATCTCCCTCTCATTTATATGTTTATGAAGTTATAAAGATATACACATGTGCACACAAAATAATTAAGCAAGTGATATGTGTTTGACAATGTTTGGTGACTTAATGCCAATTAGAGAGGTTTAAAAAAAAAACCTTGCTTTTCTAATCCAGTTGTTTGCATGCTTTTTGGTTTATGCACTTAAGGACAAAATCCATTTAAAGCGCTGCAATTAGCATACATGCAGCTTGGAGTGGGACTTCTATTTATTCCAGATGGCCTTGAAAAATTATTATTGAGGAGCTTAGAGACCTGGAAGTCACAAGATCCATTAGGATGAGACTAAAATCACACTTTTTCGTTTCCAACAGTTTCTCCTGTTCAGGAGGGGGTATACTTTTGACTTGGGGGGAGCTGAAGGTATGTGGCTTGCCTAGGCTGTTGAATGCAGCCAAATTAGCTCAGCTCATCCCTCAATGAGGGAGTCCTGTGTTTGCAGGCACCTTGCCTAACCCTGTTGTAGGAAAGTGGCTCATCGTTTTTAGAGTTCAGAAGAATGCTCAGTTAAAGGCTGCATACAGGATTTGTATGCATGGAAGTTAGCAGTTACACTGATGACCTCTGCTCTTTGAAAAAATACGGTTGGATTGGAATGAGCAAGATTGTGATGCTCCCCATTGAACGTCATGTTTGTTTTGCTTTTGAACCATAGTGATGAAACCATTATTCATAGTAGGAAGGTTCTGGTTCCAGGATCAAGGGACTGGGTGTGGGGTCTCAGATTGTGACCTTTGGCTGGGAACATCTCTAGAGAATGTCACAGAGGTCAGATTTCCATTCCTACAGCAAAGAAGGGACCACAAACATCCAGCTCTTGTGGTTTGCTGAGGTCTGAGTCCAGGATGCAACTCTTTCTGGTTAATAGAGAGGAGCTCTTGTCTGCAAGGAGCCTGCTAAGATGGAGATATCCAAGTGCCAGAAAGCCTGAGGTCTGCACAGCTGTATCACCTGGGTTTTGGTTACACACCTTGGTGGTCTCTGAATTTAGCTTAGTACAAGAAACCTGAAGGAAAAAAACAGCTGTTCTCCCAGAACTTCAAGCAGGTAGAAATAGTGAAGAAATAGGAGTTTCGATTGAAATGTCAGAAGCTAAAGTTGGGTCTGAGAAAGAGAAATACCACTGGGAAAAAAGGTAAACTCCTGCCATAATTAAATGACAGATTGCTTCTTAGTGACTCTGACCTTGCCCTCCCAGGTAGAGCTTTGGGGACAGCGTATCCACATCTGCTTCAGGGCCCTAGAGGGAGGCAGTGGTCTCCTGCAAACTGTCAGCTTTAATAGTGAGCACCTTAGGTCTCTGGGCCACTACTGGCTTTCAGTTTGGAATTCTGGGGTACCATGGTCCTGCTGGATTAGGAGTGAGAGCTAGTTTGGGGTTCCTCCTATGATTCGCATAATTCAGAGATTCATCCAAGCTGTTGCTTATAGCAATAGTTCATTCTTTTTTATTGCTACAGAGTAATCCATGGTAAGTATGTACCACAGTTTGTTTAACCATTCAGCTGTTGAGGGACATCTGGACTGATTCTAGTTTTTGGCTGTTAAGAATAAAGCTGCTATGAACATTCCTGTATAGGCTTTTGTGGGACGCTAAGTGTTCATTTCTCGAGGATAAATGCTCAAGAATGCGGTTGCTGGGACGTTTGGTGATCACATGTTTAGTTTTATAAGAAACTGCCAAGCTGTTTTCCAGAGTGACAGTGTATCATTTCGCATTCCCACCAGCAATGTATGAGTGATCCCATTTCTCCTCATCCTTTCCAGCATTTGGTGTTGTCATTCTTTTTTTATTGTAGCCATTCTGATAGAGGTGTAGTAATATCTCATCGTGGTTTTAATTTCCCTTTCCCTGATGGCTAATGATGTTCAACATCCTTTCACATGCTTATTAGCCATCTGTAGGTCCTCTGTGGTAGTAGGTCATTTGCCCATTTTCTGATGGGATTCTTTGTTTTTTGTTTTTTTTTTGAACTGTTGAGTTTGAGTGTTACTTACATATTCTGTATTTCCTCCTGGCTCATTGCTTGCCTTTTCAACATTTTCCCATGGTATTTGACAGAGCAAAATTTCTAATGTTTTTTTAAATTTAAATTTATTTATTTATTATTTTTGGCTGTGTTGGGTCTTCGTTGCTGTGCGCCAGCTTTCTCTAGTTGCAGCGAGCAGATGCTACTCTGTTGTGTGCAGGCTTCTCATTGCGGTGGCTTCTCTTGTTGTGGAGCATGGGCTCTAGGCGCACGAGCTTCAGTAGTTGTGGCTCGTGGGCTCTAGAGCGCAAGCTTGGTAGTTGTGGTGCACAGGCTTAGCTGCTCTGCATCATGTGGGATCTTCCCGGACCAGGGCTCGAATCCATGTCCCCTGCATTGGCAGGCGGATTTTTAACCACTGCACCACCAGGGAAGACCAAAATTTCTAATTTTGAAGAGCTCCACCAGTCTTTCAGTTTTTTAAAATTTATTTATTTATTTATTTTTGGCTGTGTTAGGTCTTTGTTGCTGTGTGCAGGCTTTCCCTAGTTGTGGCGAGTGGGGGCTACTCTTCATTGTGGTGCGCGGGCTTCTCATTGTGGTGGTTTCTCTTGTTGCGGAGCATGGGCTCTAGGCATGCGGGCTTCAGTAGTTGTGGCTCGTGGGCTCTAGAGCGCAGACTCAGTAGTTGTGGCGCACAGGCTTAGTTGCTCCGTGGCATGTGGGATCTTCCTGGACCAGGACTCGAACCCATGTCCCCTGCATTAGCAGGCGGATGCTTATCTACTGCACCACCAGGGAAGTCCCAGTCTATCAGTTTTTCCTCTCATGGATCATGATTTAGTGTCAAGAATTAATTGGCTAACATGAAAAGATGCTCCACATTGCTAATTATTAGAGAAATGCAAATCAGAACTACAATGAGGTATCACATCACACTGGTCAGAATGGCCATCATCAAAAAGTCTACAAATAATAAATGCTGGAGAGGGTGTGGAGAAAAGGGAACCCTCCTACACTGTTGGTGGGAAGGTAAACTGGTGCAGCCACTATGGAGAACATTATGGAGGTTCCTTAAAAAACCAAAAATAGAGTTGCCATATGATCCAGCAGTCCCACTCTGGGGCATATATCTGGAGAAAACTCTTAATTCGAAAAGGTACATGCAACTCCTATGTTCACAGCAGCATTATTTACAGTTGCCAAGACATGGAAGCATCTAAATTTCCATCTACAGATGAATGGATAAAGAAGATATGATATATATATATATATATATACACCTATACATACATATACACACACAATGGAATATTACTCAGCCATCAAAAAGAATGAAAAAATGACATTTGCAGCAACATGGATGGACCTAGAGATTATCATACTAAGTGAAGTAAGTCAGACAGAGAAAGACAAATATCATATGACATAATTTATATGTAGAATCTAAAATATGATAAAAATGAAATTATTTACAAAACAGAAACAAACTCACAGACATAGAAAACAAACTTATGTTTACCAAAGGGGAAAGGGTGCGGGGGAGGGATAAATTAGGAGTTTGGGATTAGCAGATACAAACTACTATATGCAAAACAGATAAATAACAGGGTCCTACTGTATAGCACAGGGAACTATATTCAATATCCTATAATAAACCATAATGGAAAAGAATATGAAAAAGAATATATATATATATGTAACTGAATCACTTTGCTGTATACCAGAAATTAGCACAATAGTATAAATCAACTATACTTCAATTTAACAAAAGAATTGGGACTTCCCTCGCGGGGCAGTGCTGAAGAATCTGCCTGCAAATGCAGGGGACACGGGTTCAAGCACTGGTCTGGGAAGATCCCACAAGCTCCAGAGCAACTAAGCCCATGCACCACAACTACTGAGCCTGTGCTCTAGAGACTGTGAGCCACAAGTACTGAGCCCACATGCCACAGCTACTGAAGCCCACGTGCCTAGATCCCATGCCCTGCAACAAGAGAAGCCACCGCAAGGAGAAGCCCACGCACCGCAATGAAGACTAACCCCTGCTTGCCACAACCAGAGAAAGCCCGTGTGCAGCAATGAAGACCCAATGCAGCCATAAATTAATTAATTAATTAAAAGAATTAATTGCCTAGCCCTAGATCTTGGAAATTTTCTTCTATGTTTTATCTAAAAGTTTTACAGTTTTAACTTTTATTACGTCTATGATACTTTTTATGTTATTTTCTTATTTAGACACACTCCACACTATAATATTCACCCTTTTAAAGTGTACAGTACAGTGGCTTTTAATATATTCACAAAGTTGTGCAATCATCGCCACTGTCAAATTCCAAAAAAGTTTTCATGACTCTAAAAAGAAATCCAAAACCATTACCAGTCACTGCCCATTCACACCCAGCTATCTTATGGGTGTGAAGTGGTACCTTACTGTGGTTTTCCTTCGCATTTTCCTGAGGAGTAATGGTGTTGAGCATCTTTTCATGTGCTTATTGCCCATTTGAACGTCTTCTTTGATTCAGATCCTTGCCATTTTTAATTGTTATTTTTTCTTTTTAGTATTAAGTGTTCTGTGTACATTCTAGATACAAGTCCTTTATTGTATTTATACTTTGCAAATACTTTTCTCCCATTCAGTGGGTTGCTTCTTCACTTTCTTCATGATGTTCATTGAAGCACAAAAATTTTAAATTTTCGTGAAATCCAATTTAACTGTCTTTTCTTTTGTCTCTCATAAATGCTTTGCCTAACCTAAGATCACAAAGATTTACTCCTGTATCTTCCTCTAAGAGTTTCATAGTTTTATCTCTTACATTAAAGTTCATGATCTATTTTGAGTTATTTTTTGTGCGTATTGTAAGAAGGGGGTCCAACATCATTCTTTTCTATGTAGATATCAGTTGTCCCAGAATCATTTGTTGAAAATACTTTTCCCTTTATTAAATTGGTACCTTTGTTGAAAATCAGTTGACCATAAATATATGCACTTATTTTTGGATTCTTTTTTTTTTTTGCGGTACGCGGGCCTCTCACTGTTGTGGCCTCTCCCTTTGTGGAGCACAGGCTCTGGACGCGCAGGCTCAGCAGCCATGACTCATGGGCCCAGCCGCTCCGCGGCATGTGGGATCTTCCCGGACCGGGGCATGAACCCATGTCCCCTGCATCGGCAGGCGGACTCTCAACCACTGCGCCACCAGGGAAGCCCTACTTTTGGATTCTTAATTCTATTTTATTAATCTATATGTCTGTCTTTATGAAACACCACATAGTCTTTGACTACTATTGCTTTGTAGTTAGTTTTGAAATCAGGAAGTGTGACTCTTCCAATGTTTATTCTTCTTTCTCTAGAATGTTTTGGCTATTCTGGGTACCGTGACTTTCAGTGTGAATTTTAAAATCAGCTTATCAATATCTGCAAAGAAACCAACTAGGATTTTGTTAGGGATTGTGTTGAATCTGTAGATCAGTTTGGGGTAATATTACCATCTGAACAATATTCAGCCTTTCATCATTAAACATGATGTTATGTCTGGGATTTTTCCTAGATGCCTTTTATCAGATTGAGGAAGTTCTTCTTCATTCCTAGCTTGGTAAGGGTTTATTATTATTATTTTTTATCAATGAATGGGTGTAAGATTTAGTCAAATGATTTTTCTCTATTGAGATAATCATAGTATTTTTCCCCCTTTATTCTTTTGATATGGTGTTTTATATTAACTAACTCTTTGATGTTAAGCCAACCTTGCATTCTGGGGATAAATCCCACTTTGTCATGGTGAAGTGTCCTTTTTATATGTTGCTGGATTGGGTTTTCTAGTGTTTTCTTGAGGATTTATGTATCTGTATTCATTAGGGATATTGGTCTGTAGTTTTCTTTTCTTGTGATGTGTTTTTCTGGTTTTAGTATTCGGGTAATACTGACCTCATAGCATGCGTTGAGAAGTGTTCTTGCCTCTTCTGTTCTTTGGAATAGTATGTGAAACTTGGTATTAATATTTTGGTAGAATTCACTAGAGAAACACTTTGGGCCTGGGATTTTCTTTGTGGTAAGTTTTAAAATTATTTATTCAATGAATTTAATTTTTTAATAGTTTGATTCAGATATTCTTTCTCTTTTTGAGTTAATTTCAATAGTTTGTGTCTTTCTAGGAATTTGTCCATTTTGTCTAAATTATCCGGTTTGTTGGAATACAGTTGTTCATAGTATTCCCTGGTAATCTATTTTAGTTTTAAAGGATGGTATTAGTAGGCTTCCCTGGTGGTGCAGTGGTTAAGAATCCGCCTGCCAATGCAGGGGACATGGGTTTGAACCCTCGTCCGAGAAGATCCCACCTGCTGCGGAGCAACTAAGCCCGTGTGCCACAACTGCTGAGCCTGCACTCTAGAGCCCCTGAGCCACAACTACTGAGCCCATGTGCCACAGCTAGTGAAGCCTGTGTACCTAGGGCTTGTGCTCTGCAACAAGAGAAGTTACCGCCATGAGAAGCCCATGCACCACAATGAAGAGTAGCCCCCACTCGCTGCAACTAGAGAAAGCCTGCTCACAGCAACGAAGGCCCAATGCAGCCAAAAAAATAATAAAAAAATAAGTAAATAAATTTTAAAAAAAGGATGGTATCAGTGTCCCCTCTTTCTGTTTTGATTTTAGTAATTGAGTCTTTTCTCTTATTTTCTTGATCAGTCTGGGTTAATATTTGTCAATTTTGGTTGATCTTTATAGAGAACCAACTTTTGGTTTCATTGATTTTCTTTCTTCTTAACTCTCAATTCCCACTGTAGTCTATAATATTTCTTTTCTTCGCTTGCTTGAGGTTTTATGTGTTCTTTATTTTCAAGTGTTTTGCAGTAGAAAGTTAGGTTATTGAATTAAGATCTTTCTTTTTTTAAAAAAAAATATAAGTGTTTACTTTGTAAACGCTGTAAAAAAAATACAGCATTTACTTTGTCTATAATTTCCTCTAAGCACTGCTTTAGCTGCATCCTATAAGTTTTGGTACATTTTTATTTATTTATTTATTTATTTATTTATGACTGCATTAAGTCTTTGTTGCTGCACGGGCTTTCTCTAGTTGTGTCGAGCAGGTTCACTGCGGTGGGCGAGCTTCTCATTGCAGTGGCTTCTCTTGTTGTGGAGCACGGTCTCTAGGCACGTGGGCTTCAGTAGTTGTGGCTCTTGGGCTCTAGAGTGCAGGCTCAGTAGTTGTGGTGCACAAGGGCTTAGTTGCTCCACGGCATGTGGGATCTTCCTGGACCGGGGCACGAACCTGTGTCCCCTGCATTGGCAGGCGGATTCTTAACCACTGTGCCACCAGGGAAGTCCCTGGTATGTTTTGTTTCGTTTAAATTTATCTCAAAGATTTGCTAATTTCCCTCGTTCTTTCTTCTCTTAACCATTGATTATTTAAGAGTTCATTGTTTGATTTCCACATATTTGTGAATTTCTGAATTTCCTTCTTTACATTATTTATAATTTTATTCCATTGTAGTCAGAGAACATATGTTGTATGATTCATTCCTTTTAAATATATTGAGGAGTATTCCATATCCTAACATATGGTCTGTCCTGGAGAATGTTCTGTGTGCATTTGAGAAGACTGTATTCTGCTGTTGGTGGTGAAGTGTTCTATAGATATCTGCTAAATCTTGTTGGTTTATTGTACTGTTTAAGTCTTCTATTTCCTTGTTGATCCTTTTCTGGTTGTTCTATCCATTACTGAAATTGGGATACTGACGTCTCCAACTATTATTATTGAATTTTCTATTGCTCCCTTAAATTCTGGCAGTTTCTGCTTCATGTGTTTTTGGGCTCTGTTGTTAGCTGCATGTATATTTGTGATTGTTATATTTTCCTAATGCATTATTCCTTTCGTCACTATAAAAGTTCCCTTTTTATCTCTAGTAACGTTTATTAAAGTCTGTTTTCTCTGATGTTGGCATAGGCATTCCATATTTCTTATGGGTTTTGTTTCCATGATATATCTTTTCTCCTCCCTTTTTACTTAGATTATTTCTTTTTTTTTTTACATCTTTATTGGAGTATGATTGCTCCACAATGGTGTGTTAGTTTCTGCTCCATAACAAAGTGAATCAGCCATACATATACACATGTTCCCGTATCTCTTCCCTCTTGCGTGTAATGTGTGTTTCTTGTGGATAACTATAGTTGGATCTTGTTTTTTAAAAAATCCATCTGACAGTCTATGCGTTTTGATTGGAATGTTTCACCCATTCATATTATTGATAGCTTGACTCAAGTCTGTAACATGATTTATTTTTTTTTAATTTATTTATTTTATTTTTGGCTGCATTGGGTCTTTGTTGCTGCACATGGGCTTTCTCCAGTTGTGGCGAGCGGGGGCTACTGTTCGTTGTGGTGCTCTGGCTTGTCACTGCGGTGGCTTCTCTTGTTGCAGAACACAGACTCTAGGCACGTGGGCTTCAGTAGCTGTGGCATGTGGGCTCTGTAGTTGTGGCGCATGGGCTTAGTTGCTCTGCAGCAGGTGGGATCTTCCCAGACCAGGGCTCGAACCCATGTCCCCTGCATTGGCAGGTGGATTCTTAACCGCTGCACCACCAGGGAAGCCCAACATGACCTATTTTGACTAAGTTGGAATCTTTCCCATTAACTAATTCATTCAGTATGTACTGAGTACCTACTATGTGCCAGACACTGTGTCAGGTCTTGGGATTACAGAGCTGGCAGTGCCATAGGCATCGACTTTGGAAAGTTCTCAGACTACTGTGGGGAGGTAAATAAACAAATAGGGTGATCAGTGCTATAATAAAGGGGAGCACAGGTTGCTGTGATGATGGAGAGAAGGGCGTCTCAAACGAGGAAAGACTCTGCTGAGGGAGGTGACACCTGAGCTGAGTCCCCAATGATCCATCACCAGACAAGTAGCAGGGTAGAATTTCAGGAAGCAGCATGAATAAAGGCATACCTGCAAGAAGAAGTAGGGCTTGTACTTAGGGGCTGGGATGAGATCTGTGATCTCAGAATTAGATAGAAGCCAGGGCACACAGAGCCTTGCAGGGTACAAGGCATATTTGGACTTTATCCTGAGAGCAGAGAGAAACCATTGGGACATTTTAAGCAGGGGAGTAATGTGCTTTGGTTTGTGTTTTAACTAAATCGCTTTGGCTGCTGTGTGGAGAAGGGACTGGAGAGGGGTAAGAACACACAACAGGGAGCCCAGTTGGAAGGCTGTGGAGTAGTGCTGGGAAGAGGGGTTGGTAGCTTGGCTTGGGAGAGTGGCTGTGGGCCTGCAGAAAGGTGAATGGATTCAGGAGGTATTTAGGAGGAAGACTGGAAAGAATGTGGTGACTGAAGGGTATGGATAGTGGGGATGAGAGGTGGGGGCAAGGAATTTCCTCTAAGGTTTCTGGCTTGGGAAGACTGGAGGAGGAGCTGTGATGGGCAGGGGGATGGGGGATGAGACTAGTTATGTTTTGTTTTGTTTTAAATTTATTTATTTTTATTTATTTATTTTTGGCTGCATTGGGTCTTCATTGCTGCATGCGGGCTTTTCTCTAGTTGCGGTGAGCGGGGGCTACTCTTGGTTGTGGTGTGCAGGCTTCTCACTGCGGTGGCTTCTCTTGTTGCAGAGCACAGGCTCTAGGTGTGCGGGCTTCAGTAGTTGTGGCTCGCGGGCTCAGTAGTTGTGGCTCGTGGGCTCCAGAGCTCAGGCTCAGTAGTTGTGGCACATGGGCTTAGTTTCTCTGCAGCATGTGGGATCTTCCCGGACCAGGGCTCGAACCTGTGTCCCCTGCATTGGCAGGCGGATTCTTAACCATTGTGCCACCAGGGAAGCCCCGAGGCCAGTTTTTTACACAGGGAATTTGAGGAGACTATGGAGTCACCATGTTGGGACGCCCAGAGGCAGTAGATCTGTGCGTTGAGAGATCAGGGCTGCAGATACAGGCTCGGAGTCACGAGGTGCTTATCTCATTGTTAAATTTAAAGTAATTTCTAAATATGTAAGAAATAAATATTATTTGCAATATATAGATAGATTGTCCTCACTAGTTGGTGAGGGTAAAATCAGGGAAACTGAACCTAAATAATAGTAGAAAGAATGAGAAGAGACTGTTTGGAATGGATTGACAAGAGGAAGCCATGCAGAATGGTGTGAAGGCCTTACTGGCATCAGCCCAACATCAGGGCTCTAAGTGAGGGAGAGCCAGAGCACCTCTCAGCTTTGGTGTTTGGATGCCCATTGTTTCCCATTGCATGTGCCAAGCCCAAGAGCCCTGGTGAACAAACGTGCATTCGTGCCATGAAGTGTGTACACTGAAGGATAAATACCTATATTTATTTTTTCTTCCTTTTCTCTACTACTATCCAAAAGCTTAGATTTCTCTAGATCACAGTAGTTCAAGGAGAAGTAAGAGTTTTAGGGTAAGATAAGTAACATTATGGGCATTATCTATAAGTGATCAAATTACTAATGGAGATATTTATTCTCAGGAATCTAGAATCAGCTATTCCATCTTTTGGAATAGCTGGGGTTTTATTGAGGTATAATTGATGTACAAGAAACTGCATATATTTAATGTATACAATTTGATGAGTTTGGACATAGGCTTATGGTTCTTGTTTCAATGACGACATCATCACCACAATCAAGGTAATAGGCAAATTCATCAACTCCGAAAGTTTCCTTGTGTCCTCCTTTTTAGATGTGTGGTGTGGTAAGGACTATTCACATGAGTTCAGCTCTGTCATCTTCATCCTAGGATTTGGAGTCATAAAGACCTGGGTTAAGTGATGGCTCTTTCACTTACCACTTGTGAGACTTTGGGCAAATCACTTCACCTCGTTCTGATCCTCGATTCCCTCATTTGTAAAATTTGTAAAAACTTCACGGGATTGTTCTGAGGCACAGATGCTATAAGGTAAGTGAAAGGGCTTTATAAAGTATAAATTGCTGTTTAAGTATTATTTAATCATTTAACTTCTGATTTCATTGTAAAATGTCAAAGTGTTATTAGAAAAACTGTGAGAGAGACTTCCCTGGTGGCACAGTGGTTAGGAATCCACCTGTCAGGGCAGGGGACGTGGGTTTGAGCCGTCGTTCAGGAAGATCCCACATGCTGTGGAGCAACTAAGCCCATGCACCACAACTACTGAGGCTGAGCTCTAGAGCCCGTGAGCCACAACTACTAAGCCCATGTGCCACAATTACTGAACCTGAGAGCCACAACTACTGAAACCTGTGCGCCTAGAGCCTGTGCTCCGTAACAAGAGAAGCCACTGAATGAGAAGCCCGCGCACCGCAACAAAGAGTAGTCCCCGCTCGCCACAACTAGAGAAAGCCCGTGCGCAGCAACAAAGACCCAACACAGCCAAAAAAAAAAGAAAAAGAAAAAGAAAAACTGTGAGAGTGTTGTTAATATCAGAATGTGTTGCTTTATTTAAAAGCTACTCGTTTAGTCCATTTTCCTCTAATAACAAAGAATATCATTAAGTAGTTATTAGTATCTATGTATCTATGTTCCAAATCTCAGGCTAACCAAGGATTGATTCTATCCAGTTTTTGTCCAGTCTTAGAGGAACACACATGAGGGTATCTATTGATGACTCATTTACTATTTCAAACATACTTATGTAAAAACCTAAAATGTGTCAACTTCCATGGCTTCGTAGCTATCGTTACTCTCCCCTTTAGCCTGAAGTGTTTTAATGGCCCCAAAACATTTATATTATCTGATTTTTGCATATGTTAGGTGAAGCTTGGAATTATTAGTGTTTTCAATGTGTTCTATAAATATTCCTGGTTTCCAGACTGAGCTGGATATATTAAGAAGAGATGAATTTCAGCTCATGTGCATATCCAAAGGATTTTAAGATATTTTAGCTTACCTTTGATGACGTGGAACAGGTGAAGAGCAAAAGACTTTACCCAATGATGAATTTTAACTGGGGAATAGTTATTGTAAGGAGTCGTGTCATCTTTGCCAGATATTTAATCTAGTGTTGGATGCTAGAGGGGAAAATTACATTCTTGCAGAAATCCAGACACTGCAAAAGTTGTATGGAGCTCTGTGGACATTTCCTGATGCCTAGAGATTTGTTTTTCTAATTGTACCTCTGAGTGATGTATTTACAAATGCTGTTACATATGGCGAAGGGCTGTGGTAGATGGTACTGTCCCCTGGGGCACGGGTTCCTGGGTTCCATTCCCAGCTCAGCACAGTAACTCTGGACAAAGCCCCTAGTTTTCTCTGCTTCTGTCTCTTTAATGGCAAAGTGGAAATTAATACTTGCTATCACTGAACTCATGAAGATGCTAGATTGATAATCAGATCATGCCTTAAAACCACTTTGAGTTCTACTGAGAAATGCCTTGTTCTCAAATTGAGTCTGTGGTTTTGTCAGTATAAATATATTGTCAAGAAACCACTGGGGGAGCAAAACACATAGACCAAATAACAGGGGTTAGTGACATCAGTAAACAGAGATGGAAAGGATGGCATTGAAGAAAGCAAAGAGGAAAGTGTTACTCTCCAAGCAGGAGGGAACCACTGAAATGCTGGTCAGATTTAGATAAGGACCATAGCCTGGTGGCTTGAATGGCTTTTGCTCTCTTGTTGGTAATGAACTGAATTTGAAGGGGTAGGGTAAATGGAGGCAACCAGTGGTTGAGCCAAGGTGATACTCTCCATATCTGCCTAGTAAGTTTTTTTTTTAATTTTTATTGGAGTGTACTTGATTTACAATGTTGTGTTAGTTTCAGGTGTACAGCAAAGTGAGTCAGTTATACATATACATGTACCCACTCTTTTTTAGATTCTTTTCCCATATAGGCCATCACAGAGTATTGAGTAGAGTTCCCTGTGCTATACTGTAGGTCCTTATTAGTTATCTATTTTATATATAGTAGTGTGTATATGGCAATCCCAATCTCCCTGTTTATCCCTCCCCCTTCACCTCGTAAGTTTTTGAAAGAGTGTTTAATTGTTCAAATGCTACTGCTGCTTTAATGTCTATAGCTTTTAGACTTTACTCCTTTCAAGGATGTGACCTGTAAGGCAGCAGATAGAAATGATAGCTTATCAGCATCTAATGAGCCAATGATCTACCCTGTCAAATATTCTCCTACGTCGTCCATCCAACCACAGAAATTGAAAGAAAGAAGTCCCGGGGCCCTGACTAAGTCATCGGTGTGTCTAGTTGAAGGATGACGTGGGCATCTCATTGGCTGAGCAGCTTGAAGAGAGGTCTTCTGCTTCAGCCTGAGCCTGCCCAAGCAGGGTCCTGGCTGGCTCTTGACCCGCAGTATGGAAGTAGGAAGGTGAACTTGTAGCCTGTGAATACCTCAAACATGGCATTCACCATGCTATTGCCTTTTAAAAAATTTTTGTATTACCAGATGTGAGCTCTCTAAGGCCAGGGACTGTCTTTCTTGTCTGTCTTCTAGAGCCTTTGTCCATAGCAGTCAATTAATGTTTGTTGAATAAGCAGGATAACTTTCAAGCCCCATAACTCCAACCTGTTAAAAGCCAAACCATTTTGTCTTTTAGTGGATGGCCAGCTTTCAAAGGAACCAGAGTGCTCTCTGAACCAGCACTTCTCAACTTTATTCTGTGCACACGAATCACCTGGGGATCTTGTTAAAATGCAGATTCTGAATCGGTAGATCTGGGATGGAGCCTAAGATTCTTCATTTTTAACAAGCTCCCAGGTGATGCAGATGCTGTTGGTCTCTATACTACACTTTGAGTATCAAGTGTCTAGACCTGGGTCTCTGCCTCATTTCCAAAACTTAATCCATCATCGAGTCTTGTTCATGCTATCGCTTCTGTCCCAATTCTGACCATGTGTCTCTGTTTCTGTTGCCACAACTTTATCTGAAGCCTTCATATTATTTTGCAGGGATTAGTGTAATAGCTTTCATCTAATCTCCCTGGCTCTTTCCCCTGCACACCATTCTCTACACTGCAACCAAAGTGATAGTTCTCAGATACATTTCTGATCATGTTTACCTTTGTAGCCTTCTATGCAGGGTAAAATAGTAACTCCTCTGTTGCTACGTTGCCTTTATATTAGATGGGAGCAGGGGCAGGGGCAAAACAATGTGAGACTTGAGGAACCAAGGGTTTAGGGTGGTGGTGGACCAATTAGGGGCCAATTCATGCATAAGGGCTGCCTACACATACTGTTCCATCCATCTCTCCATTCATCCGTCCATCCTTCCAGCCATCATCCATTTATCCATCCATCCATCCATCCCTTTAGCCATCCACTTACCCATATAGCCAGCCAGCCAGTTATCCAGCCACCCAGTGGACCATCCATCCATCCATCCCTTTAGCCATCCATTTATCCAGCAAGCCAGTTATCCAGCCACCCAATTGACTGACCATCCAGCCAGCCAGTTATCCAGCCACCCAATTGACTGACCATCCATCCATCCATCCATCCATCCATCCATCCATCCATCCATCCATCCACCCACCCACCTATCTATCCGTCCATTTGTCCATTCAGTCAGTTAGCCAGCTGGCCAGGAACCCAACATACTAGGACTGTTGGCTCTTGGACCAGACAGTCAAAAAAGCCTTTTCATGTCATTTACGATAAAACCGCAATAACTTGATATCCATTGTTTCAGATTCTCTGACAGATGAGATATCTCAGAGTTTTCTAGTCAAAATATTTGCTGTTCTGGGCCCAGTCAATCCAAACTCCCTTGCTCACATTCTTTTTTCATTTGAATTACTGAGAATTTTAGTGTACACTGAGTAACAATTTGTTACAAGTCCCATACCAAAAAGATGATTTGCCATTTCCTTTTTCTTTCATATTTCTCTTGTGCTTTTATCCAGGGTTTGGTAGATGGTGAGTGTGTGCAGATTCTGAGTGAGGTGTGAGCTTTGCTGATACTGAACCCATCCAGGGCATGGGATGTAGCTCGTCCCGCCACAGTGCCGACGGTGGCTGCAGCTACGGTAGAATGTCACATTTCCACGATCACTTTTTTTGTTGTTGTTTTGGCTTTAGCAAAGGAGCCCACCTGTGTTTGCTGAGACCTACTCTATCTGGGATGACCAGATTTTAGGGGATGGGGAGAAGAGGAAGGAATGCTATTCTTTTAGTGGGCGGATGGGTGGGAGGAATCTATCTCAGGAATTCTTAGCTCCCTGCTTTCCAGTCTTTAGCCAGCACCCCCTCTGTCCCCACCCTGGCTCCCACCTCTGGAGTGTGGTTGCATTTATGGGAGAATGCTGAGCTCTGTTGACATTTGGTAGCGTTTGTTTTCTTCCCCCTTTAATTTAAAAACTCATCACAGGGGTTGTTCTTTGTTCATCTTTCCTGGTTTTTTTGTACACTGACTAATGCTTACAGCTGGCTTTCTCGAGAGAGACGTACTGGGAAGATCAATCAAATGAGATCTTAAAGGGTAAATCAGGTTTTCAAATGTGTTCAGGCAGCTTCTATTCACTTCATTGAGAAGAAGTGCTTCCAAGGACAGAAATTTGCCCAGTGAAATGCCTCCCAAATTCAGCAGTCATGCCTCGGATGGCTGTTTTGCAGCCTGAGCTTCCAGCTCTGCTTAGATTTCAAATGACCATTTCAAACTCGAGCGTGAGGGGGGAAATGAAGTGCATTTGACATGAAGGAATTTGCTAATGGAAGATCAAAGTTGTAAAAAGTGTACCTTCACATGCGTTACTGGAGGGTTGTGAGGGGAGGGTGGGAAAAGGAAGCTGCCCAGAATACCTTTTTTCAATCATTTCACGTTTTCTTTAGTTGTTCAAGAAGACTCAAGAAATACCTCATTTGAAATGAACATTGTATTGCAGGAAAAAAATGCAGAGCTGTTGTTTAGGCTTTAGAACTCAGTGCTGCAGTCTTGTGTACTCATAGGTGTCCCAAATGAAAATTTTTATCATTGAAGTTGCCTGATTCTGAGCAGAAGGTTTGTGACCACCTTGTAGAAAATTTGAAAACCACGTCTCATCTTTTATCCTCTGGTTGTACCTACGGGATGAAATGAATATTGTAGCCACTTGCCTTAAGAGATTAGCCTGTCTTTACATAGTGACCTTTGGTGACGTGTCCTTGCAGGGGTCTAGTCTGCTAGCTGTTAACTATGGGGGCTTGATCGGAGGATCCCCTCCGCCTATTACACACATCTTAATGAGTCCCTGCCACTGCCACACCAGGAAAAGCAAGTTATTCCCATGAGCCCTTATAGGAAACATAATTAGGCAGATGATTTTGTCAAACATCACCCAACATAGCCCACCATCCAGTATGAATTATTCCTTCATTACATGCTTTTCTAGACAGGCCCTGTTCCCCTCTGTTAGCAGGAAAATTCAGGACTGACTTCCCTAAAGAAGCAGCATGGGCTTAGGGTCAGCCTGAAGGTGTGATCAGAAGAATTAACAAGGCTTTCTTGCCTTCTGCAGGTCATTTGTTCTGAGGTATGGCCGTCATCTGCTTCCAGAACTGGGACGGTTAAGCTGAGGGTGACTGGCTGGCTGCCAGCAGGACGTGGGGCTTTTTGCAGAGTAAACAGAGCAGGGAGCAAGGCTTCACTGACGACCACCCAGTAAGAGAGACCATGCCGTACCTGCCCACATTCCAAGGAGGAAGCAAATGGGCTTCAGTGGAAATCCACTTCTGAAGGCTTTCTTGAGGGGAAGGGGTGGGAGAAATGCCTCCTATCTCGAAAATGATGGCTGTCCATGTGTTTTATATGTCGGGCTCACACCTACAGTTTCATGGGACAGAAGGGTTCTGCTCCTACAATGTTTGAAAATTGAGCTAATGCAGCCTGTTTGTTCTGCAGGGGTTCAGAGAGAAGGTCATGCAGTTAGTTACTGGGCGGGCTGGGACTAGAGCTTGGGCCTCTCGGCTGCCGTCAGATGCTCTGCACCATGTCATAATGCCTCTCCTCTATGGTTGTATTGCATCTTCAGCGAAATTTCCTTTGCACGCAGGTGTTGTAAACTCTTCTTATTAGAAGTTAGCAATAATCACGATGTTTTATGTTACTATAGCCCTTTGCATTTTACTGAGCTGTTTTATATAAACCCTTTCCTTCTGTCTTTACCAAAGCTTGTGAGATGGGGGCAAGGAGGGATATCATCCATTATCATTATCATTATTAATAATACTGTCATCTTCATTCCATGGATGAGGAAACCGGGGCTCAGGGAGGATAAGCAAATGGTTCAAGGTCATGCAGACAGTGACAGAACTGAGATGACTGTGCCTGGGTTCTGACTTCCTCAATGCCCTGTTGTTACACATCAAAGCAAAATGTAAATCTAAAGGTAGATCTTGAGAAACGCGATACTGACTAGATGCTTGCAGGAACATCATTTCACTGCTGAATGCCGCTCCTCTACATGAGAGATTGAGTCACCGTATCCCAGAAACCCCAAGTCACTGGGTGATTTTACCTACAAGTCGTCGCCATAGCCTGAGCCCCGAGGACTATGTTATATTGAATCTCGGTGTTTATAGTAACAGAGGTAGCTAAGGTTCAACAATGGGCTTATGGCCAATGGCAGTGCTTCTTACACCACCAGTGAGAGGGCCTAGCCAAGCAGGAGCTGAGACTGGTCCCAAAGGGCAAGTCTGCCAACGGTCCAGTGGCTAATGTGGGGATTAGCTGTTGCTCTGGGTAATCTGTGTCCAGTTCAGGCTGGCTACAGGGGATCCTCAAAGGCTTGTTTCACTTGGCTCCTTCTTGGTCTGCTGCAATTTCCCCCTTTTCTGCACGTCTTTCCTTTTAAAAATTCAATGAGACATTGGCATTTTTGGAAAGTTGATCATTTTTAAGCTGGCATAGAATTGTTTCTAAATGTTAATACTTAAAAAAATTGTAAGGGAAAAGAAGAAAAGCCCCGCCCACTTGTTTGGTCCCTTTTGAGAGTAGAGTCGGTACCAGTTCCGCGTTTAGGGGTGCAAGCCCAACTCAGCAGGCCTATTGGATGTCCACTGAGGTTCAGAAGACAAAGATTTGGTCACACCAAGAAACTGAATCTTCTCCGTGCTGGCCCTGGGCCCTTCAGGTCAGGGCCCGTGTTGGCGAGTTGGCTGCCTGGAAAATGGTCCTGCCATTCCTTTGAGTTTCTCTTTTGTGAATGAATAGAAAGTTTCCATTTACAAAGCTTTATGATGTTAATTTCACTTAATTCAAGAGGAAAAAAAGCCAAACAGGCAATTATAAGTAAACCACCCTAAGTAACATTTGGCAGTTAGGCTGAAATTTTACAGTCTGTGGTTTTCCTCAGTTCTGAACAGGGACAGGCTTCAGAGCCGGAAGTGAGTTACGTTGACTTGGTACTTGTCAGACAAGGGCCCCTTTTCGCCTTGCTTGGGTAGATTATCAGGGTAGTAACTGTCAATGGATTCCGTAACTCCCGGTAAGTTTAAGCATCTGTTTGTGGGTTGTTAAAGCGATGATATCACACGGAAAGCGCACTGTCAGGGGCATAAACGTTAGCAACATGATGGCACCTTAATAATCTTTTCCTCCCTTTGCAAGAGCAGAATGGGGGTAAGCACAGGGTCTTTTTTTATTATTATTGAAGCAAAAATTTCACATTCTAAGATAAGATGTTTAGTCAATGAGTTTTATTTAATTCAATTGAAATAATTCCATGATGACTTAATAAGCCAAAGTCTAAAAGGGTGGGTAAAAGGACAGCATTTCAGAGCAGGCAATGTAAAGCCGGAGAGAGGGGGAGAGGCAGAGAGGGGGTGGTGAATCAGCCACCATTTGCCAGTACAGTATCAATCAATACAATACAATATTTGACTTGGTGGAACAGACTTTTTTGGTTAATATATTTCTGAATCCCAAATCAGGGAATGCTAGGTCATTTCAATTGCTATACCCTCATACAGGGCCTGGCATCGGGTTAGGGCTCATAAGTTGACTAAGTGTGGAGGACTGAGTTTTGGACGATGCCGCCTAAGGGTCATGGGGTCTAGTGATTCACAAAGGTGAGCAGGACACAGAGGCAAGAAGAGAAGCCATGGGCTGGGAGTTTCATAATGGGTCAATGGAAGGGACAAAGTCTACCAACTGGAAGAGCACAAAGATGAACATTTGGATTTGACAAGAAGGTTCCAAGAGAAATAATAGTGCAATTTTAGGGAGTTAAATTCTGAGCCACAAACCACAGATGACCCTGACATCTTTGTTGGTTGTAAACACCTTTCCAGCCCCATACACAGTGGGGTGCCACAGCCTACATTGATTAAACTATGTATTATATTGAGTTGAATTGAGTGCTGTCTGGGAGAGGGAAGGGAAGTGCTCAAGTGCCTCTAGAAATGCTAACCTGGGCCTGACACCCGGGCAGCTGGGAATTTGGGATAGGCGCGTGAACATGTAGGCTGTCTAGATGTAGAACGGGCGACTCCCAGAGCAGGGAGGACCTGTAGATTTCATTGAGACCAATCCCTTCAACGAACAGATGAGGAAACTGAGGGCGCATGAGGGGAAATGACTGACCCAGGTCACCCACCATGTTAGTTGCACAGTCAACACTAAAATGGAGGCCCTCTAATTCTCCATCTAGAACTTGTTCCCCTTTACACTTCATCATGACTTTGCAATGGAGATCACCCAGATGAGGGTCAGGAGACTCAGAGAATTAAGTGACTTGCCCATGGTGACACTAGTGACTGTCTGATTGTAGAGTCTATGGATGTCATGAGAGGAATATGTCACGATAGACGGTTTTGTGGTGGGAGGAGGTTAGAACTCCTTAAGAGGGATTCTCAGGAAAGGCTACTCTGAGGAGGTTACATGTGAGCTGAAAGCATAGAGAATATGGGGAGGAACTAGCCATGGAAAAGATGGGGGAAGTCCAGGCTGAGGGAATAGCAGTTGCAAAGACCCTGTGGTTGATACGCTCTAAGAACCATTGATGAGATCTTGGCTTGAGCCCTTTGTGGAGGTTATTCTTTGACAGACCCACTGGTCAACTGTTACTTTGCTGGTGTATATAACTCAAGAGTTGGCCTCAGAAGCTCATGTTGCAAAATGCCCCTTAAAACTTGTCTGTTACCTGCTGAGTTTTTGGTAAGAGCAGGATGGATCAATGGAGTATAACGGGGACCAGGAACAGTGGGAAGGAAATTAGTTAGGAATGGCCTATTAAGAGTCTGTAGGACCAGCAGAATGGCCATCATCAAAACATCTACAAACAATAAATGCTGGAGAGGGTGTGGAGAAAAAGGAACCCTCTTGCACTGTTGGTGGGAATGTAAATTGATACAGCCACTATGGAGAACAGTATGGAGGTTCCTTACAAAACTACAAATAGAACTACCATATGACCCAGCAATCCCACTACTGGGCATATACCCTGAGAAAACCATAATTCAAAGAGTCAGGTACCACAGTGTTCATTGCAGCTCTATTTACAATAGCCAGGAGATGGAAGCCACCTAAGTGTCCATTGACAGGTGAATGGATAAAGAAGATGTGGCACATATATACAATGGAATATTACTCAGCCATAAAAAGAAACAAAATTGAGTTATTTGTAGTGAGGTGGATGGACCTAGAGACTGTCATACAGAGTGAAGTAAGTCAGAAAGAGAAAAACAAATACCATATGCTAACACATATATATGGAATCTAAAAAAAAATGGTTCTGAAGAACCTAGGGGCAGGACAGGAATAAAGATGCAGACGTAGAGAATGGACTTGAGGATATGGGGAGGGGGAAGGGTAAGCTGTGACAAAGCGAGAGAGTGGCATGGACATATATACACTACCAAATGTAAAATAGATAGCTAGTGGGAAGCAGCCACATAGCACAGGGAGATCAGCTCCATGCTTTGTGTCCACCTAGAGGGGTGGGATAGGGAGGGTGGGAGGGAGACGCAAGAGGGAGGAGATATGGGAACATATGTATATGTATAGCTGATTCACTTTGTTATAAAGCAGAAACTAACACACCACTGTAAAGCAATTATACTCCAATAAAGATGCTAAAAAAAAAGTCTGTAGGACCAGGTTACTGGTAAAATACTGACAAATATTTCACCTCTAAGACTTTTAGTATACGTCATGCTGCAGGATTCCTAGAAATATTTTTTCCGCTGTCTGTCAGAGGCTCATATTTACAGAGGCAAATGGATCAAAGGCAAGGGACTCCTAGCTGCTAGAAACATGAAACCATCCCTGTGTGGGCTGGGCCCTGGAATGAAGCAATACAAGGCCAGGATGTTACTTCCGGCTCTGGAACTGACTTGTCTTTGACCCTGCAAGTTTTAATTTTCTGCTTTCTGTGTGATATGCATAAAATGTCTCCTCTTTTCCTTTTTACCACAATTGTAATTTCATCGATGGGATTCATGAAAGCATTAATAAAATCCAAACTCTCCGTAGTATGGATCATCAGGGTGTTCTTGGTTGTGATATAAAGAAAAGTGTGTTCTTTGAAAGAGTGTGTATAAGTTGCCTTGTACATTGCCTACAGAGAAAAGATAATGGAACCCAAATGTGGCCTCCTTATTTCCCCCCCTCCTTTTTTTCTCCCCGCTTCGTGATAATGCTTTTCAAGGTTACGTTCTTTGATATTCAGTGTTGTTGAAGGAGAATTAGTTCTGAGATTATTTGCCCCAGCTCCAAAGCAGAAAGTATTTTACTAAAATAGGATCCTTAGGTTTGTTTGGATCTGCTGTTCATTCCTAACAGAAATTCCAAGAACTGTTGGTGACGGTCAAGATTCATAGCAACCTGTTTTCACAAGAGTTAGAAAGAAAAGAATACAATTCTCATAAGGCTCAGGTCCAAATTTGAAGGCTTTCTGGATCTTGGGATGGCAAATGGTGGAGTGAACGTGAATATATTAGGAACTCCTGTTCACATCATCATCTTCTGGCCACTTAAGAGTGGAGTTTAGGCGGGATGGGTGGGTGTTTCTCAGGTCCTCATTTACTAACACCTCTGTAGCTATTTAAGTAATGACCATTCTCACTGGTCGTGAAATTATGCTTTGTGCAATCCTACCACCCGAAGGATCTCACTACGGGCCAGAGGTGGTCACAAGAAATCATTGCTGCTGCTGTAATGCTCCATTATGCGAAGACTAAACCACAAAATGAAGTCATGTACATTTTTGCCTTTGAGAAGTGTTTGGAGGGAAACCAGGATATGAACTATTGCCAAGTGAAATATAATGCCACAGAAAAAAAAGAGAAGATACTGTAAACGTAAAATTATGACAAAACTGACCATCTGGGTTACATATTAAACCACAGCTCTCAATTTGTTATGGTTTGAGGAATGACTTCACAGCGTGCGCCCCTTCCCCTTCCTCAGTCTCAGGAAAGGGTTTTATTTTCATAAATGTAGTTAGCAGAAATTTTGCCTTAACTTCAGTCGTGTTTTTTTTTTTAAAGTTCAAATCAGTAGTTTTTAGTAAAGACCCTGTGTTTACTTACCCCTTTACATTTAGCCTTACTGTATGGTCTTGCATTGCTAATTCCATCTTAGCCGTGGGAAATACACCAGTGTGTAGCCACTGGGCCATGAGAGAAATCAAATCAATGCCGTGTTGACAGTTGAAAAATCTCTCTGCCTGGATTCAGGAAACAAAAGCCTGTTCAACTCACTTTGGAAATCCTGGCATTTTCATATTTTGAGACCACTGAATAGTAGCCCTGTTCTGATAATTGTTTA
Organism: Globicephala melas; assembly: GCF_963455315.2. Classification (NCBI taxonomy): domain Eukaryota; kingdom Metazoa; phylum Chordata; class Mammalia; order Artiodactyla; family Delphinidae; genus Globicephala; species Globicephala melas. The sequence goes on along the minus strand of NC_083335.1, from coordinate 13,729,290 downwards.
AAAGTATTTCACTTAGAGCAGGTTTGCTCAGGCAGAAAATCATATTTATATGTTAACCTGGCTTTAACACCTCATAGCTACCCATTGTCTCTAATCAGAAAAGACAGCCTGGTGATTGGCTTCATGCTGGTTGGGGTCCAGCACACTACAGGCTTTGGAAGTACCTAATTCCAAACTGGGGATTCCAGTGGAGTTATTCTATGGGTCTGGCTTTGAAACATTTCCATTCTTTCTAATTTAGGAAAGCAATGGCACAAACAACCCATGTATAACTCAGCTGCTTTGATGGGACTCTCAAGCCCGCTCCTAGTTTTTTTTTTCCTTTTTTTTAAAACTTTTTGGGATACATAATTCACATACCATACAATTCACCCATTTAAAGGGTACAATTCAGTGGTTTTAAGTGTATTCACAAAATTGTGCATCCAAAACCACAATCGATTTTAGAATATTTTTATTACCCCCAAAAGGAACCCCATACTCCTTAGCCTTCACTCCCAGTCTTCCGTTTTCTCACAGCCCTGACAACCACTAATCAATCTACTTTCTGTCTCTACAGTTTTAATATAAATGCAAAAATGTAATATGTGGTTCTTTGTGACTGGTTTCTTGGTTCATCTATGTTGTAGCATCAATCAGTACCTCCTTTCATTTTATTGCAGAATAATATTCCATTGAATGGATGTACCACATATTATTTACCCATTCATCAGTTGACGGACATTTGGATTGTTTCCACTTTGTGACTATTGTGAATAATGCTGCCATGAACATTTGTGTGCAACTATTTTTTTTCTTTTTTTTTGGCCGTGCCTCGTGGCTTGTGGGATCTTAGTTCCCTGACCAGGGATCGAACCCCGGGCCCTCGGCAGTGAAAGCACAGAGTCCTAACCACTGGGATACCAGGGAATTACCTGTGCAACTATTTCTGTGGGCCTATGCCATCATTTCTCTTGGGTATATACCTTGGAGTGGAACTGTTGGGTCATATGATAACTCTATGTTTAATCCTTTGCAGAACTGCCAGGCTGTTTTTCAAAGTGGCTGCACCCACCAGCAATGTATGAGGGCTCCAATTTCTCAACATTCTTGCCAACACTTGTTACTGTCAATCCTTTTCATAACCATTCTAGTGGGCGTGAAGTGGTATTTCATAGCAATTTTGTTTTCTAATTTTTTTAAGAAGGATATTTATTTATTGATTTATTTTTGGCTGTTTTGGGACTTCATTGCTGCCCGCAGGCTTTCTCTAGTTGTGGAGAGCAGGGGCTACTCTTCCTTGCAGTGCACAGCTTCTCACTGCAGTGGCTTCTCTTGTTGCAGAGCATGGGCTCTAGACATGCGGGCTTCAGTAGTTGTGGCATGTGTGTTGAGTAGTTGTGGCTTGCAGGCTCTAGAGCGCAGGCTCATTGATTGTGGCACATGGGCTTAGTTGCTCCATGACATGTTGAATCTTCTTGGACCAGGGCTCAAACCTGTGTCCCCTGCATTGGCAGGCGGATTCTTAACCACTGTGCCACCAGGGAAGTCCCTTGTAGTAATTTTGACTTGAATTTCCTAATGACTAATTCTGTTGATCACCTTTTCATCTGCTTATTGGCCATTTGTATATTTTCCTTGGATAAATGTCTATTCAGAATCTTTGCTCATTTAAACCTTGGATTATATGACATTTTGGTAGTGAATTGTAATATGCTTTATATATTCTAGATATACATCTTGTATCCATTATGGAATTTGCAAAACTTTTCTGCCATCCTATTAGTTGTGTTTTCACTTTCTTGATGGTGTTCTTTGCAGTACAAAAGTATTTTAATTTTGATGATGTTCACTTTGTTTTTTCTTTTGTTGTTTGTGTTTCTGATGTCATATCTAAGAATTCATTGCCTATCCAAGGTCACAAAGATTTACAGCTACCTTTTCTTCTAAGAGTTTTATAGTCTTAGCAGTTACATTTCTGTCTTTGAGGCATTTTGAGCTAATTTTTGTATATGGTGTGAGGTGGGAGTCCAGGTTCATTCTTTCTCATGTGGATATTGACTTGACCCAAAACCATTTGCTGAAAAGGCTATTGTTGGCAGTTTCTTACCCTACCCCTGCCAGAGTGGTCTCACTCTGGCAACTTCTAGAAGAGCAGACATGGAGTTGAGGTGAGCTGTCTTTGGTGGCAGTGGCACCATAACCACACTCCAAGTTTTTACTTGTGATGATCTGTTCAGTCTCAGTGACATTAATTTGGATCCACTTACAGAAACTTATGGGATTCCTTAGCTAGAGTAGCATTTCATTGTTGCAGAGAGGTAGTGGAGAGTTAATGGGTCACATTATGGGTAAAGCAGAAGACTCCGTATCTAGTGAAGAATGGTATGGGCATGTCACAGCTCTGTCTGTTGCCCCACAATTTTGATGCCTTGGTTTGGCTACTAAACTTATGGAGTTATTACAGGAGATTTCAGAAAGTGACAAGACAAGGATGTCTACATTCTTCTTCAGTATTTCACTGGAAATCCTAGACAGCATAGTAAAGCATGAAAAATAAAAACATATGAGAATTGAGACGAAACAAAACTGTTATTTTGCCCAGATATGACTGTACAAATAGAAAATCCACAAGACTCTTCAAATAAATGTTTAAACTTAATGAAAGTTAAGCAAAGTTGCTTCATATAAAGTTAGTATAAAAATCAGTTGCATTTCTACATATGAACACATTAAATACTTAGGAAAAGTAACAAAAGTGGTACAAGACTTCTCTGAAGTTTATAGAAATTTATTGAGAAATAGTAAAGATGGCCTGCCCAAGTGGAGAGATAAACTGCATATATGGATTAGATAATTAGATATTATGAAACTGTTAATTCTCCCCAAATTGATCTACAGATCCAATGTAATTGCAATCAAAATCCCAATTATTTTTGTGGGACTTGTTAAGCTGATTTTTAAACACAAGGGAATGGAAAGAGCCAAAAAGACGAGATATTCTTGAACAACCACAAAATGGGCTAACTTGCCCCTCCAGACGTCAAACTGCAATAAATCAGACGGTGTATTAATGCTGGAGCAGTTGTGTAAACCGTGGAACAGAATTTGAGAAACAGATCCAGGAATACATGGACTTTGACATACCTTAGAGGAGGCATTGCAAATCAGTGGTGAATGGATAGACTTTTCATAAAGGGAGTGGGACATTTGGATATCCATATAGGAAGAAAAGTTTCCCAGATTACTGCCTTATCATACAAACAAAAAAAATCAATTCTAGATTTATTAAAAACCTAGATGTGAAAAGCAAAGCTAAAAAGCCTTTTGAAGATAACATAAGAGAGTGTCTCTATGACCTCAGGGTAGAAAAGACCTTATTAAACAAGTCATTAAAAAGTGAGAACTGTAAAGGAAAGGTTTTACGTTCAAGTTCATTGAAGTGGAGTAACTTTCTTCATCAAAAGATACCATAAGGATAATAACAAGTCACAAATTGGAAAAAGATATTTGCAAAAACATTGCACATGGTTGAATATCTAGAATACACAAAGAACTACAGCTGGGAAAAAAAGAAAAATAAAAAAATAAGTGAAAGACCAATAAGTACTGTACAAAAGGAGAAAAACTAAACGGCCAATAAACAAACATTTATTCAGCCTTGTTAGTAATTAGATATGCAAATTAAAATCACACTGAGACACCATTACACCATGAAATTAGCAAAAATTAAAGTGTCTGATACACCAAGCATTGGTACTATGGCAATTGGAGTCTGACCCACTTCTGTGGGAGTGTAAGGTGATACAAGTAGGTTGGAAAACAATTTGACAGTATCTACTAAAATCCAAAATCCTGTATGCATACCCCTATGACTCAGCAATGACGTTCCTAACTATAGACCTTAGATATTCCACCATGAGAGATACAACAAAAATATTCATAGCAGCATAGTTTGTAATAGTGAAAACCAGAAATGTTTATCAATAGGACCGTTGACAACTTGTGGTATATTCATACAATGAAATATGAAACAACAGTGATAATGAACAAGCAAGAAGTAAAGAGATAATGACCACAAGAGTCAGGATGTGGAGACCTCTGGGTGTGCAAGGGATGTTACTTGCTGGAGAGATCTGAGGGCTTCAGGGCTGTGATCAGTGTCCTATAGCTAAACTTAGGTCATGGCCACATGAAGCCTTTGCTTCATAATCTTTCATTGTTACATATGGGTGAAAACATTGTATGCTATGATTAATTTGTAAAATGAACATGTCCATTACTATGACATAAAATACACAGTAATGTTTTTAAGCCAAGAAGCAGAATTGTGGTACAAAAATGCTTTTTTTGAGCTTGTTTTTTAAGAAAACATGTAGGTTTTGAAATATTAGCATGCAAACAATGTCATCTTTTTGTACTGCAAAATAATTGTCATAAATTCTATGTAATAAAAATTGATATTATGGCATAAAAAAGGCGATTGTTTTCCCACTGAATTGTTTCCCCATTGGCTTAGCACCCTTGTTGAAAATCAGTTGACCATAAATATTAGAGTTTATTTCTCTATTCTCAATTCTGTTCTATTGACCTATAAGTCTATTCTTATGCCAGTATCACACAGTCTTGATTAATGTTTTGAAATAGGGAAATGTAAGTTCTCCAACTTTGTTCTTTTTCATGAATGTTTTGGAAAGAAATTCTAGCTCTTTTCTATTTCTGTGTGAATTTTAAGATCAGCTTGTCTTTTTTTTTTTTTTTTTTTTTTGCGGTACGCGGACCTCTCACTGCTGTGGCCTCTCCCGTTGCGGAGCACAGGCTCCGGACGCGCAGGCTCAGCGGCCATGGCTCACGGGCCCAGCCGCTCCGCGGCATGTGGGATCATCCCGGACCGGGGCACGAACCCATGTCCCCTGCATCGGCAGGCGGACTCTCAACCGCTGCGCCACCAGGGAAGCCCTCAGCTTGTCTATTTTGCAAAGAAAGCTGGGATTTTAATAGGCATTGCATTGAATCTGTAGGTCAATTTGGAGAGTATTGCTATCCTAACTGTATCAAGTCTTCTGATTCATGAACATGGGGTGTCTTCTCATTTCTTTTGGTGCTCTTAATTTCTTTCTACAATGTATTTTAGTTTTCAGAGCATATATTTTGCACTTATTAAATTTATTCCTATGTACTTTATTTTTAGGATGCTATTACAAGTGTAATGGTTTTCTTAATTTCATTTTCAGTTTGTTCGTTGCTACTGTATAGAAAGATAATTGATTTTTAAATGTTGACTGTGTATCCTGAAACCATCCTGAACTTGTTTGTTAGTTCTGCTATAATTTTAGTGCATTCCTTAGGATTTTCTATATATAAGATCATGTTATCTGCAAATAGAGATAGCTTTACTTCTTCCTTTTCAGTCAGGATGCCTTTTATTTCATTGTCTTGCTTAATTACCCTGCCTAAAACTTCCAGTACAACGTTGAATAAAAGTGGCTAAAACAGACATCCTTGTCTTGTTTCTGATCTCAGGGAGAAAGCATTCAGTCTTTCCCCATTTAGTATAACTTTAACTGTGGATTTTTCCTGGGTGCTCTTTCTTAGTTGGAGGAAATTAATGCCCCCCCTTTAACCCATTGATTACCAGAGTGGATTTAGGCGGCCCTGCTACTTTGGAAAGTGCAGCCTTTTTCTTAAATCTTACTCCATTTTATCCCTCTAAGAGATGCATGATTTTGCAAAGACTACAAACTTCTTAGTTCGAAGAGGATCCTCCTTGTTCTTCACTCCACATATAATGAGCCTCCATCGCAAAATAAGCTCTTTGGATCCTTTATTCCCTACAGACCAGACTTCTTAAGTTATTAGGCTATGGGTGACAGACACATTTCATTTCCTGTGATAATTCTGATATTTTGGTAGTAGCTTCCTGAAGCCAAGGGATCTGAGGCTATGTATAGCCTCAGTGCTGTCATTAATTAGTGATGTCTGCCACTGGTCTGGTAGTATGGAAGTGTGCAAATAGATGCAACCCCTGGAGTAGGCTCTGCCTGTGCCACAGTCAATTCCAGTGTCTCTTTGTTTTAAGTCTTTGTACGCCTTGCTGCTTCTGCATAATTTGGTCTTGTGGCCCCATACTCCTTTATACAGCCTTCTCTTCCCTGGTTCTCTGTTACAAAGCAGTATTCCATGTCTCCTATAAACTCTCTTCCCTTCCCTCCTCTGACTCTTCTCTCAACATATCCCTCTAGCTTTCTAAACTGAGCCTTGGATCCTTTTCTGTATCTTCCATGTTTATACTTAGCATGTTCAATCTTTCCTGTAGCTTTCTCATCAAACGAAGTATATTTATAATGGCTGTTTTAATGTCCTTGTATGCTAATTTTATGATTTCTGTCATTTCTGAGTCTGTTTCTGTTGTTTTTTTCTCCTTGCTTAAGAGTTCTATCTTACTGATTCTTTGCATGTCTGATAATTTTTATTGGATGTTGGATATTATAAATTTTATATTGTTGGGTGCTGGATTTTATTGTATTCCTTTAAATATTATTGAACTTTGAACTGGGGTACAGTCAACTGGAATCAGTTTGGTCCTTTTGAAGCTTGCTTTATGCTTTATTAGGATAGTATCCGTGCAGCCTTTAGCCTAGGGCAAATTTTGTCCCACTACTGAGGCAATACACTTATGAGGGCGCTAATTAATGCCCCATGTATTACAAGATCTTTCCACTCTGCTGCTGTCCGTTTGTGTACTTCTGGGGATAGTTCTTCCTACTTTATTTTTCAGTGATTCTTTCCTTGGTCTTGGGTGGTTTCTTCCCCATATATGAGCAGATGAATACCCAGCTGAAGACACGAGGGGACCCTTCTGAAGACCTCTGGATCTCTCTCCTGTGCAGCTCTCTGGTGTTTTTTCTCCATAAGTTTTAACTGCTTCGGTCTCCCCACACTATGATCTCTGTCTCTTCAACACACAGAAGTCACTGGGCTCTGTTTCTATTCCCCGTCCTTGCACTGTAGCACAGAAATCCTCTCCAGGCAGTAATCTAGGGCAGTTGCCGTGTTTGCCTTATTTGTTCCCCTTCTCTCAGCGATCACAGTCCTGCACGGCCTGTTGTCCAGTGTCTGTAAACTATTTGTTTTCATATATTTTGTCCAGTTCTCTAGTGGTTTAATTTGATTCCTTTTACTCCATCATGGTTGGAAGCAGAAGTTGTTAATACATATTTGAGATGTCAGATTGAATTTACAGTGGCCCCTCAAGTGCTGATTTTTCAGCTTATTAAAATCCAGAGTAGCTTATATATATTTACCTGAAGTCAGTAAAGAGAGCGTGTATAAAAGGATACCTTTTTTGAACCTAGTAGTTAGTAGAAGTATCTAGAAGATAAAACATTTTGTTTTCTGAACTACTGGGAAGATGCAAAGCCATTTAAAGCACTGACTCACTCTAACAACATACTGGTTAAGGTGATATTTAGCAGCAGAAATGACTCATCTGAGACTATACAACGAATCCAATTACTCCAGGTCCCAAATGGTAAGAATTGAAACTCATCTGTTACTAGGGTTGTAGATAGAAGAGGGTAGCGCATAGGTTGAGAGGCTTCACATCTCCATTTTCTTGTATGTTCCCTACTCCTGGAGCTGCCTTCCCTTTTTCTTTCTGCATGTTTAGAGACCCAGGTCGTATCAATGATCTCTGGACAATAAGAGCTGCCATTTATCCAGCACTTACTATGTGCCTTGCACTGTAATAAGTACTTTATATATTCTCTTTCACTGACTCCTCACATTGTGCTACTACTATTACCATTTTAGAGGTGAAGCAACTCAGATACAGAGAGGTTTAATTATGTACTTAAAGGCCATACAGCTAGTAATTGGCTGAGCTAGGACCAGAACCCACACCTTTTGGGTGCCATAATCTGTATTTCTGCCTTCATATCTCCATCTGAACTGTTAAGAAAGCTAGGCTCTCCTGTTTTTCCATATTAATTTCTACATCATCTGGCATCTTTCTACCCACCCCCCATATCTATTTTAGGCTACCCCTGGCCCAGGAAGAGCATGGATGTTACTCAATAACAGGTATCTCTCAATCTCTAAAATGTTCCACATTCTGATTGAGTTCCATCTTACAGTTCTACGTGGTGGACTTCCTTATTGTCTCCTGCTCAGACCTTGCTCATTTCTGCCTTTATTTATTTATTTTTATAAATTTATTTATTTATTTTTGGCTGCATTGGGTCTTTGTTGCTGTGCACGGGCTTTCTCTAGTTGTGGCGACCAGGGGCTACTCTTCGTTGAGGTGCGCAGGCTTCTGATTGTGGTGGCTTCTCTTATTACGGAGCATGAACTCTAGGCATGCGGGCTTCAGTGGTTGTGGTGCATGGGCTCAGTAGTTGTGGCTCGTGGGCTCTAGAGCGGAGGCTCGGTAGTTGTGGCACATGGGCTTAGCTGCTCCATGGCATGTGGGATCTTCCTGGACCAGGGCTCGAACCCATGTCCCCTGCATTGGCAGGCGGTTTCTTAACCACTGCACCACCAGGGAAGCCCTCATTTCTGCCTTTAAATCTCATGTTCCTTCAAAGCCCAAGACTTGACTCTTTCATGTTGTCTTTCTTGGTGGACCATGTCCTGCAGAAATCCTTCTGACACTTATCAGCACTTGCTTTGGATTTGGTTACATGGTCTTTCTGACTTTCTCATGTGGTACACTGACTCTCTAGTTGTTTATGACATATCACCCCTATATCTATATTATAACCTGCTCCAAATTCCCAATCATAAAGTATTCACTGAGTTCTTAATATGAGCAAACAATGAATTTAATATTCCCTTTAATAAGAGAGGCAATCTTTCCACTCTTAATGTTTGTTAGTCCTCCAGTTATTTAGTATGGGGATCTGCCAGGAGACAAGATTAGAATGATGCTCCTATAGAAGCAAAAGAGGCACCTGAGTTGTGTAAATAGTTTTCGTCAAGCTTGTGCACTATACACTGTAGGCATGCAGAATCACTCAGTCCATTGATAAGACCTAAGGCAACAGATTAGAAACCACAGGCCAGTGTCCCTAGGTAGAAGGGATAGTTGATAGCAGAAAGAGGAAACAGGTTAATCTAACAAGTACAACCAGCTGCTAGATAGTTGTTTCCATGTCAATATCATCATTGAGCATCATGTTATAACTTGATACAGTGACAGATATTCCTAAAGACCCTGAGACAAATGTATATAAAGTCCTCATCAAATGCCTGACACATGTAAAGCACTGAATAAAGCTCACACACACATATTTGAATGAAAAAGTTATTATAATCATTATACTTTATATATATCATCATATACAGTATACTATATGTATACTATATACATTATACTCTGACTTCTTTAAAGTCAGAGAAGTATAAAAGACACATCTTAGAATAATTTCCATGGAAGTAGTTAGAATTTAAAAATGATTGTAGTTCATTGAGAAGTACCTTCAGTTATCACAATGGAACACTGCTTTCTCCAATGTGGCTGAAAAAATGAGGAGCCCTTGTATTTCACAAAAGAAGAATTTCTTCTCTCTACACGGTCAGATTAATGAACACACTTTAAAATAAAATTATGTAATTGCTACGTTCTTCTTGGTGGCATGCTCTCTGTGCTAAATTTAAGTGCCAGTGAAAGGTCATGGGTTAGAGGAGGACAAGGTTAATTTCTTAGTTTACTGGAGTAGTGAAACTCAAAGGATCAGTGATAGAATTTGACCTGAGTGACAAGAAGAAGGAAGAGGTTTTGGTTTTATAGGTAAAATAAAATTGGCTGCACTTGAAGTGAAATTTGAAAATATATATTTACTTAGTTTTCTTGGTAATATTCTGTTTCTCACATTAAACTGGACTTCCTGCCCTTCAGCCCATGTTCTCCCTTTGGAAACTGTATCATCTTTTAAAATGTAATAGGTGACTTTCCTAGTCATCTTTTCCATTACAAAAAAATAGGTCTATTTTTTCTTAGTAATTTGAAAGCTATTGTGGCTGTGTTGTGATGCCATAGCCCCAAAATGGACTTCACAAGTCCATCTGTAATTCCATCACAAGCACCCCAGTGCTGACCTGCTGGGTGCCAGAGGTGAATCGGGACATGTCCACGTTATGCAAAGCCCCAAGCACATCAAACAGAGAAGCTAGGCGAGTTGTGGATGAAGCTCCTGCGATGAGGTGGAAGGAGCGCTGAATTTGCAGTCTAAAGGCCTGGATTCTGGACCTGGCTCTGTCCCTGACCATTTGGAAATTAGTCTCACGGTGTGTAGTTAGGAAACACAGCCACCCGTATACCTCTAGGAAATGGACATCCTCCTTGGTGACATTAGATAGACCCCAACACCGTCTTCATTCTTCTTCACTCTCGTCTTCCTCGGCTTCAGTCAGACCATCTTGGTGCGATGGCCCCTCCACCTTCCCCACTACCACTCAGGCCCTGGGTGTCTCCCAGTCTGGGAACTCTGTTGGATTTCATGAACAATGCTAGCTGTGTGGCATTCGAACTTATATCCTGAGCCTTTGCTTCAGTCTTCCCCTTTACGCCCAGAGGCACACATCAGAGAAATGGTCAATAGAGCCTCAGACCCCTAATTTTGCATGCATAAGCCCCGTGAGCCATCTGGTCCTCTCATCCCACTTAGAGCGATTGCACACTGCTCTCATTTCCTTCCATTTACATCTACAGAGAGGTTTTTTAGTTTACTAAGCACTGACATATGACAGTTGTTAAGATGTAATACAAATCTTAACAGTAAGAACATTAAGTGCCATTTGTCAAGTGATTACTATGAGTCAGGCACAAAAACCCTTTGACATATAGATAGAGTTGAGGAAGCATCCTCACAGAAGTTGAGGGATTTGCCCACAGTCACGTGCTAGCAAATAATAGAGCTTGGTCTCAGAGCCTAGGTCCTCATTCTACCACATCTCACTGCTTCTTTAGGCCCTGATGTCTCTACCATACCCATCAATGTTTCTCAAATGTCATGTGTATATGCATCAACTGGGAATCTTGTAAAATGCAGATCTTGAGCCAGTACCTCTGGGATGAGACCTGGGATTCTGTGTTTCTACCAAGTTTCCAGGTGATGCCAAAGCTGCTGATCCGTGGACCACATTTTGATTAGCAAGAGCATCCACTATCAGGAATACAAGGGACTCAAGAATATTATAACGTGACTGGGCATGTTAAAAGTATCGTTGAAGTGATATTACAGGGTAAAGTGTTCTTTTGCTTTTAAAGACCGTATTGAATATGATGCTCAGTTCTATTGACAAAACGTTTTGTTCCTTCAATTAACAAAATCTTTGTAAAAATTTAGGTGACGGAATGCACCATGTTATAACACTTTTACTCTACTTGTGACTTCAGCATGACATTGGTGACATTCTAAGCAGGGGCCTTTGAATGTGCTTCAGGAAGTTTCTACACTTCCCCTGCCCAAGATTATAGACAGACTCATTCATGTATGTGTATATGTGCATTTTCTGAGCAAAGGATCTGGAATTGTTCATCACACTCTCCTTGGACCTGTGAACTAAAGTAAGTTAAGAACCACTGCATTTTTAAGGTTAACTTAATATATGCCCTGCAAACAGATTGTACCTTCTTTTTTTCTTTCCCCTGTGCTGTTTGATTCCACTTATACGAGGTGCCTAGAATAGTCAAATTCATAGAGTCGGAAAGTACACTGGTAGATGCCAGGGGCCAGGGGGTGGGGAGTGGGGAGGGGGAATGGGGAATTAGTGTTTAAAGGGTACAGAGTTTCAGTTTAGGAAGGTGAAAAACTCGGGAGCTGGATGGTGGTGAGAGTTGCACAACAGCGTGAATGTACTTAGTGCCACTGAACTGTACAGTTAAATAGGGTTAAAATAGTATGTTTTATATTATGTGACTTTTACCACAATGAAAAAAACATTAAAAAAATAAAAGGAGGTGTTGAATATAAAGAGTTAAAAAAAAAAGGAAGAACCACTGCTACAGCAGAAATGTGCACTCCTTCAAATGGTTCTGGAACTTCCCTGTTACCAAAGCCTTGACCAAGAAGGGTACATAGTAATATATACAATTTATTTGTATCAGATGCTGTGAGTTCCCAGGCTGCTGACTACATAATTGAAGCCCTTTGAAGATGCCAGTTGATAGCTATAATTAGGTAAAAATAAATGTACTAGACCCTTTAGATAACTTTCCTAATGACTGTCAGCCAAAGCCCAGGCAGAAGTACTCCCCGAGTTCCCTAGAGTTGAGAGCCAGTGACCTTCAGCTTCCCTCCCCCACCCTTGTGATTGTCATTAGAGCTGTACCTATGTGACAGCCTCAACCAGCAGCATGGTGGGAGTGAGGTCCATCTGTACTTATCCAGGTTTCTTCACTTTCAACATCTGTAACCACAAAATGGGTTTGATCAATATTGGATCATTAGTCACCAAGAAGTAATTACAGAATTAAAAATAAAAAAACAATATATGCACACGGGCTTGTGGTACTCTAAGCACACCAAGCCATTCTGATGATTCAAGCTGGAAACAGGTCTTATCCTGATAATGGCCATCAAAGCCCACACTTTAAACCAATATCCATTCATGTATACATTTCCATATTTTTCATAGAGCTGAGTGCTTGGGAGCTATGGCCCTGGAGTCAGACTGCATGGATTAAAATTCGAATTCTTCCACTTAATAGCTGTGTGACATTGGACATGGTACTTGTCATCTCTGTTTCTTCTTCCTGCATCATGAGCATAATGATTGTAATAATGACATGCTGACCTCATAGGGTTGTTTTGAAGATTAAATGAAATAATTTCTGTAAAGCACACAGCCCAATGCCTGGCACACAGTAAGTATTCATAGTTATTATTATTCTCTAAGCCAAAAATCATGTGTCTTGTTTTACAGGAGCATTGGGTATGAGGAGTTAGTGTTGCTTATAAAGCTGAACTCTTGAAGTTAGTGGGGGAGAAATTAGAAATCTTTGTGTTATCTATCGTAGTCTTTCTACCCATCACCTACTTACTTCTGCATTGATGACTGGTCTAATGCATCACTGCTTCTCTGCTCTTCTAGCTTTCATGATATGCATTTCTGCTCCATTTTCCTCCACTCATGTACCCAGTAGCACAGTCACACAGTTGATCTTTTTTATTTTTATTTTTCCGGCTGTATTGAGATATAATCGACATATAAAACTGCGTAAATTTAAGGTGTATAACGTGATGCTTTGATATACGTATATATTGATATACATATATACCACAGTAAGGTTAGTTGACACGTCCATCACCTCACATAGTTTTCTTTTTGTGTGTGTGGTGAGAACATTTAAGATCTACTCTCTAAGCAACTTTCAAGGACAGTTGACCCTTGAGCAACACGGGTTTGAATTGCAGGGGTCCACTTATAGGTCTTTTTTTCCCCACTAAGTACGTAGTACTGTACTACAGGATCTGTGATTGGTTGAATCCGTGGATTCAGAGCACACATATGGAGGAACCACGGACATGTAGGGCTGACTGTAAAGTCATACGTGGATTTTCAACTGTGCAGAAGGTCGGTGCCCCTAATCCCCGAGTTGTTCAAGGGTCAGCTGTATATGATACAGTGTCGTTAACTATGGTCACCATGCTGAACACACATTTGATCGTATACTTTTTGTATGTGGCTCCACTCCGAAGACCTCAACCTGTGACACATTCGTTCCTGACTACATCCATCTCTTCCTTTCTCCCCTCCTGAACCTGCTCTTGGTACCCTCAGGACTTGGTGGTCTTCATGCCTTTCCTTTTTGACTCAGTACGGAAGTTGCTCCCCATTTTCAATTGCCCCCCCACCATGGGTTAAGCACTCAAAAAGTTGATGAAATAAACTCTACTAAATTTATAACACATCTTCTCAGATGAGATTCTTCTCTCTAAACTTCTTTACTGCATTTATTTTAATTTTGAGGTAGAGGGAGGTGGGAAAATATGGAAGGAGCCAGGAAGACATGAAGGTGTGCTTGAGAGAAAGGAATATATCAGTGAACAAGCATCTTGTTAGCATTTGTGATGTAGCGGCAAGTCCTGGAGAAGTTTTGACTTGCATCGGGAGACCTGGAGCGTCCCTACAGAAGCTGGACACCGACTACCTGGCACTCATTTTGAAGAGGGGCTCCTGTGTTAGGTACAAGGTTGGATTAAAGTGTCCCCTGAAGTCTAGCTCAGTGTACCATTGGGAGTGTTGTGTTCTAATAGGCAAGAATAAGAAATGGAGAAGTGCCAAGAGCAATAGTGATGGGAAAAGAGTTTCATGTCCCCACAGGTCCTTCGGCTGCTACGTTGACTGTTTCTCCATTAGTCAATGAGCTGCTACAGCACAGAAAGTGAGTCTTTCTTTAAATCTTTTTTTTAAAATTGAGATATAATTGACATTTGACATTCTATTCGTTTCAAGGATACACTATGATGATTCAATATTTGCATATATTGCAAAATGATCACCACAGCTAGTGTGAGTCTCCAATTGTATTTCCAGTGCCCAGAACAGAGGCTTGTACCCAGGATGTGTTCAATTGATGTGTAATGGATAAAAATAAATTGAATTGAAGATTGAACTGAACTCAAAAGCTAAGGTTCCTTCTAGCCTGAAAGCCTGGATTCCTCTGCTTTCAACCATGACAGGTGTGGCTAAGTCTCCTGGAGGGAAAACCCTGTGCTCCTTTTGTTTTTAACCACCTCTTTGTGGTTGGATAGTATAGGTTTTCAGTCAAGTCCTGGGAGGTTGTCAGTTTCCTGTTGTACTTACCAGGATGTTACAGGATTTCAAATAAGCTCCAAACAGTATGTTTCCAGGAGTTGAGATATAGCCACACTTTCTATACATACCATGGTCTGAAAGCATGTTACTCTTTAGAATAAGCATTCTTCTTTTTGATGCACAGGATTTCTTCACGGAGTGGCTGTTAGGCATTGGGAAGGGGCATTTCACACCTCAGCTTGGCCTTAGCAGGACTCTAGTTACAAGGTGGAATTCCTCAAGAGGTTAGCCTTTGCACTATCAGCTACTTTGCATGTGGTTTAAGACTGGACCATAGAACTCACTGTTCTTCTGCTTAGGGAGAAAGAGGTTGAAAGCCCTCGAAACTGGGTTTTGCATTCCAATTTGCTAATTAAACATAGATGTTAATTCCTTAAATGCTTGTAATTAGTAATTCTTGTGATTTGTATTGGTTTTTGTCAGGCAGTCTGGGGAACTGGAAGCAACTGGGGCATTGCTGGCTTTGGTGAAGTTTATTTCTTTTTATGAAATTCTTCATCTTGGAAATGGGGTTTTCACATATTGCTTTCCCAGGCATCATTACTGATTTTCTGGGTTTTATTTCAGGAATGGGACTGGTTTGGGGTGCCAGGGAAGCATGTTGTGGTGCTCTGTATTAAAGTTGTACCATCCAAGAAAATTTTCTGATTGTATGTGGTGTCTAGGATGTGGTACCTTATTGAAAATGTTCCATATTTTGACTGTATGATGGGTTTATTATCCTTGATTTATATTCCAAATGATCTTATTTTCTTTTGATTAATATTTTGTGCAGTTTTTGAGATTCTATTTTGCTTTCTAGTGTCATTTCCATGCATTTCATTGGCATTTGCTATCATTCACCACCTTTGAGCATTAAAAACAAAGCAAATACATTCTTTGTAGCCTAGAATCTCTCTTCATTTTAAAATTCACATTGAACATGAGCTGAACCAATTACCATAGCCTTGGTAGCAGCAGTTAGTTTACAACTGCTTATTGCTTGGAATAATACATCTTGCTAGCAGGTTTTCTTAAAAATCCTATCCTTCCAAATGACTCTTTTCCCCGCATCTTTAAAAAATATTCTTACTCTTGTGGTTCCATTCTCTTGGAATGTTATTCAATTCCATCTTCTACTTGATCTTCAAGGCTACCCCCTCTAAGAAGACTCTGCAAACTTCCCTCCCTCCATATTTGAAATGGATGGCTTTGTCACTACATATTGGTACAGTGGGGCTTCCTCAAGGCCTCTCTTACCCTCCTTGCCAAGGCGCCAGTGAACTCTTGGCTACTGTTGCCATTAGGTTGGCAGGTACTTGAGAAAAGCAAGTATGCAGATTGGATCTGATCCCTACAGTGACTTGCATAGTGCCTGACGCATGCATGTTTGTTGCATGAACAACCTTCCTTATTATATTGAGCTGATCCTTTTGGAGAGCACTGGTTGAATCAAATGGAGTGTGTGAAACCGGATCTGACCATAAGTTGACAGAGCTGAAGGGTTAGAGTTGGAAGACTTAATTTAAGCCCCAGACCTGCTACTGATTAGTACTGTGACCTTCAGTTACTTCACTTTTCGGAGCCAGTTTCCTCATTTTATCTATTGTACATATTAATAATACTTGATGTAGATAATTTGAAAAGTTGCTGTGAGGATTAAAAGAGGGAGTATATGTATAAACCTTTTAGAAACTGCAAGTGTATACGCATGTAGTAAATTTCCATTTTGAGAGCCTCATATTTCTTGATCTGTAAAAGAGAGATGATAATACCTACTTTCCTTATTGGGTTATGGTGAAGATTAAGTAAGGTAGCATAAGATGACATACGTGGAAGTGCTTAGCAAATAGTAGGTGTTTAATCACTGTTGCCTGGATGTAAATTCTCTTCTGTGGACTGTCCTGATGTGGGGCTTTCCCAGGTCCTGAAGAATGTGTGTGGAAGTCAGGCTGCTTGTGTCTTGGATTGGACACAGCTTTTTTCTTTTTTTTTTTTTCAGCCTTGCTAGCTCCAGCTTCTTACTTGAAATTGATGCATTTTACAAAATGCAAAGTAATTAAATTTCCTAGTACATGTTTCCAGGTCTTTGAATGGCAGCCAGTAAAAAAGGCTAAATATTATTCTTTTAGAATTCATGTCCTTGATGTGGAGGAAATATCATATTTACTTGCACATATTCTCACCTCGGATTTTGAGTAGAAAACGAAGAAAAATGTTTTCCCCTCTGAATCTCCCTCTTGAAGATGTTATTTGTATTGAAACAGCTATGGCAGCTGCCAGCACAGGAGCGTGATTTTCCTTTGCCAAGGTAAACCAAAGGTTAAAATCACAGAGTGAAGTAATCAGGCCCCTGCTGTTGGGCTGGAACGTGAGCTGATTCCTTGCAGTCACTCAATGTTCTGCCCCCTCAAGCTGTCTCTCACCTCCCTCCCACCATAAAGGAGTAGGTGTTCCTTCAGGACGATTCACCACCTCCCTCCTTCTATCCCTGTGTTTTCCACCTACACTTACTTCCAAAAACCTCTCCACCCTATGGTTGATGTTTCTTTCCAGGGACCAAAGGCAATCAAGCCTGAAAACTAAAATTCAGTGGATAAACAAGGTCCTACTATATAGCACAGGGAATTGTATTCCATATCCTATGATAAACCGTAATGGAAAAGAATATGAAAAATAATGTGTATATGTGTATAACTGAATCACTGTGCTGTACAGCAGAAAGTAACACAACATTGTAAATCAACTCTACTGCAATTAAAAAAAAAAACTAAAATTCACAAGAAAAGGCAATCCTAAATGTAACCCCACTCCATGCCCATTACCTGAAAATAAGCTGTTATTCTGTCTCCAGAATACCACTAAAAGAACTATTGAAAGAGAAAGGAAGGTCAGGAGATCCAGATTCCAATGAACATAACACCTGATGCCTGTGGAACCCTGGATGGGTCTCAGTTCTTTAGTAAACGGGGACTGGTATCTCAAAGGTTAATAAAGTTTGCCTAAGGTGACTGTGGTTTAGGCCTTCCATTCTCACATAAATTACCCATCCTCCAGTCCCCTTTGTCCCTTGACATTTTCACCACAAAGGAGCTAGGGGTGCTCAGAGGGATTACCTAAGCAAGCCCATATTTATCACAGGACGGGATTATAGACCTGCATTTTGGAAAAGAGGTATTTCAGGATTTTCTCAGTATTGAAGCCCCTCATTGTGGGACTGTGGTGGTTTTTAAATCCCCTGCATTGAAATGATTAACCAGTAAAACTTTCAGTTACAGCATGTTTTCCAAAGAAGCTGAGATTTTTCTTTTAATGACTCTCTCTTTGGATTTTTCACTTCACATCCTTTTGGAGACCCTGAGGCAGTATTTTTTTTTTAAAGAATCTGAAAAAGAATTTATCGATGTCTCTCTGTAAGTGAATCAAGTAGATATACAGCAGAAAGAAACACAGCATTGAAAATCAGCTCTACCCCATTATAAAAATATAGATAAAATACAAAAATAAAAGAGAGAGTGAGAGAGAGAGAAATTCTTACAAAATTAATTCAGGGGTGGTGACGCAACTTGGAGTCACATCATCTGGACCCACAGCTGTCCTGGGTCCTACGGCTGGACACTCGTGGGGTTGAGCGGCTTGGTGAGGATGTGCCAGCAAATGCAGCCCCACTGGAGTTAATACTGCCTGGTCCCCATTCCATGGGTCCCAAATCTCCAGGTGCAGGGGACCCTTCCTACAGCTAAAACATGCCTGGGACACCCAGAGGATGGTGGACCATCTGGTCGGGAAGAGTTTGGAAAAGTCACCTCATCTCTACATCTCCTGGTTGTCAGGCTCCCCCCTCCAGCTGAGGCAGTATTTTTGTGGGCTAACAGAAAACAGAGGGTTGATGTAAAACCAAGTGTTCCCTCACTCCTGCTTCCTGCTCTGCCCCCGCCCCCCACAAAGTTTTATGTTCTTGAAAGTGTGCTGAATTTTAAAATAAAACTTCCACTTCTCATCTCAGCCTTGGACACTTTAGCCTTAGGTGTGTTTTTCTACAGATATATTACATCCCCATTTCTATCAGCTAAAGAAAATGAATTCATTCAAGGTCTCCTCTGCCATCCATCAAGGGCCTCCACTAGGAACTTTCCAGAAAGATCTGTGCTAATTGCAAGCTAACCAGTTACCTAGCCCATAACAAAATGCTCAGACATCTTGGGTGCTGCTTACAGATGGAGGGAGAGAGAGGAAGCAGCTGGCTGGGTTCCTTACTTTTTTCACATGCTAGCCTGCTAACCTATGCAGATGGGGGACTTTGGGACTGCTCATTACCTCTCAAACAGGGCTGGGCATGTAGACACTGGGGCTCCATCTCCAGAGAGCTGAACTCTAACTCAGGGTCCTTGAACCCTTTAAATCCTGAACTTGAGCCTTGAACTGAAGGAAGCATTAAATATAAGCTCCATGTTTAAAATCAATTGAACTTCCTCCCCACTCTCTACTCCTCCCAGGGACAATGTTAGCACCTTGTAGTCCTGCTATTACTGACAAGATGGCAAGACATGCCACCAGCTGGGACCGTATTCTACAACCTGAACTCCCCCCCTCCCCCCCGCCACCTGTCCTCTGCCCCAGGCTTTGGCACTCCCTGCAGTTTCATTGCTTTGCTTGTGAATCATGCTTCTTGTTAGAGGGTAGCCAACGGCTTTCTTGTCACTGGGAAGTGGATTTCATTTCCTCTCCTCCTGGACTTCCGCTTTGTGATCCATGGCCCTCTCTGAGGTGGCAGGGGCAATACCCCCGACTCTCCGCTGCCCACGTTCTGCCGTGGGTTTCCCTTCTGGAAGGGGGGTGGGTGGGTGTGGGAGAGCCTCTCCCACATGGTGGAACAGACAGCCAAGTCCAGGGAGGCCTTTGGCAGTCACTTTGGCCCGGATATTGTGCTGGACCAAGACTGAGCTAGGATTTGGGTTTTTCATTTTCACACAGCCGGTTTGAAGGGGTGGAAGCACAGGTGGGGTTCTGAGGACCCCTGAGTGGAGTAACACTGGGGGGAGGGTTTGCTCTGAACCTTGAGAGAGTTCCCATAAGCACCTCCAGGAGGGTCTGGCATCCTGGGCTGTGTGTGTGGAGGCTTTTTACCATGACCTGTCTCTTTGGCTTCTCTGTGCTCTAAGGAAGGTGTTTCACAATTGAAACAAAGTTGTATTGACGGTTCTGCTTATCGATTCAAATTCTTCCTTTTTGCAGGGGCAGCTCTAGGATAAATTCTTCTTGCCAGTTTTTATGGATCACTTGTTTGCCTAAAAGTACACACAGAGAATTCCCAAGGCCCGAGTGAGAATTGTGGGAAAGTGCCTTCTTGGGTCTAGGGCAATTCTGCAGCTTCAGGGTTATTGATAAACCTGGCAGAGGGCAGCGTACAAAGCCTCTGGCTGCTTGGGGAGAAATCTGGTGTTCGGGGGCTACTCTCAGGAAGTAGGAGGGAGTTGTAGAAAGCTGTCAACTGCATAAAGATGATGTCTCAGCACTTGGGGGGACAGTTTGTCTGCTGTTAGGTCAGTGAAGCTGTGGATTCATGTTGCAGGAGCCTGAGTTGAGGGCTGCTCACAACCTTACCCTCTGTCTAGGTCAGTTCTCTCCGCTCTGAGTCCCATAACACATTCTTATTCTTGATCATTAAGTAGACTGACACTTCTGTTCTTAACCAGTTCATGTGTTTGCTGAACTGATGGCTGCTCATGTCATTAAAACTATTCATTCATTCTCTCACTCTTGTTCAATCAAAAAGTGTGTTTCAAAATCAAGTCTATGCTGTGCATATAGTTGCATAAGTATGAATGGATGCTTCAGGCAAATGCAGTTTAATGAAGTTTGCCATGGGGGCTTCTGTTTCTCAAGTATTTTAATATCTTTTCATAACCAGAGGTCTGATGGCAAGGGGAAATTGCTGGGAATGAGAGCTTTGGAATAGCATAATATTTAAATGCATGAGCAAGGGCCCAGAATCTCTTATTGTCCACCCATGGAATAACTTAGTTTCCCGTCTTCCCCAGGGGGAAATTTAATAGGATGAGTGGCGATAGAAAGAGCAGCAAGCTTACGTCACCGATACAGTAGAAAGAGTGATCTGGAGCAGCGGTCCCCAACCTTTTTGACACCAAGGACCAGTTTCGTGGAAGACAATTTTTCCATGGATGGGGGCAGGGAGGATGGTCCAGGCGGTAATGTGAGCGATGGGGAGCGGCAGATGAAGCTTGGCTCTTTGCCTGCCGCTCACCTCCTGCTGTGCGGCCTGGTTCCTAACAGGCCATGGACCGGCACCTGTCCGAGGCCTGGGGGTTGGGGACCCCTGACCTGGAGCATCCTGCTCTGGCCTTGTGGTTCTGTGGTAGCAGCAAGACAGCAAAACAGAGGAGTTGGTACATTATATAGACTTGTCGCTGAGTACCCGATCACAAAATGGCCATGTTACACATTTCGGTGCTTACCAGGGCCAAAGCTTCCCCTTCCTTTCTAAGTTGTTTTTTTTTTTTTTTAAATCCCTGAGAGGTTTAATTGGCCTTAATGCGGTTTGGGGAGATTGCAGGAGGTGATGCGCTGGGTTGGAAAATGGCTTGCTGACTCAGCCGTGGGACTTAGCAGCGCATTGCCTTTACTCCTGAGGACTCGAGGAAGGAAGCGCTTGGACCTCTCCAGACCTTTGATCAGCTTGCCCAGAAAGAAGGCATTTTATTGATTGTTTCATGGCTATCTTTTTTTATTGTTCAAAGTATCTATGTTGTAAAGTGTCTTGGTACAATATGATTCTGAAATGATCTCACAATGAGTTATTTTTCTTACTTTCAAAAACAGCAATCTTGGTAGTTTCTTAGTATCCCAAAGGAACAGGGAATCAGCTTCTGTCTTAGCAGTCCATTCAGGCTGCTATAGCAGAATACTATATACATTCATTTCTCACAGTTCTGGAGGCTGGAGAGTGTTAAGTTAGGGCACTGGCAAATTAGGTGTGTGGTGAGAACTCGCTTCCTGGTTCATAGACTGCCATCTTCTAGCTGTGTTCTCACATGGCCGAAGGAGCTCTCTCTGAGGTCTATAAAAGGGCACTGATCCCATTCATTAGGGCTCCATCCTTATGACCTAATCACCTCCCAAGGGCCCCACCTCCAAATACCATCACACTGGGAGTTAGGATGACACATATGAATTTGGGTGGGGGGTGGGGGGTACAAACATTCAGTCTATAGCAGCTTCTTGTGAACTTTTTCTGGTTGTGAATATTAAATATTTTAAATAATAAGCAAATCTACAGCGTTCATATGATCATATTAAGGGATTCTGTTAAATTACAAGATTTATTATTATGTTTGCAAAATAGTACTGAGGCACTTGATTTGTTTCAGAAGCACTCCACTGGGAATTAGTGCACATGGGTTTTGTGACTCTGCCACTAATTAGCTGAGACCTTGGGTAAGTCACTTCCCCTCTCTTCCCAGTCAGCGTCCTGATCTGTAAAAATGAGGGGTTTCTTAGTCCCCTCTAAGTCCCTCACCAGCTTTAACATTTTAAGGTTTAAAAAAAGCCCATAGGAGACAGCCTAGTCTTTGGAATCTTTTCCACATTGGTAGTTTAAACAAATGGAGAGGTAGTTGAAAGACTGACTTTAAAATCTAGTACAAGGACTTTACCTACAGGGGGATTTTAACTGATTTCTTGAGTAAGACTATGATCAATTCCCAGTTCTCTGCACCAGTAAAGGACAACTGATGTGGATCACTTGAAGGTCTTCCCCACCTGCACTCCCACCTCCAGTAGTTCTAACTTTTGTGCCTCAGAGTGATATTGGAATGTGTTCATGTCTTTGCATATACAACTAATCATGGTGAGAAGTGCCCCCTAGGAAGGTGTTTGGAGGCAAGGGAAATTAGTGGCCGGGGGAGTACCTTCACACTGTTGGTAACTTAAGGAATATTAAGCTCACCAAGAGTTTATCACACTTTGGAGGAATTATTTTAACCAAATTTATAAGACACTGCTCTATAACTATAAAGTGCCTTTTCGTTCATTTGCTAATTATATTGTCAACTGACACTGATTTCTCAAACCCTTAAGATGGTACCCTTTAGTGGGGATTCCACTTGGGACACCAAGTTCTAAACTAGTGAATGCTCCATGGATAATATTTCCACGAATATGATCTTTTTTCCAGTAGAGATTGTTCTGCTGAGATGCCAAATCTCAATCCTGAAGAATCAGAGCACCTTTTGGAGTTATTTTCCAGGGCTGAGCACATGCTTGTCCACCTTGATTAGACTGATGTATTCCTTCTGCTTCCTAAGCCACTGATTTATAAATGGTCTCTTGCTGTGAGGTACAAATATGAGTTCCTGATTAAGACCCTTTTCATTTTACCAGTAGAGACTTTAATATTTATTTGAAAACAAGTGTAGGTCACACTTTTACTACTACAACAACAGTTACCAGAAAGTGTTTACTGTGTGCCGGGTTGTGTGCTAAGTGCTTTCCATGAAGTATCTTCTTTAGTCACCACATCAACCCAGATGCAGATCTGTCCAAGAGAAATTTCTGCAATGATGGAAATGTTCCACAATACCAGTATTATCCAACTCTGGTAGCCACTAGCACATGTGAATACTGAGCACTTGAAATATTTCTAGTGGAAACAAGAAGTTGATGTTTTTATTCTGTTTGATTGTGATTCATTAAATGTAAGCAGCCAGTGTGACCAGTAGCTGCAGTATTGGACGATGCAGGTATGAGGTATAAGTACTTTCGTTATTCTCACTTTACATGTAAAGAAGCTATGGATCGAAGAGGCTAAATAATTTTCTCAAGGTCACAGAGCTAGCAAATGGCAGAGCAGGGATTTGATTCTAAAGCCAGTGTCCTTATTTCATTGCTATTCTGTGGTCACCACTTAGACGGTGCCCCTTCTGTTGTGTCCAGTTTGTGAAGAAACACCTGGATCCAGTACACTTGTAATTAACCAAAGAAAGAAAGCTGATAAATACAAAATAAAGGACAACAGTCATTAAAACAGCATGAACCTGGTCCCCCAATAGTATTATGGCTAATGGAACAGAGGAAAAGGTATATAGATATGAAAATAGATAACATTGTATTGTGTAATTGAAATTTGCTAAGTGAGCAGAACTTAAATGTTCTCACCAAAAAAAGAAACAGAGAGAAATATGTGAGGTGGTGGATGTGCTAATTAACTAGGACAGAGGAATCCTTTCATAATATATTCGTATATCAAATCATCATGATGTACACATTAAATATCTTACAGTTTTGTCCATTATCTCTTAACAAAGCTCAAAGAAATTAAAAAAGGGAAAAAGAAAATAGATGTTTGTTATATTTATATTCATATATGTATATAATTGAATACATGGTAAACTGGACATTATGAAAGAATTAAGGAAGAGAAGAGCTACTTAACTGGTTTGGGGAAAACTGGTTATCAAATAAATAAACATAAGCTCCTAACCTGATATATTATAGGAAAATAGATTCCAAGAGGCATATGATTCAATTATTAAAGAATAAACTTATTAAAAAAAATCAGATCACAAGAGAAAAAACGGCTGAAAATTCATTTAAGAAACCATCTGTTATGTGGTAAGTTCTGAAGAAATCATGAAGGAAAAAAATTACGGATTTGAATAATTAAGAAGTAAAAACTTAGTGAACAATAAAAATATACTTAGAATAAAAAGGATGACAGATTTGGGGAATATTTGCAACAAGTAAGACAGAAAAGGGTGCTAATTAGATTTTCAGTAAGAAAAACCTTAGGACACTCAGGTAAGTTAATGGAAAAGAACATGAACAGACAATTGACATAACAAGGGATGCAAATAGTGAATAAAACTTATGGGGAACAGTTGAAATGGGGCTTTTCAAAGAGGTACAAGTTAAGTGATGAAAAGACAGCATCTTATACCTTTTGAATTTAGAAAAATTTAAGAAAATAATAATTCTCTGTGTTGGAGAGAAGGTGGTAAAACTGATGTATTTATATGTTGCTTGTGGCAGGTGAAGTTATTCTGATTTAGAAAGCAAATTTGATAAAATAATCAAGAATCATAAAAATGTTTATTACCTCTGACTTAATGATCCCCTCCAAAAATTTATCTGAAGAAAAAACCCTTAAGGAAAAATTTACCTCCTTCCACCACTAAATCTTGAAAGTGGAAAAAAAGTGTACATATTGATTGAATTTGTGAAGATTAAAAATTATAGCGTTAGTCCTAATAAGGAAGGAAAGGGAAGCAATAGAAAATATCCAGTCATTGGTGGAGATGGTTAAGTAAATTATGATAGGTACACTCTAAGGAATATTATACATCTGTTAAAATGATCATTACGGCCACTATGTAGGAATATGGAAAATGGTCATAGTGGCAAATGAAAAACAGTAGGATGCAGATTCATACCTGGGCTAAGTAATATTTCAACTATGTCCCAAGATACACATGCATATGGACCCAGACTACAAAGGAACTCAGGGAAGTGAAAACAGTTGGTATATTAGGGTCATGGGATTGTGGGTGATTTCTTTTTCTTACCAATGTCCTATTTAGCAATGAATAAAAATATAGAAATGAAAACATGAACAGGCAGTCGCAGACGTGAATTATATTCATAAAGCACTGTTGCTTGTTGGAAGCTGCCCCTTTCCCCACTTTGTCCTCAGACTCCTTGTTTAGATGAGCAGCAAGTGACTGGAATTATCCGACCTTCATTGGAACACAATCAGTAGAAGAAAGTACTGCTTTATGTGAAGAGATTTATTCTGTGATGGTTGGCAGGAGAAAGGATGTACAAAGACTCTGTGTGGGCAGATTCAGCAGAGGTAGTGGGAATGAAAGAGGAGGCCATCTGGTAGAATGTGCTGTGGCAAATTAAACTGCAGATTATGAACATGAAATACCAGAAGAAAATCCAAATGCAGTGGACTTGGAAAAAGCCCAGCTGAAGCACTATAAAACAAATCAACTACAGACTGACAGTATGCCACTCATAAGCTCAGATATGCCCATTACCAAGGAGAACATCATTCAAGCCAGATTTTGCAGACCACATTCTATGTGGAAAAAAATCAACAAACTGCCCCCCCACCCCCGCCGCACACACACAGATGCCTTAGACGGAGCTACTGTTTCAATGAATATGGTAAATGCAGAATTAATAGGAAGGCATTGGGTTTGATTTGAGAGTCGTGTTCGTTGATGAACTCTAACACCCAAACCAGACATGTATGTGGATATGCACTGTGTTTCCTTCCTACCCTCCATGCATCCCTTCCATCCTCCCTTCCTTCTCTCCCCTGACCCCCGCCTTTTCTTTCCTTCTTTTCCTAAGCAGTTCTGGTCCCTACCCTTTAGTGCATATTCAGCGACTTCTGCTTTTTCCCACCTTCTGTGCTTTGACTGCTTCCATTAGAGTGTTGATAAATTTGTCACGATCCTTGTCCATATAGAGTTCTTGCTGTATTTCAAACCTCTTTATGGCAGCTCTGCTGTTAAGTGTGCTTTCAATGACACCGTGGTTCTGCTGTGGCTTTGGAGTGGGTTTGGTTTTCTTTCCAAAGAGATAGCTCCATGTGATGGCTTGATTGAGGAGGGGCACAAAAGCAGTGGATGTGTTTGAAAGGCTGTCACTGGGAAGAGGGACTTGGATATTTCCCATGTGGCTAGAAAGAACACAATAAATCCCAGTGGGAGGTGGATTTCAACTCTGGAAAAGGAAGCACCTTCTAATATAGCAGGTCAAAGATGGTATGGGTTATTTCCAGGGCCGACATGTCTGGGTGTACAATTTGTTCATTGTACAACGGTACCTGGCTACGGAAATGAATGAGAGATGAGATGCAGCCCGTGCTTTGCTCACTAAGCTCTGGATTTCGGAATGGGGCCATGTCAGCCGGGAGGAAGGGGTGCCTGGAAAGAGCATCTTTGAGGCTTCCACATAGAGGCACCACATGTGCTAGGGGTAGCCCCAGCTGCTCCAGGAGGGGAGTGCCTTCTCTCCAGTTCGATTGTTAGCAAGGAGAGAATGGCTTAGCTTACACACTAGAGGAAGTGTTCACTTTTCCCCATCACCTCATTTCCCAGATGTGCTTTGACTCTACCGCCCTACCGAACAATCCCCTTCTCTCACCTTGTCTGTGGCCATCTTGCATCTTCTCATCTCACATATGCTAACAACATCCACATTAAGACTCCCACCTTCCTGGAGATGGGTAGGTGCCATTACGCACAGTGCTGGGTTCAATTCTCATTTCGGAGAGTGTGCCTTCTCTCTTTTTTGTTGCAGAAGATCAGCACCCCATTCTGGCTCACCCCCTCGTGCTTTGTAACGACTGCAGGGGATAATGCAAACTGAATGCACTTTGAAAACGGTTAAGAAATGTCATTACTTGTATTATTAAATGAGACCCTGTAACATTAGGTAATCAACAGGCTCAGAACTCCACTAAAGACACTAATATGTCTTTAGTGGCGACAAGTGCTGCTTGTTTTGTCATCAGGAATTCCCCGACCACTGCAGTACATAGCTGAGTTTCTATTCATCAACCCCCATGCAGGGCTGACATCCACACCATCATCTGGCTCTCAGGGTATAGCATTTGGTAGTTTAGTCATCCTTTTGTGTGTACATTTTGTTTTCCCCAAATAGACTGCAAACTCCTGGCGCTGGGTGCCATGCCATATACTCTCTTGGAATTCCCAACAGGACATCATATAATACATACTTTTTGAGTTGAACTGAATTAATTCTTCCTTTTTACTTCTCTCCCTCCCTTCCTTCAAGAAATATGTTCTGAGTGTCTGCCGTGTTTCAGTCATCGTTCTAAGGAACAAAACAGACAAATGTCCCTGCCTTCGTGGAGCTTTCTACTCTTGTCCCGATCTGCCTTTTACTAGTTGTGTGTGGCCTCAACCAAACCACTTCTGTCTCTGGGACTGTGTACCCTCCTGTGTACACTAAATGTTTCCATCTTTCCTTCCTATTGTTTTTTCTTCAACCATCTTCTCCACCTTTACTTGCTTTCTTGGTCACGTCTTTATTTTCCCACAATTCAAAATCTTGAGTACTAGAAGGAAAATAACAAGGATGCCCTTTTTCATATGACTCATCTTTGGGTATTTCTATAGCTCTATTTGCCTAGATCATTCTTTTCTCTTTCTCTGTTATAGATTTTTTTTTTTAGCCCAAAGACAGTGCCTATTTTATTTCCACCTTGAGTGCCCAGTTCACAATGTGCTTTTACTCAGTTTTTCATGTATTACTTTGGATTTTCTCCCATTACAGCATCAACCTTCTTTTGTTTATTTCGTTTAGTCTTCTGTACTGAGAGCAGCTCCCAGAGTTATAGCCTTGGATTCTCGAGCTGCAGGAGATTGCTTGTTTAACCATGATCAATCCTCAGGAGAAAATTGGGTCTTTTTTCTCCTATAATTTTATTTGTTTAAATCTTGACTGCTTATAGTAAATATTCTCTCAGAGATAATTTCATTTCCAAATAATTTGGTATCTGATTTGATGCAGCTTGAGTGTTTATTTTGGGGATATCGTTTTTCTTTTATAATGAGTTTCCCACAATAGCTTTGTTTAATGTTGTCACATCTTCTTTTTGCCAGGCTGCCAGCAGGATTCTGGTTAGCTTTCCTGGAGTAATATTAGTTTACTAGTAGTAATTAGCCCTCAAGAAAGTTCTTTGTTAGCAGTAGCATTTGGTTTTCGCCAAAAAAACAAAAACAAAAACCTCCAATTAAAAAAATGTGATTAATTTTTAAAATTCGAAGGAAATATGATACATTTACTCCTATATGATTTTTATAGTGTTTGCAATCCAGTGATCATTTTCATATTATTTAAGTTTCAGTTTCAAGATGCTAAGGTAGATTTATATTTACATATTTTCTAAGTCAGGAACTAAATGTATTCTTTTAGGAATGTATACTAATTCAGGTTTATTTATTAAATGAGCTTGGTCTAGGGAGATGAAGCTTCTATTTTCGATTCATAATTTCACACATGTCAAGTTTAAATTTACGTGAGAACTCTAATAATGACCTGTCTTTGGTGGTGGTTTCCAAGATACCATGAGCATTGTAATTAGCGATAAGGAAAGCACTGACCAGCTCAGGGAACCACATATTAGTTGCGTGGCATGAAAAGGAAATACTTCATTTCAGAAAGTCACTTTTCTTCTTAAGCAAGGAACAGTGAAAGTCACTTTAAACTGTTTCAAATGAATTCCATATGGCAACTGGGATGCATCTCAAGATTTGGGCCATGTAAATTTGAGGCACCTGGGAGAAGAGAGTTGACTCCAGTCCAACAACTTCACAAATTTCTACTTAGTAAATCACTGGGAACCGCTTATTCTTATTCTTGTTCTTGTTCTTATTCTTACTCTTATTCTTATTCAAATCAGTTGTTTCATTTCAATACATCTATAGAAGGTAATCTTCTTGCTGTGTCTTCATAGGGTGGAAGGGTGAGGGAGCTTTCTGGGGCCTCTTTCATAAGGGCACTAATCCCATTCATGAGGGCTCCACCCCCATGACCTAATCACCTCCCAAAGGCCCCACCTCCAAATACCATCACATTGGGGATTAGATTTCAACATGAATCTTGGGGGGACAAAAACATTCAGTCTGTGGCAGTTTTACTTCCAGATTCGTGGGTCTGGAAATGTTACACACATGTAATGGTTTATGCTCTTTAAAATGCTTTTGCACTGATCTCAATTTTATTCTGCCTAGTGGGGCAGGGATTCTCTGTTTCATAGGTGAAGACATTGACTTACTCGAGGGTCCACTGTGCGTTAGAGACAGGAACTGGGACTAGAAGCACAGTTTTTCTTTTTCCACAGCACTCGGCCATTGCAACTACGTTTTGCTCTTTCACTCACATTGACATTAATAGGTTAGTACCAAAATCCTTTAAGACACAGGAGGAGTAATTAAGTTTCAGTCTCCTCAAACAAGATATCCATCTATAAAAAGATGGATGTTGTAGGACCATGAAGATGGCAGTCTTAAAAAAAATCTCAGCAAAGAATAGTGTTGTGACTAGCGATGGAATGAAAGCTGTGAGAATTGCACAGATTCCAAAATGCTTTTAAACCAGGCTGCTGGTCCTCTTTCCACATGGGGAGTGTGGTTGTGTGGCTTGTGGGTATTTGTTTGTCCCTAAGTGGCTCTTGAGCTCCTGCTTCAAGCCTCCCACAGTCCCAGCCCAAGGCTCACAATGCCTTACCCCCCAGGACACAATTCATTTACAATCACAATGTAACATTTTAGAAGACTTGGTGTTTTGGGGAAACAGTGGGTCCAACTCTTGATTATTTACAGTCTGGTTATCCTTGTTGGAGAATATTCTGCCTCATTTTGCTTCCCACTGTCTGCATGCCTACCTTTTACTTTTGTAAGCTCCAGATTCAAAGTCTGTAGGATTGGAGAGGGGAGGATGGATGGAAACAGTTTTACTTTCTTACAGCTCTTGCAAGTGAAAATAGTTAAATGAGGATGGGGCTGACACTCTTGGTATGGTGTGTTGGGAGATTGTGGATTTCAGTTACCTGTGCTCATGCTGTTGCCCAGGACTACAAATTATCGGCAGCTGGCTCTAAATGAAAGACTAGATAAATCTTGATTTGAAGTTACCTAGTGTCTCCAGGATGGCAGGGAAGATCTCCAACAGGCGGCAGAGACTGGGGCTCTCAGCCGTGTGTTGGCCTCCCATTTGGAACCCCTTTCCTGCTTTCATCAGAACCTTGACACGTAAATGACTAACTTGCCGTGGCATCCATTTATCCATTTTATAGAATGGCTGTAGGTAAGTACAGGGCCATAATTTGAATCCTATACTGGGATGGGTCCCCAGGCTCATTAACTGATGACAGGATAGGAGAAGACTTTGACACCTACAGATTCATTAGAGAGCTGGGCAGATTTATGTCAAGGAGGTCAGCCTTGGAAACTTGATGAATTTCTGTGGGTGGATGGCAGTGCAGATAGGCAAGAATGATGCTTTAAATTGAATCTGCATCTGCACCAAGAATGTTTTGCTATAGTACTGCCTGTCCCAAATCCTAATTGAAGGGGAAAGTGAATAACATATTGATGGTCTTTCTGAAATGGATTAGAAATAGGGCTGGAAATCAGAAGCTGAGAAGAGGGATATACAAACATTTATAAAGGTGGACCCTAATAAATGGAGCGTACTATGATTACATTAATAACAGACAATGTCTTATGCTATCATACATAATGTTAAAGCCCCTCTTTGGTTACTTCTACCCTTGCTGACACCACGGCAGTTTTGGAGGCTGCTGGTGGAGGGAAATAGGATGAAAATTTCTTGGAGTGTATCTTTTCAATAATGCAAAAGACATAGATCAGTGTTTCTCAACCTTGTTTTCATGATCATCCCTGTAAGAAAGAAGGTTAAATTCAATTTAACTTATCCCTAACAATAGCAATTAAATACTAAGGAGTAAGATTTTGGCCGGGAGGAGGGTAGGATTGGATTGTGAAGGGCCACAAACCACTGTAATATCTGAGATTTTTATTCACCCTCCCTAAGAATGAATTTTCTTCCCCTCGTGGGCGATATTGCCCTTGTAGAAAATGCATGATAGATCTGTGAAACCAGACAATTTGTGAAGTGATATTTAATTGTCCCTAGTTATGGATATTGTTTCCACCGCCCACATTAGTTATCTCCAACAGGAGGGCAGTAACGCTGCTTAGGTTCTTACCGTGTATTCGATACTTCCCAGGCGATGTTTCATTTAATTCTCACCACAACTCTGAAGTTGAGAGGTTAAGCGATGTTCCCAAATTCACACAGTGGCTTGAACCCAGGTCTTTCTGATGCCAGAGATGACGATCTTTCTATAAAGGAGGGTGTTTATTTCTAAAGTTGATTTTGGAATCTCTGGATTGCCTTTTGGGTACAGTTGCATAGAGGTAGAAGTGAGGAATTTGATTAGAACTAAATTTTGTCTCTCTCTCCTCCCATCCCCATGGGTTAAAATGTGCTTCCTAGTATGGAAGTAACTAGGAAATAGTTATGGAACCATTTGGAAATAACCTTAGTTTCTTGATCTGTGTGGAGATCCTAGCACCTCTGTGAATTGCATACATTGGATATGGTTAATAATCTAACAAAGATTTTATAGATCTTATACTAGCCTCTACATAGATTCATGGTTCTGCATTTTACCAAAAATTGACTTCCAATTGTGGAGTTGGAAGAAGACAATAGATGACAAAGAATGTTACACAAGTAGCAGAGCCATGATCACTTGCACAGAATTGGTAAAAAAAAAAAAAAAACCCAAAAACCCAAAAAACCAAAACCAAAACGGGAACGGGGGGCAGAATAAGCTGATTTCCAACATGCAGTGCCTGAGAATTAGCTCTGCACATAAAACCGAGCCAGGATACTTTAACCTGGCTCTGGAGAGAGAATACATCAGGTTGTATTTCACGTGGGTGTGTATGATGTGGAAGTGTGTGTGTGTAGATGTAGAGAGCCGTTTCTTGTCTGGACTTTTTAGCCTTTATATTTAAAGTAAATTATGCCCATACATATGTATGTGTAGATTTCCCACCTGTGCTCTCACAGATGTTCTCTAACACACCCAGCCCCCAACCCTTTCTTTCTCCCCACTTGGCAGTGGTGCAAGTAAACAAAACTGGAAATACTGGGTCCCACAGTAGTTAGTAACGGATTGGTAGGTGCTCCTCTCATTTTAGACATGGAGAAATTGAGGTCCTCAGATGCCACACGAAGTGAAATTCAGATTGCCTGACTTGAACTGGCATATTGCATTGTCTGTCTGCCATAATTGTTCCTGACTCTTTGCTTCTTAGAAAAAGAGAGAATGCAAAAAATATGTTGGCAGCTGCATCTGGTGGCCAGAGAACAATTCTGGGCCAGAGGTAAGCTTTAAAGTGAACAAAAAGTGGGGAAAGTTGACTCACCAGAGCATGTCATTTTTAACTTAATAATACATTGGTTAGAAAATAGACTTCAAGAAAATGGAGATCTTTCTTGCAAAAATATTTTTAAAATAAAAATTTGAGGGCTTCCCTGGTGGCGCAGTGGTTGAGAGTCCGCCTGCCGATGCAGGGGACACGGGTTTGTGACCCGGTCCCGGAGGATCCCACATGCTGCGGAGCGGCTGGGCCCGTGAGCCATGGCCGCTGGGCCTGCGCGTCCGGAGCCTGTGCGCCGCAACGGGAGAGGCCACAACAGTGAGAGGCCCACGTACCGCAAAATAAATAAATAAATAGGGCTTCCCTGGTGGTGCAGTGGTTGAGAGTCCACCTGCCGATGCAGGGGACACGGGTTCGTGCCCCGGTCCGGGAAGATCCCACGTGCCGCGGAGCGGCTGGGCCCGTGAGCCATGGCCGCTGAGCCTGCACGTCCGGAGCCTGTGCTCTGCAATGGGGAGGCTGCGGCAGTGAGAGGCCCGCGTACCGCAAAAAAAAAAAAAATTAAAAAAAAATAAATAAAAATAAAAATTTGAGAGAATATTATAAAATCATATACCATATCTTTCCCCAAACACAAAACTCAACTGAAATTTGACTTTTGGTTTTGGGAAGCCAAAAGTCGATCCATCTCAATGTAGAAGATGAACAAGTGATTGCTAGTCTGTGAAGAGAGCCTTCTGCTAGGAGGTGGCTGACTGGGTACTGGGTCCTAACTTGTTTTTCCATGGACATGCTGTGTGACCTTGGTCAGGTGAAATCACCTCTCTGGACCTTGATATCTTTTTCTGTAGTTGTGTATACAAAGTTCATTTGATAGATAATAAAATATCCTTGGTTGATATGAGGTAGGTACAATAAATATGGATCAAACCTTATTATTTGTGTATTAGGTAAAGCAGAGCTGTTGACATTCACAGTGTCACCAAGTGAGTAATTTATAAAATCAGTGTGCCCCATTGAAACATTTCTACCTTTTCCAGATTTTTTATTTTATTGAATACTTGGGTTCTGCTTAGGGTGAATGCAGAAAAGTATTGTTTTTGCAGTGCTAATATTTGTAGTACAATGGTTCCCATAGGTGGGAATGATTGTCTGATAACGTTAGCATAACCCCTGTGATCTAATGTGGGCTTCTGTGATTATAATGATTTTGATTTGAAAAGACAGTTGTGTTTGGCTGGCAACCTCCCCCCTTGATTTTTTCCATATAAAGTTCTTTGGCTCCTTGGAAGCCATGCTGTACAGTATGTGTAGTTGGAATACCTTCTGCTCCTTGCATCCAGGTTTTTGACTGTGTCTTTGCATTGTCAGTGGGAGGGCTGGAGAGTTAATATGCTGTGTTGCCTGAAGGCATAAAGGCACAAATTATTTCTGCAATCAAAAGTCACCACAAGGAATTTATTACAAATTATAACAGAGAGAAAAGCAGACACTAAAAGGAGATTTTTATCTTTGTTTGCTTTTTATTTCAGTGGCTTGCTGAGCTTTATCAGTATTTAATGAAGAAGGAAAAAGAAGACCTCTTGAAACCAATGCCTTTGAATTTTATCTAGTTACCAAGATTCCCCCTCCCATGGACACTTTTTTTTCTTTTTTTTGCGTGACTAGCTCAAGGACAAGGAGATTTCTTTTTTTCCCCTTTTAAGATAAGCTGTAATGGAACCTGGGCACATTTGAGAATGTGCAATTCAGCTACATTCATCTGTATTATTTAGAAAGAACATAGAACTCTGTAAGCATGCATCTTTCTCATCACAGTTGACCCTTCTATCTGTTTGCTTGTGACTGACCTTTGCAGTTATTGGGATGTTGGTATTTAAGAAGGTGCTGTTTCTAGAGTTGGAAACCTCTGTGCTCCCACCACTTTAGGGTTTCCTACCTGAACGCTGTTGGCTTTCAGTAATAGGTTTCAGTAAGGAGGCTCCTGGGGTCGGCATAGAATTTTCTTGATGGTCCCTGTTGAGTGATTACCGGCTGTATATCCTAGACCTCTTACCTATGTTTCAGGAGTGAAGAGACCGCCCATTTGCTGTTCCCAAGAGTCCATGGCACAAGTCTATGAAAATGGCCCAGTGACCGCCAGGTGAATGCATGCTGAGCGTCACAGAAGCCAAGTGCCAGGAAAGTAGAAGGCCCCACTCCATGGAAGAGGGCCAGGAGTGCTAAAGGGCGCTCTTCCTTTGAACAGAAAGGATCTGGAAAATGGTTTTCTTTGTTTCCGTTTGAGAAGGTGTTGGGCATGTGCTGATGCCAGAAGGCATCCTGTGACAGGCTCACGGCCATGGCAGCTACCCTAGCGGGGCACATCTCCAGGCACCGAGGCAGTGCTGAGGGAGGCAGATTGGAGGACCATATTCCTCCCAAAGGTAGTGAGAACAGGTGATCTTTTTGAGCCCATGTTAAGCCTGGTACTGGGTAAGGTAGGCAGCTTCGGGTATGTATGCTTTTACAGGGCTGCCTTCTTAGCCTGCTCTGAAAAGAGCACGGTGTTGGCAGCGTTCCGTTCGCATACTTGTGAGAATCTCAGGGCTGGAGGAGCTCTTAAAAGTCATCTACTCCACCCACTCACCCCCATCTGATGCACCAGCTGCTTCTACAACCAAGTTGTCATCCTTGCCTATGCATGATGCTTTCAGAGACAGGGCCCTCGGAACGCATTCCATACATCAAGTTGAAATGTTCTTCCCAATTGCTCCCATCTAGCGGTGCTAGCTGGGCTTCTTGGAAACACACAGAAATCTAATTGTTCTGCATTATGCCAGCCTTTCAGAGCTTTGTGTGCCATCCCACTTCCACCCTTTCTAGTCTGGTTTGGGTTCTTTCAAGTGGCCTCGAATGCAGTAGAGATGAAGCAGAGAGGAATGAAAGGATGACTTTGAGATAACAGGGGAAGGGTGTTCCCTTCTCTCTCAGTCAGAGCGTGGTTGGTTCACTTGAACAAGAGAAGGGCTTGGGATGAAGTGTGGCCCAACCATTCCTCTGATAAAGCAGTTTGGATTTTTCCTCTCCCTTTCAGTCCCTTTGATAAAAATAGGCACCTGTATTTCTGTACCCCTCTTAACCACGTTCAGATATGCTCTCCCTGTGCTGCTTTCTCCTTTCTCTGTCTACTCTCCCTAGCTTTAAGAATGCAGCCCCAACCCTGTTAGTTCCATTAATGGCATTCTTGTACCAGAGATTCCTCTAAGCCACACGTGTCCATATTCCTTCCATATTCCTAACCTGTACTCGTGAAGGTAGATTTGTTGACACGTATCAGAACCTTACACTTATTTCTGTTCAATGTCATCCAGTGAGAAATCACATCACTATAACTCGTTGAGATCTTTGGGACTGGCCAGATTGGCACACACCATGAGCCAGCCCATTTTCAGTACTTTCAGCTTCACGAATGAGCCTCTGTTGCTTCTGATGGACAGTTATTACCAAATTCAGAGACCTTTCCTCTTACCTAATGCAGATTGTTCTCCTAGACTGACATGGACTTCCGTGGCAGATGGGCTGGTGATCATTAAGAAGGGCTAGGCTTCATCTCCTTTTCTTTTTTACTTTTTTGGTACTCTCGGACTTCCCTAATAGAGAACTGGTGTGATCTAGACTGACATTTGTATCCACTCTTGTCCAATCAGATTAGCAAGAGAGAGAGTTTAGCTAAGCGCCACTGCTCTGCAAATGGAACCTCCAAATGCCACATCAGCAGAAGGAAAAGTATTGACCTCCGTAGTGCTGGGGGAAAAACACAGTGGTGACTAGATTGTTGCTTGGCAAAATCCATTCACTCCAAGTGCTATTCCAGGGCTATTAGCTCTACTTGCCTAGACAGAGATGGAGAGAATCACTGCTAATGGTGGGTGTATCCTGCTGTCTCTACTGTGATCTGTTTGAAGGAAAACTTTCTTGCCTCTATTCTGATTTCTGCATCAGGCTGGGCTCCAGTTGTGCCAGTTGCTGGCTTAATGACCAGATTGTCTCCACTGTTGGCCAAGATCATCAGACTCTCATTTCAGCTTTCAAGTATATTATATCCCACAGACAAATCACAAGAGATGAGCTTGGTATAAGAACCCTACTAAGGCATTTCCGATGCCTTATTTATTGGGCATCGATAGAGAATGAGCTATTCCACTTGAGTGAAATTAACTATTAACGGAAATCTTTTGCTTCCAAGGGCCAAAAGTGCAATTTTTGATCCTAACTTGTAGAGCAGAGGTCAGCAAACTACATCTGGCAAGCCACATCTGTCCTGTTTTCTGTCTTTCTAGAAGACACAAGCTGAGAATGGGTTTTACATTTTTGTATGGTTGAAAAAAGTCAAAACAAGACTATTTGTGACATGTGAAAATTATATGAAATTCGCATTTCGGTGCCCAGATATAAAGGATTATTAGAACACAAGCCACAGTTATTTGTTTACACGTTGCCTATGCTGCCTTCTTGAAGTAAAAGCAGAGTTGAGTAGCTCGGGTTTTTCTGTAACATCTTACAAACTTTTTGGCCAACCCAATATTTACTATCTAGCCTCTTATAGGAAAAGCTTGCCAACCCCTGGTCTAGAGCCTAATTTTTTAAAATAACTCTTCATTTTGTGACTTCTAATCTGTTGGGAGCTGGGAAAATAAACTTCTTATGAATAACATATTTAATGGGAGTCTTTTGGTATCTGAGTGTGGACTCAAGGAACTGTGGAGAGTTTTGAGACTGCTAAATAAGGCGTCTATTTCTATATATAAAATTGCAGTCTTGGAGCTGGAAGGAATATTTCAAGAAGCTCACTAAAGTTGCTGTGTTGGGTGTTTCTGGATTCTTTATACTCATCTAATAGCCTCTCAACCTAGGGTTGTACAGTAACTTCTAAAGCTCATAGGCATTTTAAAAGAGTGCCTCCTTCTTCTGAATAGATCTAAAGGTTGTTCAGCTTGTTACGTTCATTCAGCAGAATTCTTGTGCATTTCCTATGTGCCAGTCAGTAAGTGTGGAGACGTTTCTCTGAGATTTTCCCAGATGTGGAATCTTAGGGGACTTCTACCTCAATTTCTTTGAAATTAACCTGGTATTAAATTATTATTATTATTTTTTGCTTATGGCCATTTGTCTCCTTTATATACACAGAGATAATAGGAAACTAACTTTGAAATTTCAGCTGCTTGTTTTATATATATGAATTAAATCTTTTAACTGGGAAAAAATCCTTGAAATTTATTCATCTGTATAACTTTTATCCTTAGAATTAATTCTAAGGTTAATTAGTGATTGAGACTCATCCTCTAAATCAACCCCACCTCTAGATAAACACAATTATATATTTATTATAAATATTATAATTATGTATATATATTTCTATGTAATTAATATTTATTTCCCTCCAGAACCTTGGGTTTAAACTCTAGAGAGACTGTTACAGCACCCAGAACATTATATTTTAGTAGTTCATTTTGGATGCCAGGACTATAGTTTATTCTCCTTTGTATCCCAAGCATTCAGGTACCATGCTCGGCACATAGTAGATACCTGTTAAATGTTTATTGAATTGAATGAAATGGACTTTCATTAAGACAATATCCTTGAGATTTCTTCATCCATATAATTTTTATCCTTAGGGATTTATCAGTGATTGAGACTTATCCTCTAAATATCTCTGGCATCTCATGAATATTGTCAGGGGCGTGTTTATGCTAGATCTGCATTAGGGCAGTGGTATTTTTCTTTTTTAAACATCTTTA
This sequence comes from Globicephala melas, assembly GCF_963455315.2. Classification (NCBI taxonomy): domain Eukaryota; kingdom Metazoa; phylum Chordata; class Mammalia; order Artiodactyla; family Delphinidae; genus Globicephala; species Globicephala melas. The sequence goes on along the minus strand of NC_083335.1, from coordinate 13,690,754 downwards.
TTGGAGTATAATTGCTTTACAATGGTGTGTTAGTTTCTGCTTTATAACAAAGTGAATCAGCTATACATATACATATGTTCCCATATCTCTTCCTTCTTGCGTCTCCCTCCCACCCTCCCTATCCCACCCCTCTAGGTGGTCACAAAGCACCGAGCTGATCTCCCTGTGCTATGTGGCTGCTTCCCACTAGCTATCTATTTGACATTTGGTAGTGTATATATGTCCATGCCACTCTCTCACTTCGTCCCAGCTTACTCTTCCCCTTCCCTGTGTCCTCAAGTCCATTCTCTACATCTGCGTCTTTATTCCTTTCCTGCCTCTAGGTTCTTCGGGACATTTTTTTTTCTTTTTTTAGTTTCCATATATATGTGTTAGCATACGGTATTTATTTTTCTCTTTCTGACTTACTTCACTCTGGGCAGTGGGTTTTGATCCCACTTTTGGGGTCCCTGTGGTGTCGGGAAGGGACCAGGGGAGTAAAAAGTGGTTGGCTGGGAGGTCATTTCTCATTCTGCTGACAGCCAGCCTGGCTGGGCACCTCATTTGGGAGCAGAGTGGAAGGCAGACGCAGTAGCAGCTCTGAGAGAAATGAGAGAAGAAGAGAAAGGGTATAATTAGCTAAAGAAGGAAGACCCTTAATAAAACTTAGATCCAGAGCTTAGGGTTCAAAACTTACATACCCAGTTAGGCAAGAAACGTCATTATTTGCACCTGCAGATCAAGACGGAGAGTATGCAAAGATCATGGAACGTTCAGGATGGAAAAGACCTTAGAGACCTGGGTTTCCAGCCCTCTAGAGCGGTGGTTCTTAACCTGGTTGGTCCACAGGTTTCCTGAAGAGGCTAGGTGTCTAGACATCTTTCTGGAGAGGGGATTCAGAGCTTTCATTATTTTCTAGGAGGTCCAGGATACCCTCCCATCCCCCCCCCCCAAAAAAAAGGTTCAAAACCAGCTCTCTAAATGTGCGACCTCTCCACAGGGACTCTGATGAATAGTGGTTGGACGGCCTCATTTAAACCTTTCAGTAATGGTGAAGGTCTGACTTCGTGAGGCTGCACAGCTGGAATTGTTAGGAAGTTTTTCCTCATATCGAGTGGCAATTTATCTCTGTGTAACTTCCCCCAAATTCATCTTATTAGTTTGGTTTCTGTCCTCTAAAGGAAAGGAAAATCAGTTCTGCTCCTCTTCCGTGCTGCAGTCCTTTGAACATAAGAACAGTTTTTAGGCCTTCCTCAGGGTGACTTCCCCAAGCCAAAGAGCCTTTCCAAACCTCATATACCTGTGGCTTCCAGACTCTTCCCTGTGTGTGGGAAGGGTCTAGTGTGTCGTTGTCCCTCATAAGGTCATGGCAGCTAGAACTGAAGATAGTGTTCTTTTTTTTTAATATTTATTTATTTGGTTGCATCGGGTCTTAGTTGTGGCATGTGAACTCTTAGTTGCAGCATGCATGTGGGATCTAGTTCCCGGACCAGGGATCAAATCCGGGCCCCCAGCATTGGGAGAGCAGAGTCTTAACCACTCACTGTACCACCAGGGAAGTCCCCGAAGATAGTGTTCTTTGGGTGTTCCGACCAGCACAAATCAGAACACGATTATAACCCCATTGTTCTAGCTAAAATATTTCTATGAATGCCTAATTCATTCATTTTTGTGATAGCCACTTCACTCTACTACTGATTCATGATGATCTGACTGTTGATTTGCCAGCATGTCCTTCGACGTGTTTGTAGGTTTGGCTCATGGGTCTATTTATATCCACTATTCTAGCTGGAAAGATCAAATTATGATAATGAAAAGTTACTGTCATTATCAAAAAAAAAAAAAGTCATCACACAGGTGCCCAAATTGGGGCAATTGTGCGCATGTATGTAGATGAGTACGTTTTCCTTCAGGAATTAAAAAAAAAAACCCTCACTTTACCTTTATTATTCTTATTGTTAAAGAAATCCTGACATTTTTCAGAGTAAACACCAAAAACACATGTGAGTGGTACAGTATTCAGTAAGAATGTTCAGACGTGAAAATACGTAAGTGATTTATTTATCATATGATCAATTATTTGTTTGTGAAGGAATTTTTAGGATTTTTATTTGGAAGTCCTGGGGATATAGTGGTAAGCATCAGTTCAGGTAGCATTCGGGACATTAAATAGATATAATAATTATGAAGAATTTATTTGCAGTAGAAAATGGTCACTTGTCATTTATAAGATGAGGAAGTGAGAGCCAAGTAGGAGGTGGAGATACCTCCTCCCTACTGACGCACTAAAAAGAGTGACTACTGCTAGGGCTATCTGGAGTGAACAGAGCCAAGAAGCCCACTGAGTGGCATGTGTGTCCAAAGAGCTGTAAGTAAAAGGCAAAAGTGTCCTTGTGTCAATGTGTAGTGGCTCTGCTCCTTAGAGAAAGAAAGAAAATGGTTTCTTAATGTCATTTTCTTCTAAGTGGCTTGCTGTTAAATCATTAGCGATAGATCCAGATACTTGTAATGCAGCTACAGATCTCCCTCTGGTCCCAAGTCTACAATGAATTGTAGGCAAGGACCGGGCAGGTAGAATAGGTGTAATCATCCCAGGTGTGACAGGACCCTCCTATGGGAATACAGTCATCAGGATTCGAATCCTGCAGCAGCTTCTTTCTGTTGGATGCACTGATTACCAGTGAGGGGATTCTGTGTGTCTGGAAAGCTTCCGTGTGCATTCGCAGAGCCATCATAACCAGAGCCCAGGGAGGGGGGTGCGAGGGGAGGGGGAAGAGCAGGCCAGCCTCGAAGCACTGTTTTCTCTCTGTCCTCCTCTCTCGGGATTTTCTGGGAATAAAAAGGAAAAGATTTTTCTGATAGTTTAGCAAAACATTTAATTAGAAGTGGTAATGAAAAGTCATCACAGAAGCACAGTGCGTTTGTATGATGAGTTAGACTTAACATATTTAAGGGTACTTGCCCACAAGCTATTTGGTGATTAGAGAACAATCTACTGAAGTGGCAAACAAACAAATACAATCACTCTGTGAAAACTGAATATGCTTAAATTAGCTGCATATAATTCCTACAAAACCAAAACTGAACATATATGGTCCCCACAAAGAGGCGGAAAACCTTGTCAAGGAGCATTTGCCTGCCTGAGCTGTCATTTGTGTCTCTCCAAGGAATGGCTTAGAGCCGAGTCTGGCCGCTGGCAAGCTATAGGGTGAGTTGATCTGTTCAGTCAAAACTGGTTTATGTAGTGACCGAATTTCGCTAGTGTTTTTATTTTTCCCCTTCATACAGACAAAACCTCTAAATTCATTGGGTTGAATTTTTCTAACCTTTAATCATTTGTGTTTGATATCATGTCTTCATAGCCAGTTTCCTACTTACTCAGTTTCTTTCATCTTCGATCTTCTTAGACTTTAAGAGATACAGTTACTTCATCTTCCCTTTGATCTTTACCTGATGGGTGTGTCAGCTGTGTCCATCAGTTTCACCCACCTATTTCTCTGAAAACACGAGATAAAATGTTGAACCTATTACCATAGGCCTATGGATTATAAAAATAACAAGCTGATTTAGTTTTAAAAAACTGTGCTTTGTGAAAATAATCAGTAAAGCTGCCTTTTTGTCTTAGTAAAACCTGACACATGGTTCCTTGCCTATTTTTTTACTTTTCAATTGGCTATACGAGTATCAAGTTAAACTGAAGGCTACTTCTGAAAATCTTCAGGAGAGGGGCTTCCCATTTTATATGGTAGGTCACTAAGTTGACTGTTGTAGCCAGAATCCCTTCAGTTTGCTCTTAATTTTATTGAGAGCCTCATTGCCAGCAAGAAGGCTCCTTCCTTGTCCAGTCTGATAAATGAGCTTCATTGCCAGCAATGCCTCTGTGCCCTTGAACTCCGTAATCAGTATCGTGCCTGTGGTTGCTCCCTATGGAAGGGTCAGTGGTCTCTCTGCTGCCCAGTTTAATACCCATTAAGGATATTCACAAGACGTAAAGAGTCTCCCACAGAGGAGGTGCTGGAGGAGTACTTGTGGAATATATGGAGGATCCAGGGTGGAGCAACTGAGCAATATTTATGCTGATTATAGATAATTTCTTGATTTGGGAAAAAGTCAAACTCCAGATAAGAAAAGCAGTCCCATTGGAGACCTTTGGAGAAATGAGCAATAAATCTAACAGGCTTCTTTGGAACTCTCCAAAAACTAGTAAGTCACAAGTTTTTACTTCTTAGGTGGCTCTACCTAAGACTCTAGTTCATTATTTCTAGTAAAAATAACTTAGAGACTGAATTTCTTTCAAAGGATAAAATTTAGTGAGTGTGTGAGATCGTGCAATTTTATTTCTCTCACATGGGCTTTTAAACCATTTATAACTAGAACTAAGAGCAACTTTGTTGCACTTAAAAAAATGAAGCTCTGTAAGCCTACTGCTTCCTGCTGACCTGCTGCAGTTTTCAAATTGCTTTGGGATTTTTATGAACCATCCCAGTGAAGTTCATCAGAAACAAACACGGTTTACATGATATATGAGAGAGAAATATAAAATGTTCAACATAACCATTTTATTATTAAAAACAGGGAGGCTACAGCTTGATTTAAGAATAAGTCATAGGGAATTCCCTGGAGGTCCAGTGGTTGGGACTCTGCACTTTCACTGCTGAGGGCCCAGGTTTGATCCCTGGTTGGGGAACTAGGACCGTACAAGACATGTGGCACAGCAAAAAAAAAAAAAAAAAGTCCTAACATTTATGCGTGTTTGTGGCTCTATGTATGTATTAGAATTGGTATCAGTTCCCAGTCATGGCCAGATAAGGGCATAATGGTTATAGAAAGAGCAAAGTAGAGTGGGAGCGGGGTGGGGGAGGGAAGGGAAAGAGAAAAGGAGAGTAAAATAAATATTTAATGAGCACCCCAAATGTGTCAGGCACTGTGCTAGGCGTTTTCACACACAATTTCATTTAATCCTCGAACTATCCTTGCAGTGTACACACTTTTCAAATTCCAATAATATGAATAAAACATTTGGCAAGACTTTTTTAGAGAGAGGGAGAGGAGGAGGGTGGGAGGAAGGAAAGGGGGAAAAGAAAGAAGAGGGAAGGTGTATTGGGGAGGAGAGAGACACCAAGCCTGCCTCATTTCAGAATGTTTGAACTTTTGGGAACCTGCATTTTTTATCTCAATATTCTGAGCCCCCCCCCGACTAAGTCCAATTGTTAAACTAATTGGATCATTGTGGGTATAATGTGGATAAGAACTGAGAGAGACTTGTTTCATGGTCAGGAGGAAAGAGATTAGGCCCCGTTCACAGCTCTTCAGCTGCTCTTATTAGCCTTGCAGAGGCTCTTTTCTAAAGAGGATATATCCCCAGTTCCATGGGGATCTATTTTTTATCCTCCAATTCTGCTTCCAGAACATTATCATTTTGAGCAATTCTTGTTTGCTTCAGATTTAATGGTGCTGGGAAGTGGGAGGCTCCTTTTACTCTTAACTTGTCACCTGCAACTGCATTTTGTAGCGAATGGCATAGAAACCCAGAACCACTTTTTCCAAGTTCAGGTGTGACCCAGAAAAAAGAAAACCTTCTTGCATTCTTCTGAAAGTAATACGTTTGACTTCGGAATTTCTGCGTAAGTCCTTTCTTAGTAGGAAAAAATAAAATCCACCTTAAAATGATATAATATTAAATACAGTATCGCCAAGTGGAGTCTAATTTCAGTTCACATATTGAAATGTATAATTCTGGGTCCTAGGAGCCAAAACCCCTTTAGACCACCCCTTCCATCCAAGCCTATCACTTGGTGATCTCATAGCTCCCTTGTCTATAAACACCATCTGGTGAGAGTGAGAACATTGCTAATGACCTACATGCTTTTGGATGCACAGAGACCAGAAGCTAGTTGTTAGGATCTAATTGGATGAGTGGCATCTTTGAGAACAGAACTGGTGACTCTTCCTGGCAGGAAAAGGGTAGGAGGGCAGGAGAGGTAGGTAGCGTGGAGGGGGAAAGTGTGTGGGAAGCTTTGCTGTAGGCTTGCCAGAATCTGGTGAAGTGCAGGGTGGGGAAGGGGGAGAAAGCCAGTGTTTACAAAAGAGTAAGATGGGTAAAGGATTCATGATAATTAAAAGGATGTTTTTGTGTAAGTGAGGAAGAATACAGCCATAAAAACATAATTACTGCCAAATAGGCTGCATTAGACCAAAGGGCCACTTGATGACTACCACTGTGCCTCTGCTGTAAAGAAACCAGCTCTTTTGTAAGGAGGAAAAACATGGGTATTATGTCTATTTGCATACTCGTGTTAGTGGTTCACAGTCAAGCCATTAATTAAACAATAAATTCTTGCAAGATAGGACTCGATCAACTAACGCACAGAGTACGGCCAGTAGTTTGAGAGATGAGAGGATGATTCCGGAAACAGGGTCAAGCCAAGAACTCTCTGGACACCCGCTGGGTACCTGCAGTCACAGGTTTAGAAGAGTATAGACCAGTTTGAATGAGACATTATATCTGTTTGGGGGTTTTCTTTTCCCAAATGCTACTCCGTAAAGGATGGTTTGCCTGGACTTATGAGAGCGGAGCTAATGAAAGAAAACAACAGGACTGTTCCAGGGGAGCCTGCTGTAAAGGGTCCCTGTTTGAGTTAGGGAATCAGTGACACTCCCTGCAAGGCAATTACAGTGACGCCAGGCTTTTTGGTAACTTTCCTGTGGTCTGTGGCCAGTGGGGCAGCTTTAGCCCCACATGGACGAGGGGTCTATATTTAGTTAGAAACATCTGTCTAAGAAGTCAAGGGGTCATTTTTGATTAGTTTTCCCTGTTCGGGACATAACGGAGCAGACCCAGGTAGGCGTGTGAATGGCATCTGTTTACACACAGGTGGCGCTTTGCTGTTTTCCTGGGCAATCATTTTTCCCGCTTTTCCTGGAGGAACTCCTAGAATCACAAATCACAATTTGTGGCTCACCCTGGGTAATGAGTCATTGGATGGAATTTCATTTGGTAGATTTAAAGAGAGTTAGTGTTGATCTATGAAGCCAGATGATTTAAGAAATTGAAGCAGTAACAAGTAAATTGCTTTTCTCTTGTACTGCAAAATGCTTTCTAGGCATTTTCGACTTTTCTTTTTAAAATGGATTTATAATACTATTTCTCGCCACCCCAAGGCTCAAGTAAACCCCTTTGCTCTGATGAATCCTAAATGGCTCCTCGTTTCGCACAAACAGATTGTCCAGTAGAGTTTTGAATATCTCGTTTTAGACTGTGGGAGCTAGAGTTTTTTAATTCTCCTGGAAACATAAATGAATATACACTTCCTTTTAGAGGCTTTATTTCTTCTGACTTATGGAAAAAAACTGTGCACATCCAAGTTCAAATTTCGTAGTCTTTTTTTAAATTTTATTTATTTTTTTATACAGCAGGTTCTTATTAGTCATCAATTTTATACACATCAGTGTATACATGTCAATCCCAATCGCCCAATTCATCACACCACCACCACGACCCCGTCTCGGCTTTCCCCCCTTGGTGTCCATACGTTTGTTCTCTACATCTGTGTCTGAAATTCTGCCCTGCAAACCAGTTTCATCTGTACCATTTTTCTAGGTTCCACATATATGCGTTAATATACGATATTTGTTTTTCTCTTTCTGACTTACTTCACTCTGTATGACAGTCTCTAGGTCCATCCACGTTTCTACAAATGACCCAATTTCGTTCTTTTTTATGGCTGAGTAATATTCCATTATATATATGTACCACATCTTCTTTATCCATTCATCTGTCGATGGGCATTTAGGTTGCTTCCATGACCTGGCTATTGTAAAGAGTGCTGCAATGAACATTGGGGTGCGTGTGTCTTTTTGAATTGTGCAAGAGGGTTCCCTTTTCTCCACACCGTCTCCAGCGTTTGTTGTTTGTAGATTTTCTGATGATGCCCATTCTAACTGGTGTGAGGTGATACCTCATTGTAGGTTTTTTTTGTTTTTTTTTTTTTCGGTACGTGGGCTTTTCACTGTTGTGGCCTCTCCCGTTGTGGAGCACAGGCTCCAGATGCACAGGCTCAGCGGCCATGGCTCACGGGCCCAGCTGCTCCGCAGCATGTGGGATCTTCCAGACCGGGGCACAAACCCGTGTTCCCTGCATTGGCAGGCGGACTCTCAACCACTGCGCCACCAGGGAAGCCCCTCTCATTGTAGTTTTGATTTGCATTTCTCTAATAATTAGTGATGTTGAGCAGCTTTTCATGTGCTTCAAATTCCTTAGTCTTATAATCAAGACCTGCCATGGACCAACCCACCCTCACTCGCCTTTATTTATCTGTTCATCTGGGAGGGCGGAGGAGGTGCCCTAACATGTGCTGACTGCTAGAGGGGACACAGAAAAAAGAACAAGCCTGGCCCCTTCCTTCAGGCCACTCACTGGCTGCTGAGCAGGACAGATAAGCAAGTGGACACTTCCTGTAAAGTATGTTGAACTGTTTGCAAACTGCTAGGGGGTGGGGCGGTCACGAGGGAGGCTGGAAAGAATTTCTCTGCCTGAGAGGTGGAGAGACCAGAGAGGCTCCCAAAGGGCCTTTTCTGTCTTCATAAATTCTCTTCCCATCCCTTCCCTTGTGGACACATGCCCCTCCCCCAGCAACCTCAAGGTACCCCGTTGCCAGGACCCTTGAGAGTCAGTCATGGTTAGCGACAAATTGCAAGTGGCACGTGAAAAATGATCCTTCCATTAATTGTCTGCACATCACAGAAACTCCACAGAAGTGTAGCCAACTTGATTTTGAGCTCATTGAGGGCAGGCACCATGTGACTTAAAGTTTGTAACCCCAGAGCCCAGCAGACAGTGTTGTCAATGGTTGATGCTCAATAAATGTTTCAGGGGCTTCCCTGGTGGTGCAGTGATTAAGAATCCGCCTGCCAATGCAGGGGACATGGATTCAAGCCCTGGTCCGGGAAGATCCCACAAGCCGCGGAGCTACTAAGCCCGTATTTATTTGCACCACAACTACTGAGCCTGCACTCTAGAGTCCGCGAGCCACAACTACTGAGCCCACGTGCCTAGAGCCCGAGCTCCACAACAAGAGAAGCCACTGCAATGAGGAGCCCACGCACCGCAACGAAGAGTAGCCCCCGCTCGCTGCTACTAGAGAAAGCCGGTGTGCAGCAACGAAGACCCAACGCAGCCATAAATAAATAAATATATAAATTTATTTATTTAAAAAAATAAATGTTTCAAGCTGCCGAGAAAAAAAAAGTCCCGCAGGAGTCTGGAGGAGGGGACAGCTGATCCCACATAGGGGATCCTGGAGCCATGCTGAAGAATGTGTCGAGACGAATAAGATCTAAAATTTGAAAAAGGACTTGGGACAGGTCAGGGTGCTTGCTACCGGAATAGGTGAGGCATTGAAATAGGAGAGTGAAATGAATAGAGCAGATTTCTCACCAGTCTGGTTCTCTAAAGCACAGGGGCCACTTGGTGAGTCTGGAGTTTGGTGGCTACAAGGAGACATATAAATGTGCAAGAATTCAATTCATACAGCTACAATTAGATGAGGGCTTCCAGGAAGATGCTGAGATGAGGCGTAATCATTGGGTATTGTTTAAGCAAGCAGCTGTCCTTACTGGGTTGCGGTCAGAGATGGGGGCAGGGGACTCTGTAGGTCTGTTTGATGGAATTGGTCCTCCGTCCTCCTCCTTCTGTGACACTGCTCATCCGTGCAGCTTTACATCTCATATGTATTTTCCACTGTGGTGGCTTTTGTAAGACACAAGGTGAACAAACTGCTTATTAAGGTAAGACAATGGAGGCCCCATTTTCAAAAGGTTAAGATGTACTCGAAAGTGTCAGTGCATCCCAGGAATCATTAACAGTGTACGGAATGCACAGCCTGGTATTTTCCAAAGGCCACACTAACCTTTTCAAGCATGGGGCAGGCTAAAAGGAATAGATTTCCTCACCATCTGATGAGCGGGTAAATCTTTTAAATGCTTGTTTTTATTTGCTCACTGAAAATCATCTCTGTGGAGTTCAACACGGGGAAATGAATCCTGAACATGTTAGCAACTCACTTAAAATCCCATTAGAGAGCACTTGGCTTATTAAAAGCTGAAAACAAAAGACGAGGACCCCTCTGGTGCTAATAACACCTAGAGAAAAAGCCAGAGCCACCTATGCCCTCGTGTTTGCCAAAAATGTCTTTGAGTTGTTTTGCCAAACCTTTTTTTCCCCTTTAAGTGCACCCACTTTTCTATGTAGTTGGCTCAACACTGCTATTTGCATAATTGTCATACTTTTCTGCTCCCCAGGAGGTCTGTTAAGCGGAAAGGTGAACTACGAAGCTTTGCCAAAGTGCACATTTATGTGCAATGTGCAATTCTCAAATCAGGAAGAAAGTTATATCATTTACATTGAGTTTACCTTACATTTAGAAACTGAGGATTCAAAACTTCTTGCCCCCCGAGCCAGGTTTAACCTGCTTTCCTAAAATGTGGCCAAAGAGCAATTTCCTGAGCCTTGACTCTTCAAATAATGTTGTTGCCATCAGCCCTGACTTTATCAATGACCTAAAGCAAAGGCATTTTTCTTTAAGCTTTGGTTTAACAATAAGATTTTTCAATTGGAATCACGGATTTCCTCACAGCTGGGACATGTGTTAGCTATGAGGTAACTGTCAGACAAATCCTTTAATCCCCAAAGTCTCAGCTTGTTGAACTGTGAAATGGGAGACATCTTTAACTCGAAGTGTATTGGGTGTTTGTTTGCAGGTCTTGATACATATTAGGTGTTTAATAAATATGTGATATTGTCTTTTTCTTTTTCCTTCGTAGCAAGAGGATGGCATTGAAATGAATCAGAGGGCTTGAACTTTGGCATGGGGAAGACCTAGATTTGAATTCTGCCTCTACTGCTTTCTGTGGCGGGGGAAGGGACACAGAGGGCTGCATGATCTTGGGCAGATTACTGAGCATGGGAGCCTCGGCTTTTTTATTTGCCCAGTTAGATAATAGAAATATGTACCTCCAAGTTTGTGTTGTGAGGATTAAGTGAGATAGTGCATATAAAAGCATGTAAGTGCTCAATGAGTGTTTGCTGTGGTTAGTATTATTATGTCCTTCACAGCAGGCATTATCATTTTGGGGTTACTGCTGATGGTGCCCTGAAAACATATTCCCTCCAGATCTGCTAGGTTTTGTCTCATGACTTTTCATATTCGGAGATGGTGGAACGTGCAACTTCCCTTCCTGCGAATGCGCCTGGAAGCCTCTTGCCCACTTCCTTCCTGAGGCGGGACTAGTTTCTTGCAGGTTTCCTGATTGCTTTGTGCTTCTGGCTGCAGCCTGAGGGCATCAGATTGCAGTGCGGAATGGAGGAAAGGTATTCTGTGTGTGATAGTGATCAGATCAGGAAGATAACAGGACACCAGGCATCCGGCATTTGACAGCTTGTCACATGGGTCACTTTTGAGCCCTAGTTTCCCCTTGACAAGGTTAGCCACTCATGCCAAGGGTTCCATGGGCAGAATTCTAGCTGAGCAGTAAACTCTGACAGAGAGGGAAAAATGTAGGCTGGCAGGAAGGCTGGTGTGGCCCTAGTGTCGCAGCCTGGGACTTATATGAATGAATCGCTCATCAACTGGTTTTGGTCCAGGACTGATGCAACTTAAACTGATCAGAATAAAAGGGAGTGTCATACTCCAATAAAGATGTTAAAAAAAATAAAAAATAAGAAAACAAACAAAAAAAACAACAAACAAAAAAAAGAATAAAGGGGAGTGGAAAGTATCTAAATTTCTAATAACAAGGAGTTCGATATATTATCATAAATCTACTTTCTGGACTATTATGTAATTATTATTTTTAAATGAAAACTTGGTAATTAACATTAGAAAAGGCTTATGTTATAATGTTAGCTGAATAAAACCATACAAACATATAAATATATTTTATGCTATATAAATTTAGTATAATTAGAAACTTAACAACATTAGGCAAATCTGCAAAGACAGAAAGTATATTAGTGGTTGCCTAGGATTGGGGGATGATGGCTAAGGAGTGTGGGGTTTCTTTGGGGAGTGATGACAATATTCTAATATTGATTGTGATGAGGGTTGAATATACTAAAGAACATTGACTAGTACACTTGAAATGTGTGAGAAGTATGTTATGTGAATTATATCTCAATAAAGCTGTTAACAAAAATCAACAGCAACAAACCTTATACATAGAGAAATAGAATAGAAAGAAATTTGCCAAAAGGCTAACAGTGGATATAATTTGGTGCTGAATTATGACTGCTTTTTTAAATCTATTTTTCGCTATATCCCTATGTTTTCTATAGTGATCACATAATTACTTTAATATTTTAAAATGAAAAACCTATTTAAAAGGCAAATAAGTAAAATTGAATTAATATCAACTTTTTTAGCTCACAGAATTTAAAATGTAAATAATAAAATATAAAGGATAATTATTTTTATACTAAATGAAAATTTAGCATAAGGTGGATGGCCCTGTGTACTCTGGATTAAATGTCAATACTCAGCTTTTTCATTAATATTTTAGCTTTTAAACAGCCTCTTCAATAAGTGGTGCTGGGAAAACTGGACAGCTACATGTGAAAGAATGAAATTAGAACACTCCCGAACACCATACACAAAAATAAACTCAAAATGGATTAAAGACCTACATGTAAGGCCAGACACTATAAAACTCTTAGAGGAAAACATAGGCAGAACACTCTATGACATAAACCACAGCAAGATCCTTTTTGATCCACCTCCTAGAGAAATGGAAATAAAAACGAAAATAAACAAATGGGACCTAATGAAACTTAAAATCTTTTGCACAGCAAAGGAAACCATAAACAAGATGAAAAGACAACCCTCAGAATGGGAGAAAATATTTGCAAATGAAGCAACTGGCAAAGGATTAATCTCCAAAATTTACAAGCAGCTCATGCAGCTCAATAACAAAAAAACAAACAACCCAATCCAAAAATGGGCAGAAGACCTAAATAGACATTTCTCCAAAGAAGATATACAGACTGCCAACACGCACATGAAAGAATGCTCAACATCATTAATCATTAGAGAAATGCAAATCAAAACTACAATGAGATATCATCTCACACCGGTCAGAATGGCCATCATCAAAACATCTACAAACAATAAATGCTGGAGAGGGTGTGGAGAAAAGGGAACCCTCTTGCAGTGTTGGTGGGAATGTAAATTGATAAAGCCACTATGGAGAACAGTATGGAGGTTCCTTAAAAAACTAAAAATAGAGCTACCATACGATCCAGCAATCCCACTACTGGGCATATACCCTGAGAAAACCATAATTCAAAAAGAGTCATGTACCACAGTGTTCATTGCAGCTCTATTTACAATAGCCAGGACATGGAAGCCACCTAAGTGTCCATCGACAGATGAATGGATAAAGAAGATGTGGCACATATATACAATGGAATATTACTCAGCCATAAAAAGAAACGAAATTGAGTTATTTGTAGTGAGGTGGATGGACCTAGAGACTGTCATACAGAGTAAAGTAAGTCAAGGGAAAAACAAATACCGTATGCTGACACATATATATGGAATCTAAAAAGAAAGAAAAAAAGGTCATGAAGAACCTAGGGGCAAGACGGGAATAAAGACACAGACCTACTAGAGAATAGACGAGCATACGGGGAGGGGGAAGGGTAAGCTGGGACAAAGTGAGAGAGTGGCATGGATGTATATACACTATCAAATGTAAAATAGATAGCTAGTGGGAAGCAACCACCATAGCACAGGGAGATCAGCTTGGTGCTTTGTGACCACCTAGAGGGGTGGGTTAGGGAGGGTGGGAGGAAGGGAGACGCAAGAGGGAGGTGATATGGGGATATATGTATACGTATAGCTGATTCACTTTGTTATACAGCAGAAACTAGCACACCATTGCAAAGCAATTATACTCCAATAAAGATGTTCTAAACAAACAAAAATATTTTAGCTTTTAACAAAGTTGTCAGACATAATGGTAGATATAGAACAGAAGACCTAAATATTGTTGATGGGGAAAATCAGTGATAAATATGATAATCTTAATAAAATTATTTCTCAGAATTGATATCCATCATGGTTCATATTTAGAGCTCTTGAATGTTTCAGAATGTAAAATAAAAATTCTCTTTCTAATTGTAGGGGAGGAAAATAATTTTTTTATGTGTTTTCTTAGGTTCTGTTATTGGGACCTGCAAATTACACTGACAAAGACATTAACAGGAACAAAGGCATACAAATCAATTAATTAATTAATTAATTTGGCTGCATCGGATCTTAGTTGCGCCATGTGGGATCTTTTTCTTTTTATTAGTTGCAGCATGTGGGATCTTTAGTTACGGCATGTGAGCTGTTAGTTGTGGCATGTGGCATCTAGTTCCCTGACCAGAGATCGAACCCGGGCCTCCTGCATTGGGAGTGTGGAGTCTTAGCCCCTGGACCACCAGGGAAGTCCGCAAATTTTATTTGATGTCAATATTTTACTTTTGTTGCATTATTCATATTTATTTAAAATTTATAATTATGACCCATGATACTACACAGTATAGATATAACATTGTTGCTTACAGTTATTATCTAAATGAGAATTATTTAACCAAGTGTTATAGCATCAATGTTCTGGGGTTTGCCTTATTAGATTCACATAGTTTGTTTCTGAATACATCTCCATCCAGTTATTGAACATTTATCTAAAATCATATTTTGCTTTAAAATATGGAACTCATACAACCTGAGTCAATATTGTCCTTTGGAAGAGTCAAATGACAAATTCCAGGATTTGATTGGCAAAAAATGTGAAAACTTAGAGGTCTGCTGTTGTTAATACCCTTACTAGAAATTCATTCCTCCTGAGTTCTAGCCTCCAACATCTCTACTTTGAGCACTACTAAAATCTCCCTCTTACATTGTTTCTGTACATATGTGATTATATGTGTGTGCCTGCAGTATGCACACGTGAGTGACTCTGTGTGCATGCATGTGTGTGTGTGTGTGTATGCACATACTGCCTGTGAGTGTGTGTGTGATGTTAATATTTTACTTTTTAAGTGCATTTACTTTTCTTCATAGAAAAGAAAGAAAGAGCCAAAGAGGTGGCTAAACGCTTATATACTATTTTAGCAAAGGGTGATATGTTTGTGGACAAGTGACATGGCAAAGGAAAAGGGGTTCTACGAGTGGAAAATTGTAGGAAGGTAAATATATGGGGAAAACTAATGGAAGATAAAGGTTATTTTGGCAAGGTTTGTTTGTGCAGACCCATCTCCGTGTTGACTTTCTGTCTCCAGTGATAATGCATGTCTCCTCTTCCTGGTTCAGGAGATTGGAGAGGAGGCCGCTTTCACAAGGGGAAATTTATACTCTGCTTCTTGGCAGAAAGGGGAAGGGCGGAGAATTCCTCTGTGTGTACTGTTTCTCAGTTGCCTTCAACTCAATATAATCCTTATGCCAACGTGGCGTCTTTTGGGGCAGCACATTCTGATCCCCTTCATAGTCATAATGCATCCCAAATTTACATGTCTTAATCTTCCATCCAGTTTATAAATTCAAGCAAGAATTATATTAATCTTTATTAAAAAGTTCAGAGAAGTGATCTTCAAACCATTAGTACTGAAGGACTGGTGAGAAGATGAACTTTTTCAAGTGAATAATTTGATAAAATCTAGTCTCTCCATTGAAGTTTAATTCTGAGGGTCAATGACTCCCTAGCGATCCCTCCCCTCCCCATGGCCACACGTTATTATCTTTTGTCTCCTATAATTTTGTCTTCCTCAGCCTCCCCATCCAGAAAACTCTTGGTTGTTCTACAGTTTCTTCCATTAAATAGCTCAAGTCCTAAAAATTTCAGAGAGAGGGGAATGTTCAGAGTGGTCTTATTTATACACCACCAGACCCTTTTCAACATTACTGCCATGCTTTTTATACTGAAAGGCAAGGAACAGCTGCCTCGCTCAGCTTTGGTGTCCAGTTCAGCTGTTTCATATTCATCCTGTTGCCTTAAGCATCTGTTGACAGGTGGAAAAGCTCACTGTGAAGAGAAGCATTGTTGCCTTGGGTGGCTTCGACCTAAGACAGGCCTGACCCCTTTGTTTGCCCCTGGAACAGAACGTGTGCGTTCCTCCCAGCCCTCATTAAGTACAGCTGTTGGGTACATTTTAGTAGATGAGAACCATTTCCACAGCATCTCTGTTCTGAGAACTGAAGGGCAGTGTCCAGGATGTAGTTGGACGAGGCCTGTGTGCAGTGGAACGTCTGTTAAGTGGCTGGGCCTCACTCTGGAGAAGTCAGCCCGGTATTAGTCCTCCTTGTCTCATAAATAGAGCCTTTCACTTGAATCCCCTCTTAGGCCCTCATTTTGTACCAGAGAACCTGGCGACTGAAAGGCTCTTTTGTTGCAAACCTTCATTCTACAGATGAGGAGACCGATGACCCTGTTACCTAAGTGTCTTGCTTTTAACAAAGCCAGTTCATGGCGTTTTGTCTGCCATTATTAATAATATCACAGTATTTCAGAGTTGTTTTCCCGGCCTCTTTTTGTCAGGTTTCTGGAAAACCTCTTTCTCCTCATGTTTATGATTTGGGCCTTAATCCAGGGTGTTGAAATTATAGATTGGTCACAGGATTTATAGTTAGCTTTCAGAGACCTAAAAAGAAGACAAGTTCTGGAAAAATGAAAGTCCTGAGACAGTTTCCTGAGTACTGTTCTTTGAAATTTGAAAAATAAAACAAAACAACCCGCAGCCTCCCCCTGCCCCCCACTACCTTCTGTTGTATTCTACGTATGTAACCATTCCCATGCACAGTGGTAGAAAAGTACGTGTGGATTAATGGAATTTATGTATTCACTGGAGGTAAAATGTCCTGGAAATTTCTGCATGGGGCGTAAAAGCTTGGGCCTGGGGACCTCACTAATGACTTTTCAAGAGCAGTTCTTTACAGAGCCCAAGTCTTCAATCTTGTAACCGGACCATCAACCCCAGTGACAGCCCACTTTGAAGGAGGCCTCATAAAGACAAGGTTCAGGCTTTTTTTAATGGCTTTAGCTAATGGAAAACCTGGAGGGAGAAAGTGAAATATGCCCTCAAACTTCATACAGGTAAAAAGGAGGACATCTCTAGAAATTCTGAGACGCGACAGGAATTTAAAAATTTGGGTTCCAAATGTAAGAAGTAGCAGTGGGTGATGAAAAACACTTGAAAGTGCTTGCTTTTGTTATTGCCAGTGAAAAAAAAATGTGTCTCAACTTGTTTGCCTCTGGATCACCCACCTAGCAGAATAAATCAAGGCTGATCAAAATTTCTTAGGAAACAGCAAGGATCTGAAGAACAAAGCTAGTCATCTGAAGCTTTACCTCTGTGGTTGTTTTCCCATTTTAGGCACTGGATTCCTGGTCTGATATCCATCCTAGCGAGGCCTATGTGATCTGGGGGATTTACATTTGAATGTTTATCGTTGCCTCTTTCTCTAAATTTGATGCATTTATGTAAAAGTGCTCTGGAAAATATTTAAAGCATGGTACTAATATAAGAGAATCCGTGTAGGGTCTGGTATTATCTTGAGAAGTATCATTTTTTTAAGCTAATGTTCATCTTTCTGACTTGATACCAAAGACCCTGGTGCAATTGATAACAGTAGGACCATCATGAGACCCGTAGGTTCCCTATAGTTTGACTTTTTAAAAAAATGGTAAAATTACATTTCATAGAAAACACAAGTGGTGGATATGTTATACACAGACACAGAGTGAGTCTAAGACAACTTTAGGACAGAGACTCAAACATTTACTACAAAATTGTTATAACAAGAAGAAAGTGTCCACTTCTCATGGCATAATATAATTTTAACATCTTAATTGAGGACTCTTCAGATTCATATTATCTAGTACTTTAGCAGATCAGATATTACTATTTTTCAAATAAAAACTACACACAAGGTTTTGTATCCTTTTTTAACCTGACATTCACAGAACATAACCTAGTCACTCACGAACAAGTGCATCTTCCTTGCAGGCATTTGGCCATCATCCTACACATAGATTTTCTCACATTTCAGATTATTTCCTTAGGAGCGATACCTGGAAATGGAATTACTGAGTCAAAGGTTCTGAATCTATTTTAAGGCTCTTGATACATGGTGGCAAACTGCTTTCCAAAAGGCTGTGCCAGTTGACGTGTCTGGCAGCAGCAAGGCCTGAGTCTTCCTTCAGGCCTGCACGTGCGTACATTAATCATTCAAAAAATACCTTAAATTTATTGGAGTATAGTTGATTTACAATGTCGTGTTAGTTTCAGCTGTACAGCCAAGTGATTCAGTTATACACACACACACACACACACACACACACACACACACACACATATACATATATGTATATATATATTCTTTTCTAGATTCTTTTCCCTTATAGGTTATCACAAACTATTGAATATAGTTCCCTGTGTTATACATTAGGTCCTTGTTGATTATCTATTTTATATATAGTAGTGTGTATTTGTCAGTCCCAAACTCCCTATTTATCCCCTCCTTTCCCCTTTGGTAACCATAAGTTTGTTTTCTATGTCTGTGGGCCTGTTTCTGTTTTGTAGAAAAATTCATTTGTATCTTTTTTTTTCAGACTCTACATGTAAGCGATATCATATGATATTTATCTTTCTTTTTTTAAATGAGATATAACTTGCATACAGTAAAGTGCAGAAGTCTTCAGTGCATTAGCTTGGTGAATTTTCACATAGGTACATCTGTGAAAATGCTACCCAGATCAAAATATAAACTTAGATATTTGTATTTCCATCATCCACAGAAGGTTCCCTCCTACCCCCATCAGTATCTACCCCCTCTTGGAGGTAACCATTATTCTGAAAGGTCCTCATTTTCCAGTGATTTCTGAAAGTTTCTTCTCTCATCTGAAGTGACTTGACAGGTGATATCTGAGAGGAGATCTCCATGTTCTTGGACCCACGCAGACTTCTCCCACCGCATGTTGGCAGGTCAGAGCAGACCTGCACCGTCTTTATTTTATTTCTGCCCAATTACCTGTATGGAGCTTAGCTTCTTATGTGCTCGGGTTGTCTTAGGATCACTTGTGACTGTGCCCACCATATCCACTACCGTTTTTTTTCTTCACCCCAGGAATTAACAAAACCAACTGCCATCTGTAGTGAACCACATGAGGTAGCAGGTAGGGGTGATGAAAGTGTGTTACAGAAATAAAGCAGAAGCGATGCTGCCTTTGAAAGAAACAGCCCCTCACCCCGCCTGCCCCTAGCTGTCTTCTTTCTATAGATTAGTTAAAACAGAGGGCGTGTGAAGTGCTTGGTTTGCAGATCTTGCAATACGTTGCCAGGGCAAAATTGCCCTTTGTACTGAAGTCCTTAGGAAGTAGATTTAAAATGGAGTCTCCTAGGACGAGTAGGACTGGCTGAGGGTATGGTATGTTTGTGTTGGTCACTCTGCTTTGAAGTGTGGGATCAGAGAGTGGATACTCACTTGCTCAGACTAAGGGGTCATTTTGCTGTTGATTTTGATGAAAATCATGGCTCCTAATTTTCCATGAGAGCTTTATTCAGCCGACTTCATCTTTACTGAGATAGACTGGCTCTTCATGGGTTAAAAAGCACCTGAAATCCTCTCTAGTAACCAGATAGAGATCAACTTCAAGGTTAGGGACATCATGGGCAAGAACTTAGGGCTCAACAGCAGTTGCAGGTATACATTCCAGTGTTCAGGTCAGAAACCGAGACGTGTAGCCCAAACCGAAAGATGAGGGAGCCAATCAACAATGATGGTGTGTCTTCAATAGGCCAAGTACAATGTTAGTTGCTCTCATATGCTGTTACTCATTTAATATTCACAATTAGGTAGGGAGGATATTATTCCCCTTTGCTGATGAGGAGATTGAACATGTCCAAAGTCTCATAGTTAAATTTCTCCTTTACCATCCCCTCTTTTCCCGCTATTGATACATTTCAAGATGTGTATCCTCCTCCTGTTTTCCTTCTCCTTTTCATCCTTTTTGTCTTTTGCTGTAACAGAGTGTACCATAACAAATGGTCTCTGATCCAAGGTGGCATGCCCTTCTGGGTCACCTCCAACCTTGATTCCCTCGTGAAGGCTTCCCTGACACTGTGGACCTTAGGAAGCCCATGAGCCTATGACCTGGAGTATATCAGCAGCCCCCATGGCACCTATAGGGGTTGCACGCACCGAGCACTCAGTGATTCCTAGGCTCGAATAACTCTGTGACAAAGACGAAGTTCTGATTCGGAAGGCGGCTTTTGTAGCCACAGTCTATATAAAGGCACAAACGGTCTCTGACTGTTCCAAGGGCTCCTGAGTGATTTCTGATCAATAGAAGCTCTTTGGTTCCCCCAGCTACTGCCTTAAAATCAATATCATTATCCAACACTGATCATTCAGTGTATTCCTTTGCCACCCTCCCCACTCGCATGCATAAAGCACTTGACCGTGTTTTATTTTAGTATTTCACCAGGGAGCTTTCAAGCTTCTTAATTAATAACAAAAACATATTAAGCTGGAAAGAAACGGCCTGACTATAGCGCATTCCTTTACCAAGTATCTGCAGACAGGTCCCCCATCTGGCATACGCACTGGGAGCTCCCATTCTCTCCAAAGACTTGTGAACGTTCACACCTACAGCGCTAGATCAGAACAGACACGAAATTCCAGCACCAGCAGGTTGTTATAGGCGTTCTCTGGAAAGAACAGTGGTAACATAATTAGTGCATCTAATTATCAGTGTTTTCACACGCTTTATATTTTCCAAGAACCACAGCAGTGTTATGCAGTCGAAATATGATGTGTGTCACATATATAACGTAAAATTTTCTAGTAGTCACATTAAAAATGTCAAAAGAAACATGAAATTAATTTTAATACATTTTATTTAATCTGATATATCCAAAATATTATCATTTCAACATGGAAGTACTATAACAGAGACTTTACATTCTGTTTTGGTACAAAGTCTTGGAAAATCAGGTGTGTAATATATACTTTACAGCACATCTCGTTTTGGACTGGCTACATTTCAAGTGCTCGAGAGCCGTATGTGGCTACTGGCTACTGTATTGGACAGCACAGGTCCAAAGAAACTTGTAGTGCAACGTTTCCTATAAAGATGGAACTACATTTGTTCATGGGCAAATTAGAAAACAAACAAACAAAACGGTGTGTTTATGGAATCCCCACTCTATGCTAGGCACTGATGGGGGAGACGAAAGAGTGCAGGACAGCGTCTGCCATCAAAGCAGTCACACCTGAGAAGTGAAGTCATTCTGATTGTAATTTATAATGTATCCAACCCCAAGGTGGTTTTTGTGATTAATTCTCAAGCAAGTGATTTAGCTCGTAAAAGACCGTGTCTTTAGAAGAAAACGTAATCCTTGCTAGTTGAAGTAGTCAGGGATGTTTCATGGAGGACAAGGGACATTGGACAAACACAATATTTATCTGAGATGGAGAAAGGGGAGAGCAAACAGGTTAGGCAGGGGGTACAGCTCGAGCAAAGGTGTAGGATTGCTTAAGTATCAGAAGCATCGTAAGACAGTGAGTAGATTAGCTTGGCTATAACTGGGAGTTCACATAAAGGGAATTGTAGGAAGAGAGGTGGGATTTCTTTTGGCCATATTACAGAGAGGGGAAATGTTTAGAGAGATGGCTGAGGTGCTTTCCGTTAATAACCGTGATGAAAATAACAATAGCAACCAGCGTTTGAGTGATTAGAAGTCAGTCCCCCTACTAAGCGCTTTATATGTATTATGTCATTGAATCTTCCAAATGAGAAAGCTCAATCTCTAGAGAGGTTGAGTGACTTGTCTAAGGTCACACATTTCGAAAGTTGGCAGAGCAAAATTTTGAATCTGAGTGTAATCTGAGCCCAGAGCATTCACCTTAACTATTAGCAGTTATGCTCCTGAGAAGGTTGGGGGCAGTGATCTGTGTGCTTTGTGTCATGGGAGGTCCCCACCTCTATTGACAGAGGTACTACAGGCATGCTGAGGTACCACATCGACATACAGTAGAAAATCTCCAGCCAAGGATTCTCAGCAGTTTGTTTCTTCTGAAGAGATCCAAATGGGCCCAGTTCACGTGATACCTCTGGGACTTGACTGCAGTCATTAAACACAGGTCTTTATAACCAGTGTCCCATTCTCTTTCCTCACTACCCCAAAGTCATGCTAGAATACTGGAATCTTTGTAGACCATTTAGGTCAATGCTCTGATCTTATAAAAAGAGCAAACTGAGGCCCAGAGAGGAAGGGACTTGCTCAGGGTCCCACAGTTGTAGAAGTGGCAGAGCTAGGCCCTCATCAGGGTTCTTCCCACCCAGAGAGCTATGCTAACATTTTCCAAAGGCTTTCTCAATAGAAAACAACATATTCAGAATAGGAAGTGTATTTCAGTGACTTCGAGTAATTTTTTAGCTGTCTCAGGCTTTTTAACAATTGAAAAACTGTATCATAGATGATAGGTATCCCTGAATTAAGAGATGGATTTCAGCAATGACTGCTCTGAAATGAGTTTATGGTAAGTGGACTCAATAGTCTTATGAACTTTGATAAAATCAGATGTCCTTCAAATGGAAAAAATGTCGACCCTGCTGAATAGAATAAAATTGTGCTTAGGAATGCAGCAAATCTTTAAAACTCACATTTAAAAGAAAAGCACAGACTTTTAAAATTAAAACCTTACTCTGAATACGGTTCCAGTTGGAGTACGGATCATAGAAAAAAAATGCTTAGAGTTAGAAAACGTACTCAGATGACCACAGAGTGGAGGCCAGGCATTCTGGTACCTTCCTTATCTGACAAACTGCTCACTACACAACACTCAGAGGCCCTCTAAGTCTGGCCTCAAATGTCCCACCACTTTTCTTTACCGTTTTTCTTCTGACCTCTAACATCATTTAACTTTATGGACTCCTTTGTCCAATAATACACGGTCTGTTTTTGTACTTTTCTTGGAAGAAATAACAGCCTAGAAACTGAAGGCCTGAAATAGCTGGTTGCTACTTAATGTTTGATGCTTTTTCTTGTGGCTGCCGCGCCCTGGTGTTTGTCATGCTCTTAAGCAGGGCGAGGAGGGACCAAAAGAGGCAAAGGCAGTCCCTGCCATAGTGAAGCGCAGTCATTTCAGAGAACAGCACAAAACTCACAAGACAGTTAGCAAACAAAAAATAATACAAGATAAACAACAAGGACAAGCCATATAGCACAGGGAACTATATTCAATATCTTGTAATAACCTACAATGAAAAGAACCTGAAAAAATATATATATAAAACTGAACCACTTTGCTGAACACGTGAAACATTATAAATCAATTATACTTCAATTAAAAAAAGAAAATATTACAAGAGTGTGCTGCATGCTGTGCAGATCTTGGGTGGAGTTGGTTTAGACTGCTTCTGTGTTGCATCGATAGATTGGTCCATGTTGACCATTCCATTTCTGAACTTCTCCCAGAGGGACAAGATGGCAGAGTTTAGGCCCCCAAATTTACCAGATGTAAGTTCTCTTCAAGCATGACGAATACTTCTCCTTCGAGGAATGTTCCTAAAGTGGGTTCTCATCCCATGAGTTTAGTGCATAAAAAGGACTCTGTAGTCAAATAATTAATTACATGCCCTCCTCTTGGAAACTGAAGAGACACGTTAGCATATTAAAGGCTTTTAGAAGTCTTGCAGCCTTGACTTGAACCCAGTATTAACCAAACTGATCTGCCTACAGAACCTTTCTTTTTTTAAAAAAAAAAAAAAACATGTTTAGTTATTTATTTGGCTGCGCCGGGTCTTAGCTGCACCACGTGGGATCTTCATTTTGGCATGCGGGATCTTTAGCTGTGGGAACTTTAGTTGCGGCATGTGGGATCTAGTTCCCTGACCAGGGATCAAACCCGGGCCCCCTGCATTGGGAGCACAGAGCCTTAGCCACTGGATCACCAGTGAAGTCCCTGCCTACAGAACCTTAATTTCATAACCCGTATTCTGTGGGCCTGGTGGGGTCCAGCAGAACACACTGATTGTCGGCCCCCATTACTGGCGAAATGCCTGATTCGGTTGCAGCTCTGTCAGCCCCTGGACATTCCAGATGGAAGTCTTGAGCAGGAAGTAAGAAAGAGAAGTGAGCGCGAGCTATTTTCACAACAGGCTTCTGACTGAAACAACTTCCCTGTGTGTGGTTGATGATAAACATTTTCCCTCTCTTAAGGGAAAGTCATGCACAGAAACAAGCACATATAAATAATTTACCAAGCTGTAATATGCTATAAATAACAAGCCTACTAAATAATGAATTAACCCAACTGCTGATTCATAGGTAAATGTCTCTTGTAAAGCAGCATTTTTATGGATTTTACAGCTTAGTTAATATCCACTCATATTTCATTAGGATGGTTCGGGTGAAGTATTGGGGTAATAATCTGGATATATTTGAAAGGAGCTCAGGCAGAGCTTGGGGAGCTGCCAGGATCCCTTCCTTGAAGCCAGAGCCTGAGGGGCGCTGGGGCTTACCCTTCTCTTTCCTCCGTGTTCTCAGTTTGCCCAGCTCCTCCACGCAAGCCTGACATGCTGTCCTCTCTGAGACCATGGGCAGGGATGGAGGTCGAGGTAGCTCTGGACCAGTGGAGGGAAGAGAGGCAGAAATCACTTGGGTCTACTGGACAGAGCCAGCTCATCTGAGATACCATGACATCAGTACACAGACTCTGGGGCCCAACTCTTGGTACTTCGATCTTTACTCTATCACGTATTAACTTTGTGACCTTGGGCAAGTCCCTTAAACTCCTTGTGGCTCAGTTTCCTCATCTGTAAAACAGGGACAATAATAGTACTTACTTCCTCAGGTTCTTCTTTTTCTTTTCTTTTAAACAACACACATTTATTATCTCACAGTGACCTACTTCCTCAGGTTCTTATGAAGATTAAATGAGTTTGTATTGTCAAGTGCTTTGTATTTGTATTTTTAACTGTTAGCTATTATATTCATTGGGAAAGGACTGATTTAGACTCTTTATTTTGGATTTCTCCAGCCCCAGTGTTGGACTCTGAGAACTTAGCTCCTGAGGGATTGGAGGGTCTGGTGGGGGGGCCACTCAGATACCTCCTCTTGCTTCCAAAAAATAGGAATGGGAAACAGGAACTGTGATTTCATGAGAGTCAGGAAAAACTGCTTTTGACTAACTTTCAGTTATTAAAAGTAAGAAATGTTTATTTTAAAGGAATTTTATATATTTTTATCAGTGAGGGTTTTTTGAGAAGGAGGTGGCAAGAATGATCAGTCAAGTCACTTTGAAAAGGAGGAGATGTGGGACTTCCCTGGTGGTGCAGTGGTTAAGAATCTTCCTGCCAGTGCAGGGGACACGGGTCCGAGCCTTGGTCCGGGAGGATCCCACATGCCGAGGAGCAACTAAGCCCTTGCGCCACAGCTACTAAGCCTGAGCTCTAGAGCCTGCATGGCACAACTACTGAAGCCCGCGCACCTAGAGCCCGAGCTCTGCAACAGGAGAAGCCACCGCAGTGAGAAGCTCACGCACCGGAACGAAGAGTAGCCCCCGCTCACCGCAACTAGAGAAAGCCCGTGCACAGCAACGAAGACCCAACGCAGCCAAAAATAAAATAAATGAATAAATAAATTATTAAAAAAAGAGGAGGAGGAGATGTGAATTTCACAATCAAACCTTAATTTGTTCATTGGAGCTGATGCCAGAATAGGAAGGCTGCTGTTCCCTACATGTGGTGACACCCAGTGCCCTGGGACGCGGAGCATAGAAATGGGCATCCTTGTTGTTCTAGTTCCCCTCAGGGATGGAGTGGGAGTAAGTGTATTGCCCTTTATGCCATCACACCACCAACATAAACCCCACCACCAGCCTGATGAATGGAACAGCAGCTCAGGGACTTGCTTCAATTTGTGGCTGCTTACAGGCTAGTGATGAGATGCCCTTTCCCCAAGTCTTCCAGTCAGTGATCAGAGCAGACATTCCTGCTTAAGCCACGTTGTAGATTTAGCTCATCACAGCGATTCTTGACAGCAGTCATCTGACGCTCCCTTTGCCCTCCCCTCCCTGGATCGTGCTGCCGTTTCTCTGCATGGTAGTCTTGTAGTAGTAGTCCCTCTTTCCCACATGTTACATGGACTTCCTCAGATCCTACCAGGAGGGCCACTGGTCCATTCTTCCTTCTCTGTCTCCTGGGTTCAGAAATCTATGGGGGTCATTCCTGGTCCTCTGGCTGTCCCTCCCCCACCATCTACCCCAGCTTTAGGCTGAACCCGTGGCTGTGCCCAACTTTCTGCCCTTTAAGGTAAGGTGATCACCTTGGCTTGGGCCCTGCCTGTTAAGGTTTTTCATCTGTTTTGTAGAAAGACAGTAGCGAGGAAGCAGGGGGCCTTTGGACTGACAGGGTGGAACTCTCTCGAACATTTTCTTAAATGCCTGGTACTAAGAGGTATAGCCACTAGCTTGCAGTAGACCTCAGGCTGGGGAGGTGCCTTCTAGAATAGCCAATCAGCACAGTGCCTTCTAAAAGAAAGGAAGAGCCACCCCCCTGCTGCCTTGCAGCCTTCTCTCTTAGCCTTTGGAATGAAAAGCTTCACAGCTCACAATTACCATTTGGCTAAGCCCCTTCCTCACCCCTACCGCCGTGAAGTGGAAAGAAACACGCTGGTGTGACATTCACTTTGACAAAGCTCTTTTTCTTTTCTCTACTTCTCCCCCCCAAAAAAAAAGCCAAAAGAAATAAAACAGTTGCTAAGCTACTGGGTGGGCCCTATCCGTGTGTTTTGTTGCCATCCCAGCTTTAAGGACTCGTATTATCACATATTCAGCAGCTTAAACTAAAGAAGAGGGGAAAGGGGGATGTCGGAGAGGGCTCCTTTGTCAGTTCCCTTGTCAGGTCAAGTGCTTGGCTCTGGGAATGCAGGTGACCTGGAGCGTGTCAACTACCGATTCTGTCTCCAGGTGGGAAAAAAGGAGGGGGGATTTCTTTCCAATTCTCAAACTGGTCCCAAAGAGGATGCTGTTTGGGGGCCTTGTCTTTCTTTTAGATTTGTTTCACAAAGGTCAGCTCTCAAGGAAGCCTGGGTCACGTTCTTAGTTCTCTAAGCATTCTACTTTGCACACATCACACGCAATTGATGCTACTATGGGACCTGGCCTCCAGTTGGCCCTGGTGAGCTCCTAGCTCAATGTTCCAGAAAGCCTACAAAGCCAGACCTTCCGTACTTTTCCCTAGATTGCTGTAATATTTTATATTGTTTTGTGGCTCCTGAATTTTCTTTGCAGCACTGTGTCAATCCCAGGTTAAGCAAGTCTTCATTTAGCCATGTTCAGTTGACCTTTAAATCCTGCATATTTAGAACTTGTTACTGTCTACAAATGCCAGACCCCCAGTGGGTACTGAGGATCACTGCCCCACTCTTAGTCCAAAGGCTTTAACACCAAGAATGGCAGGAAAGGCTTTCCCAACACCGCTTTGCAGCATCGTCTCAATCGTTCACAACGGCCTAATCCACCCATCACGCGTTGGTTCTCAGTGTGGGGACAATGGGAACCTTACTGACTTTAGGCTTGTTTTCATCAACTAGCTCATTCTGTGTAAAGTTAGGTTTAGAAAAAAAAATCTTATAAAAAAATTAATGCAGCCTGGGACACCCTTTGTGGAGGCTACATTGAAAATATATCTTAAATAAAAACCCAGGAAATTGTCCCTTCTGTCTCTCACCTGTCATAAGAAGCAATAGAATTCTATAGCCCATTCAGTAGCATATTTAATTAAGCAACCTATCTGCTGAATGCACTGGGGGTTGGCTGACAGTGCTTTTCACTGCTGATTTGGATGACAAAGGATGTGGTGAGATATTCAACAGTCTGGTGGAATGGAAAGAAACTCCCAATTGGTCACACCTACCTATTTCTCTTGGCATGTTGCATTCGCTGCTCTGATAATACAGAAAATAGACTGTCTTTTATTTATTGAGAAAGTCATTGGACACCAACGTCTTGCCTTTGCTCTTCCACAGTGAGCCCTGACTGAGTTTTGCACACATTCCCATTACAGATGAATAGAGGTTTCGTCGTAGGTGGGAAACTTTTAGCTTGTCATTTTCAAAAGACAAGATGTTTAGGTGCTCATTTGTTTTGGTGGGAGTTATTGCCTATCCCTAGGGTATGATAGTATTAGTGACAATTATTGAGTGTTTACCAGACACAGGCCAAAGTATTCCATGTATTACTCCTATGTCTTCCTGTGAAGTAGACACTATTACTATTCTCTTTTGCAGATGAGGAAACTGAGGCTCAGAAAGCTTGAGTAACTTGCCTCTTAACTAGTGAGTGATAGAGTGAGGCTTGGGACCTACAGCTCCTCTACCCTTCAGCCCATGTTCTTAACCACTAGTCTACTTTGTCACTCTAGGAAGCCAAAAGGGTTTGTGATCCCAATACCATGATTAATATTAGGTGGGGGAATTACAAAGCTTTGTGGGGGGATCTCTCCTCTGAAGTCAGGTCTGTGATGCCTTGGGGAATCCACAAGCACCTTCAAATTAGATGCAAAGGTATATGTGTGTATTCTGGGGAGCTGGGCCAGTTTTCATCAGCTTCTTGAAGAAGTTCATGACACAAAGATGGTTAATAACTTCCATGTATACCTAAAGTGCATACAGTGCTTGCTGTGTGCCAGGCTTTATATACAGGAATATAAGCAAACTCATTTCATTCTCACCACAGCCATAGGAGGGTATGATTATCACGCCCATTTTACAGAGGGGGAAACTGAGACTAAGAGAGGTAAGTTGGCCAAGGCTACAAAGCTATAAGTGTCAGCACCAGGAGGTGAAGTCAAGCAGTCCAGCTCCTGAATCTTTTCTTTGAACCACTTTTGACTGCAAGCTCCTTTTTGTTCACTTGCATATCTCCTACCACATTGCCTGATATGTAGTGAGTTTTATGGATATTTGTTGAATTGATTTGCATACTGCTGACCTCATGTAGATTTTGTCTTAAGAGTCATTCTTGAAAGTCTGAGGCTCCATATATCTTGACTGGATGAATGAAGAGAATCAACACAGTCAAAAGATAATTTATCAGAGTTTTTCAAGACGGGTGGCTTGGCCAAGCATTGGCACTTTGCTTTTAGTCGGGGCTCCCTGGAGGGCTGTTGCACGGATCCCCAAGCCCATTCTTCTAGATTGTTCAAAGTGGTTATAAGGTACCTCTGAGTATGGGCTAGGTAACTTTGATGGTTCCATGAATGTAAGTGGAGTTTTGTGTCCCAATTACTATGCATAACTTCCACTACCTCTTATCTCCAAGTAATTAAGCAGAAGCCACTGAAACCTTTTGCATGTTGGCATGAATCAAGTCTAGGTCTCTACATGGTATTAGTGAGGGGAGGGTGGAGGGGCACCCAAGTTCTGTTCAACGGCCCAACACAAGTTCCACTGTAGTTGAGTTTCTAGGTTGGAGCATTCTGAAAAATCGGAGCAATTGGCTGTGATCGTGGAGGGTGCAGGGTGAGCTGGTGAGCCCGTGAGTAACAAGGTGGATCAGCTTGAGTTTTTAATCACCTTGATTACATGTTGCGAAAGTTTAACTTTGCGGCCTCCACTGTTCCCCTCATTTTGCCTGCTGCGGTCTCATTTTACTTTTCATTTTATTCTCTGATCACTGCCGATGAGAGCCCTGAGTCCACGCTGCTTCTGTTGCCTGCCTCCCGGCCTGATGGGCCTCTTTGTACTGAGGCACAGAACCCAGCTGGCGGCTGGAGTTCCCAGGGCCCGGAAGCTTCATTACTCTTTGTTGGCAGTGAACTCCAAAGTTACTGGCTTTGGAGTTGGGTTTTCTCAAGTATAATAGCTTAACATTTGTTCTCAAAGTTGAAGGTCCCCCCCGCCCAAATTAATCAAGATGCATGAGCTAATTGTAAGCCAGCAAATATTTTAAGAAAACTGCCCTCCAGTAGAGACCGTTGCACGAACTGCAGACTCTTTTCCCAATAATTAATATGCTTCTTTTATTTCCTTTGAGGTGGAAAACAGTTGTTGACAAGGATTCCCTACGCATTTGGTTCAAATAACTAATTTTGTACCTGAAGTACTAATTACAGTAGAGACACCATCTTTTCCTATTAGATCTCTCACTTGAAGAACTCAAAGCCATTTATAACCGTTGGATCTTGGGGGCTAGTTTAATCAATTCGTGGGCAGTGTAATGGTGAACACTGTGATCAGAAATATAGCTAACCTCTTTAATTGAGCCCCTACAAATTCAAAGGTAATAATTCAGACAGTGAGAACAAAATAAGTCTATGACAAGAAGAAAGTAAGTTGGCAAAGGGGTTATTTAAACTGCCAAGTAGAGCATGCTTTTAGAAGTGCCAGTTCATATGTGAAGAACTGGTAAGTAGATACAAGACATTCCATTAATAGACTCAGAATCTGAAGGTTAAAAGCCATATAGCACAGCTGTTCAGTACTCAAAAAACATTTGTTGAGCAATGGTATGTTCTGGACCCTGAGAATACAATTATTTTGGTAACAGCTTTATTGTGATATAATAAAAAGAACATAAAATTCACCCATTTAAAATGTCAATTCAGTAGTTTTGAGTATATTTATAGAGTTCTGCAATCGTCTCTATAGTCAATTTTAGAGCATTAATCACCTCAGAAAGAATCCTCATATCCTAGTATACTCGCCAATCCCCCCATCTCCCTCACCCCTAGGCAACCACTACGCGGCACAAATTTGATTAAAACACAAGATCTGCCTTTGAGGGGTTTGAACCCTATTGAAAGAGACGTCGAGCAGATAAAACGTACCCACCATAGCCTCCTAGAATGTTGATGCTGAGAGGGACCAAGCAGATCATGGGATATAATCTTCTCATTTGACATATGAGGAAACTGAGGCTCAGAGAGGAGAAATGATTTGCCTACGGATACACATATAGCAGAGCCAAGATGAAAATTCATGTATGCTGCCATCTTAGCATGCTGCAACGCTAATTACAATACGAACTTTTGGAGCTCAGTGGCAGTTAAGAGCATGGATTCGAGAGCCAGACTGTCTGGATTTGACTCTCAGCTCCTCGTTTTATAGGCTGTGTAACCTCAGGCAAGTCACTTAATCTCTCTGAGCCTCAGTTTCTTCTGTTGTTGAATTGAAGTAATAATTGTACCTACCTTACAGGTCTGTTGTGAAGATTAAATGAGTTAATGTATGTTAAGTATTTAGAATACTGTTTGCAATAGAAGAATTACATAAGTGGTTGTTATAATGTTATTACCTAGTCATTGAACATGAAAACATATATTTTATTAGATCCAGAAATAGACTTTACATATTTGTTCTTCAGCTTTTAAACCCTGACTGCCCTCATGCAGGGTTTCTATTCAGTTTCTTCCAACATATACTTTTGAATGTTGGGTGCTGGGTATAAAAAAGATGTTTAAGAAATAGTCTGTAGACTTAAGGAGTTCAGAGTCAAGTGAACAGATACGGCAGGTGAACAGATATGTAGCTCTAAATCAAACTATAGGAACTGCCCCAAATGAAGTACACACGAAGTATAGAGGGTATTGGAAAGGCTTCCTGAAGGCAGTGGTATTTGATTTGAGTTTTGAAATCTGAGTCGGATTTCATCAGGTTGAAAGGGATGAGAGAAGTCATTCCGTGGTAGGGTAACAGCAGAAGCAGAGGAAAGCAAGTATTTGCCATGGTCGGAGAAAGGCTAAGTGTTCTATGTGTCCAGAGCATAGCAGGTGAGCCTGAAAATATAGATTGGGACTGTACTCAGTAGGAAAAGGGAAGAGAATTGATAATTATGGGCCCCTACTATGCACCAGGCTCTGTAAAGTACCAAGTACTGAATGTGTATAAGGTAACTCGATTCTCACCATCATCCTGAGGAAGCAGATGCGAAGAGGTGGAATAAACTGATGAATATCACACCTAGCAAGTGGCAGAGTCTAGATTCAAACTGAGATCTCCCTCTGAACCTACTGCCCACACTCTTTCTACGTACCACAGTAACCCCTGGACTTGTATGCCAGTTTGGACATTATAGAAAATGGGAGCTTTGAAGGTTTTTGAATATGGAGGAAACATGTACTCATTGTAGTTTATTTATTATTTATTCGTTTATTTATTTACTTTCTCTGGCAATAGGGTAGAGGACGGTTTAAATGGAGGAAAGATGAGAGACCCAAAATAATCAGTTGTGACACTTTGACAACATGTAAAAGGTAGTGAGGACATAGACTAGGACCATGGAAATGGAGAGGAAGAGATACAAGTAAGAGAAGCTGACCGGGCAGGACATGTGACCAATGTGATGTGGTCAGGGCAGAGATGAAGGAGAGTCAACCATGAAGGCCTGGTTTTCCAGCTCATATGATGTGGTGGATCGCGCTGCTACTCAGTGAAGTAGGAAGCCTGAGCAGAGGCATGGAATTAGGGAAGGAAGGAAAGTGAGCTCAGTTTTGTTGCACTTGGACTTTCTCTGAGTCTTCCAAGTGTAAATGTCCAGTAAGCAGATGGATATATTGGTCTGAAGCTTGAGGGACAATAAGGACAGAATCTGGGCAGAAGAAATGTAGCAAAGAATCAAAACCAAGGAAGCAGGAAGAACTGAAGGGGACCAAGAGTGAGCGAGAGAGATCACCAAAATCACTGGAGAAGGGAATTTCAATAAGGAGGGTGTGGTCGGTATTATCAGGTGCTACAGAGTCACCAAGTCAGATAGACTGAAAAATGTCCCTTGGATTTAGCAATTGGAGAGGTTATTGAGGAATAGAAAGCAGACCAAGTCTCTATTAGGGGTGGATATCATGTGGCATTGGTTTAAAATATGAATGTGAAGTGGATATCTGGAGACATTGAGTGTAGACTACTCTTTCCAGAAACTTGTCTAGTAAGGTGGAGAGTGATGGCAGAATCTTGAAGACAAAACATATCTTAGAGAAATTATCTTTATGATGGGGAAATTTGATCACATATTTTGAGAGAAATGAGTCAGTCAAGAGGCAGCTAATAAATGGGGAGAGATAAGATGTGGACTTGAGCCCCTTCTCTGAGATAGGGTTACGAAGAAAGGATGCACAGGGCATTGATAAACTAAGGACTTTTTTCAACAGAGTCTGAGGCTTTCCTGATTAGTTCCTTCTTTAATTCAGAATTCTCTACTTGTCTAAGAAACCTTGCTCCATTTATACCATGTAAAATCCTTATGGAAACAACAATAACAAAAAACAAACAACTTGATTAAAAATGGACAAAGGACTTGAATAGATATATCTCCCCCCAAAGATATACAGATGGCCAATAAGCACGTGAAAAGATGCTCAACATCATTAATTATTAGCAAAATGCAGATCTAAACCACACCTCAC
This sequence comes from Globicephala melas, assembly GCF_963455315.2. Classification (NCBI taxonomy): domain Eukaryota; kingdom Metazoa; phylum Chordata; class Mammalia; order Artiodactyla; family Delphinidae; genus Globicephala; species Globicephala melas. The sequence goes on along the minus strand of NC_083335.1, from coordinate 13,657,331 downwards.
ACCCATTCGGAGATGGTTAAAAAATACCCCCAAAGAACAAAAATAACAAGTGTTGGTGAGGATGTGGAGATGTTGGAACACTTGTGCGTTGGTTGGATAATAGTTCTGCTGATCAGGGCCAGGCTTGGCTGGGCAGAGCTGGACTCACTCAGTTGCAGTCAGCTGGCGGGTCAGCTAGGGGTTGGCCTTTCTAGGATGGCTTCAGCTGGGATGGCTAGTATCTGCTCCACGTGGACGCTCATCCTTGAGAAAATTAGCCCAGACTTGTTCTCATAGCACAGCACAGGTCTGTCATACAAGAGAGCAAGTGGAAATGCACAGAAGCTTTTCAAGTCTCTGCTTGTATCTCATTTGCTAATATCCCACTGGCCAAAGCGAGTCACATGGCTGAGTGCAGATTCGGAGTGGGAGGGGTCTACAGAGTTAGAGGGCAAAGGGCAAGGCTATAGAGAGGCCATTAACTGGGGGAACTAATGCAGTTAATCTACTCTAGAATGCTTAAGGAAAGTCTGAGAATCTGCATATTTAACGAGCATCCCAAAGTGATTCTTATACAGGCGATTCATGAGTAACATTTCAGAAATATTAGTCTGGTGTCTCTTGGCACCAAGATTGGAACTGTGATCATGAAAGGTTCAGAAACCTGTGGGTTGTGAGTCGGGGAGAAAATATCCTCTTCTTCAGCTCTATCTCATGATTCAGGCCGCTTGGTCTCTTGAGGGCAGAGGCTTAAACTAAAGCTATATGTGTGCTTCAGACAAGCTCATATAGTCATTTACTTTTGTACAAAGAACAATGCAGTTGGAATAAAGCTGATAAGGTATTATTTTTTCAGTGCAAGTCAGGAAGGCATTGTTGGTTTGTTTTGTGTTGCTCTTCATAATATGTAATTTCCATCCCAGGGAAGCTCATAGTAATGGAAATGAAGCATAGAGGTGGTATATGGGGCATGTGATAGGATCATAAAGTGGAGACTGTTGCTTGGACAAGACCTTTCTTAGAATAGTAATCCATGCAAGGAGAACATGAACAGGAAAGAAAAGAAACTCCACAGGGACTTCCCTGGTGGTCCAGGGGTTAGGACTCGGTGCTTCCGCTGCACAGGAGCCCGGGTTCAATCCCTGCTTGGGGAACTAAGATCCCACGTGGTGCGTGGCCAAAAAAAAAAAAAAAAAGGGAGAGAAAAAGAAAACTCCGTTTATTTAGCCAGTTGTGTGAGGATTTTGTTCCTCAGACCCTTAGTCAAAATGTGGGATTAGAGATATGCTTTAAGATGTCTGTCCCCTATGCGGATCACGCGCAAGCGCAGTAGAGGCAGGAACCGTGATATTGTGGATCCCGACACCAGCCATAGTGCCTGCCACAGAGGGAGTGCTGAAAACACTTTCGTTGAATGAACGTCTGCAGATTTCTCGGATCCATTCTCACAGATTTTTTTAAAAATAGATCTTTATTGGTTTTTTTCTTACCTTCTTATTTACTTATTTATTTTTTAACATCTTTATTGGAGTATAATTGCTTTACAATGGTGTGTTAGTTTCTGCTTTATAACAAAGTGAGTCAGCTATAGATATACATATATCCCAATATCTCTTCCCTCTTGCGTCTCCCTCCCTCCCACCCTCCCTATCCCACCCCTCTAGGTGGTCACAAAGCACCAAGCTGATCTCCCTGTGCTATGCGGCTGCTTCCCACTAGCTGTCTGTTTTACATTTGGTAGTGTAGATATGTCCATGCCACTCTCTCACTTCGTCCCAGCTTACTCTTCCCCCTCCCCGTGTCCTCAAGTCCATTCTCTACATCTGTGTCTGTATTCCTGTCCTGCCTCTAGGTTCTTCAGAACCATTTTCTTTTTTTTTTTTTTTTTTAGATTCCATATATATGTGTTAGCATACAGTATTTGTTTTTCTCTTTCTGACTTACTTCACTTTGTATGACAGACTCTAGGTCCATCCACCTCACTACAAATAACTCGAGGCACATGAAAAGATGCTCAACATCACTAATTATTAGAAAAATGCAAATCAAAACTACAATGAGGTATCACCTCACACCAGTCAGAATGGCCATCATCAAAAAATATCTAAACAATAAATGCTGGAGAGGGTGTGGAGAAAAGGGAACCCCCTTGCACTGTTGGTGGGAATGTGAATTGGTACAGCCACTATGGAGAACAGTATGGAGGTTCCTTAAAAAACTAAAAATAGAACTGCCATATGACCCAGCAATCCCACTACTGGGCATCTACCCTGAGAAAACCATAATTCAAAGAGAGTCATGTACCACAATGTTCATTGCAGCTCTGTTTACAATAGCCAGGACATGGAAGCAACCTAAGTGTCCACTCTCAGAGATTTTGATTGAGTAGGATAAAGAGTGTTCCTTGCAGTGTAGTCCTGAAGCCACGTGAATCAGCGTCACCTACTTATAGAGTTTGTTTAAAATCTGTTGCCTGGGTCGCACCTTCCACTTGTTGAGTTTGGTGCATGAGAAACCCTCCTTTACACATTTGAAATCCATGAATTGATGTCACTGCCACTCATGCAGTCTCGTCCGGCGGTAGTGGCGTGCGTCTCATTGGCTACCCTGGCCCCTGCTGAGAGACCACTAGAGGGAAGGCAGTGGTCCAGTGCTGATCTGACAACCACCACCCGCCAGCTCTTCTCACATGGAACTGAGGGTGCTCGTTTAGCATCTCTTAGCCATTTAGTTTCAATTTCCTTGTGTTTGCCATTTTTTGGACTCTTCCCCTGGGGAGCCAGAGTTTAAACTCACACCATATTGTCATCTTCTTTATTCTAGGGCATAGGAGGTGGCTCTCCACCCCCAAAGCAATCATAGAGTCCTGGAGTTCTGAGCTGTGAAGTATCAGTTTCTTCCAGAAGGCTTTCTTTCCCCAGTGTCTTCGACAATGTCAACTTTCCAAGAGCTGGGATTTGGAAGGAGGTCGAGCAGTGAGCCCTGGGGAGTGAACTGACTGGGTGGTGCCCTCCCAGGCATTACCTGGGCCTGTAGGGTGAGGAACTGCAGAGTTTCAAGATAAAATCTCCTTTGCCCCATAGCCTCCAGTTACAGGAAACACATCACAGGCACAGTTTTATTTATTTATTTTTAACATCTTTATTGGGGTATAATTGCTTTACAATGGTGTGTTAGTTTCTGCTTTATAACAAAGTGAATCAGTTATATATATACATATGTTCCCATATCTCTTCCCTCTTGCGTCTCCCTCCCTCCCACCCTCCCTATCCCACCCCTCTAGGTGGTCACAAAGCACAGTTTTAAATGGCAAAACAAATGGGATACTTTTTTCCCTGTCTGGAAGAAAAGTATGTTAATTTAAGTGTGGAGCATGACATTTGGAAATGTGAAAAGAGGTTTTTGGGAAGTCGTTGGGGGTTTGAGTGGAACAGCTCCCTTTCTGTGTGTCTCATTTTTTTGTTGTTCATCCTGTGTCTTATTCAGATGATAATTTTAATGCACCCATCTGATCTTCTGGAGCACAGATTTAGGGAAAGCCATTTTCTGAGCAGCTCCACAGGGTAAGATCTGCAGATAGGTGGGGAAGGGCTGTGAGGCCACTTCTGGAATGCAAGTGAATGCACCAAGCCAGCCAAGCTTGAAGTGTCTTGTAGGCTGGGGATCCTCAAGTGCAGTTGCATAAGAGGATTCAGGAACTTTCCTACTGGGAGCAAATGGCCAGACACCGATGCTGAGATTCTCCCAGCCCTCTTGAGGGAGTGCAAACAGAGCCCTCTCTTGTCACGACATTACCGTCCCGTGAGCCTTTTAGCGCTAGTGCTGTTTTGCTCTGATGCCCAGAAACCTCTGCCTTCAGTCACTTTCTTAGTGTCCTTTCACCTTGCTTGTATTTCAGCCAAAACCATGCCTCACAGCAAAGAATCTATCAGCTGTTTCTTGAATCGTTTCTAGTCTTTTAAGGTGTTAACATTTTCCATTTTGCCACATTCAGCAATTTTGCCTGCTCTGACATGAGCTCGATAAAGAGCTACAGAAACTGAGTCAAGAGAGAAACCAATGACACTGTCCACTCCCTCCTCCCCATCGCCCACCCTGCCGACAATCATCTCCATCCAGCTCTGCCCATCTGGCCCATTTCCTTTTTAGGTTACCTTTATTGTTTTATCTCAGTCAGCTATAAAAAAAATCAAGCATTTAAAATACTTGTTGAAAACTCAAGGAAAATCAAGTTTCAACACCTTAGATTTTAATTGAATCGTGGCTGCCTTAGGTCCGCTCGTTCATGTACTTGAGAGTATTGTCATTTGCAGCCGTTGTATTCACATCTTCCTGAGACAGGATTTCATATTACTGGCGTAGTCCAACGAGAGTAGACCTGGCAGTCCCGTTCTGTACAAAGTGTGGTAGCAGTAAGGAGCGTGGGTCTTAGAGTCAGTCCGATGTGGTTCCAATCCTGGCTCTTCTACGTAGTAACCCCAGCCTTGGGCAAGTCAGTTTCACCTTTCTTATGTCTCAGTTTCCTCATTTGCACAATGAAGACACTAGTCCCAACCTCACAGGTTGGCTGTAAGGATTACATGAGAAACTTCCTTTAAATAGCTTAGCACAGGACTTCCCTGGTAGCGCAGTGGTTGAGAGTCCGCCTGCCGATGCAGGAAACGCGGGTTCGTGCCCTGGTCCGGGAAGATCCTACATGCCACGGAGTGGCTGGGCCCGTGAGCCATGGCTGCTGGGCCTGCGCGTCCGGAGCCTGTGCTCTGCGACGGGAGAGGCCACAACAGTGAGAGGCCCGCATACCGCAAAAAAAAAAAAAAAAAAAAAAAGCTTAGCACAATCCTTGGCACCTATCATGGGTGCAGATGTCATCGTAATTATTGTTACTTCCTTACCCCCTCAGGTAGGAATAGTACAGGCTGCTACACATTGTTCCTCCAGGACAGGGCTTAGCAAACCATGACCCAAAGGCCAAATCCAGTTTGCCTGTGAGCTAACAATGATTTTTACATTTGTAGTTGGTTGCAGAAAGATTAAAAGAAGAGTGCTATTTGTGGCATGGCGAAATGACATGAAATTCAAATTTCAGTGTCCATAAATAAACTTTTATTGGAACACAACCATGCTCATGCATTTACGTATTGTCTCAGGCTACTTTCACTCTACAACGGTGGAGTTCAGAAGTTGCACCAGAGATCATATGGCCTGGAAAGTTGAAGTATTTCCTATCATGCCAATCCCTGCTCTAGGTCATTTAGCAGTCTGGAAGATCACAGGGACGGATAGTTTGGGAATTGCTTGCAGATTATCACTGCTTACATCCCTCAGCTCTTGTCTGTGTGTGTCTGTGTTGTGCAGAGTGATTTATAAGGGAAGAAATAATACAAGTCCACGTAGGACAAATGAGATGACGCTTTTGTGGCATTTTAGCTAAGGGTTCACTTTGTGCCTTGGAGGGATTAGGAAGAATTTAAGAGTAGTGGCAGAATTGGTTAGATGAACGTATAGGTCCTTTTGTTTTTCTTGCTCCACCAGAACCTTCTCTGCAAGGAGGAGAGAATGGATGATTAGCTTCTCTTTGTAAAATGGATTGAATTGCTCTTATTAGGTGTACCGTCATTCTGAGGAGTTGGTTCTAAATGTGACACACCAAGGCAAAGTCTCATCTCAGCGGATATCACCTTAACACCCTGTTCTCCCTAAAAAGGCAATTTTTGTAGAGAAATGTAAAGCCTCAGAATATCCAGGTTGGAAGGAGCCTTGGAGATCTACAGGGATGATATTCATATTAATATCCCTTTGCTGATAGAGATACAATATCCTGTGGAGAGGCAAAATGTTGTATAATGTCCTAGTCCATTCAGGCTGTTCAACGAGGATGGCCTTTAATAGGTGTTTGTGTACTGGAACTAATTTTAATACCTGCAAGATATTACATTTCATATGCTTTACAAAATTTGCAATTATCGAGATACACAAACATAATACCCAGTTTGGAATGATAGGGGGAAGGGTAGGAATGTTTACAGTTCAGGAGCTGCTCCCCGAGTGCCTACTCTGGCCTCCCTTAATGAAGTGGCTTCTCGGGAGGGATGAGGTATGTATGGGGCCAGGGAAGACGTGGCTGAGATCTGGAGGGCTGGTGTCTGAGGGGAAAGGTGTGTATTTAGCTGAGTTGTGCAGACATAGCAATCTGGGGCTCTCTGTCGGCGAGGGGTCCTAGGCTGTGAAGCTGCATGTGGGAAGGGTGAGAGACTGGCCTGCCACAAGGGGAAGGAGGAAAGCAGGGAGGCTGGAGAAGAGGAGCTTTTGGACCAGATCTTGCTGAGAAGATCTCAGGACCTCCAACTCGTCCCCTGCTCTTGATTCCTTCACACTTACGGGACTGGTGTTAGGGGAGATGTACTGTTTAATATTTGATTCTCCCCTGGTGTGCCCCATGGTTCTGTGTACAACCAACAAGCCAAGCTGACAAAGACCAGCGAAGGCCAAAGGTGGCCCCATGTGTATAGAACTGACACTCCAAGTTCATCAGATACATCATCTACCAAACAGTCTTACCTTACACCCTGAAGTGTCCTTCTTTGTAGGTCTGGGCCTGGCCCCTTTTGCCCTCTAGCCCTCCTTCCCTTCATGCTGTCCCCCGGGCACCACAGTGAACATCTATGGACAGTGACAACCAGTAGCTATATACACCAGCATTTCCGCTTTGTACACTGTACTGGTGTAGACTTCCTATTTCTTTCTTTTTTTTTTTTTTTGCGGTACGCGGGCCTCTCACTGTCGTGGCCTCTCCCGTTGTGGAGCACAGGCTCCGGACGCGCAGGCTCAGCGGCCATGGCTCACGGGCCCAGCCGCTCCGCGGCATCCTCCTGGACCGGGGCACGAACCCATGTCCCCTGCATCGGCAGGCGGACTCTCAACCACTGCGCCACCAGGGAAGCCCTAGACTTCCATTTTGATGAGGTTTGGATACAGGGTGGAAATCTGGCTATTTCAATAAGCTGCTTTAAAGAGGAATCAATTTGAATGCCCAAACTACCACCCCAGTAGGACAGCAGAGCCCATGACCCTGTCTTGTGACTGGATTTTTATAAAAAGTTTTATTGGAGTATAGTTGATTTACAATTTTGTGTTACTTTCTACTGTATGGCAAAGTGAATCAGTTATACATATACACATATCCACTCTTGTTTAGATTCTTTTCCCATATAGGCCATGACAGAGTATTGAGCAGAGGTCCCTGTGCTGTACAGGAGGTCTTTATTAGTTATCTATTTTATATATAGTAGTGTGGATATGGTGACTGGATTAAGCAGGAGAACAGTAGTGCGCATGGCTAGAGGTGTTGACACCATGCAATGTAATGACTCGTGGGCTTCAGCCTCTTCCCCTAGGATAAGGCCAAGAAGGACCCTTAGGTGTCCAGCCTTTGGTGCATGTGTTTTCCTGTATCTGTGCCTCTTCTAAGCGGTGGCTTGTATGATGGACGTGACCGACCTGGGGCAGTCGTGACACTGTCACTGCACTGGAATGTTGGTAACTCCCACAGAATTGTTCAGCCTCCTAAGCTCAGGGAAGAAGCCTGAGTAAGAAAACCATATGTCAACAGTCCTTCTGCCATATTTCTTCACTGGAGTCATACTTTTATAAAGGCATAGGCTTAAAGGTGTAAATAAAGCCAATTATTTGAGTTTGCCATTGATTTTCATGTATAAATTATCAATATAGTTTTGATTTAACAATAAAAATAACAGCCTGGAGTTTTATGCCCTGCCATGGCGGTTATGCAGTTGCCAACATGAGCCTTCTGCTCTTAGGCTCTCTCTTTGTACAGGGAAGCAGGTGTTAAAGTTATGCCTGCTGATTCAGAAGAGCTACCTTTTTTTTGAGTACTTACTATATGCCAGGCATTGTCAAAGTGTCTACAGACGTTATCTCATTTAATACCACCAGTAATTCTAGGAGGTGGATTACTATTTTTATACACAAGTTACAGATGGGGAAACTGAGGCTCAGGGAGTCGCTTGTCCAGAATTCTTGAAATTCTAAGGCAAATCTGCCTGACTTCCAGTCCCAGCTCTTTGCACCGTGTTTGTGAACTTCTGCAGGACGCTGCTCTGGGAGGGGTGTCCATTAAGCAGTGTCTTAACGATTCGGCAGAGATAGAAACCTGGAGTTTTAGAACGGAAAACTAGGAAAGAAGGTAAAAGGGAGCAATTTCCTGGGAGACTAGGAAAACCTCAGAGGAAGTTCTAGCTAGTAGGGACCAATGAAGGGAAAACTAGGCAGAGAAGCTGGCCACTTAGCTAACCAAGTAGAGACAGCTCCAGGCCTAGTAGGAACTGAACAGAATATTTAAAACTGGGCAGGGGTGGCCATGGGCCTGTCCAGGCTTCCTGTAAATGTCCCTTTTCCCCAGCTTCCTTTTCATGGCCATAGTCAAGGAGCGACAGTGCACAAGGCCACACGACCACGTTCCTGAGGAAGGAGGGAATGGGGGTGGGGAGAATAGGCTCATTACTGGGGCAGCATCCTCTAGGGAGACTCCAAACTTGGCGTGATGACTGTAGTGGCAGGAGAGCTTTCAGCCCCCTTCTCTGCTCGGGTTGACCTCCCCTTCCTGACCAGGTATATCTGAAGCCACTCTTCCTTGGGTGTCTGAGACTGGAAAAATCACAACGTCTCTGTTGAGCGTTTTTGTGCACAGACCACTAGGTGCAGAGGTGAAGGTGCATTCCTGGCACCCCGCTGCTCCCCTGGTCTTGAGTGAGTTTTCACCTATTATCAGCTGTCCTTGGGAACATTAGTTAGCTTCCCAGAAGTTGAGCAGGAAGTCTTCTTCTAGAGGGAGCAGCTGGTCTGCTCTGTTTTTCGAATCTCCAAGTTGATTTTGGAATGAAGGTTTGTTTTCCCAGGAAAGTGTTACTACTTTATAGTCTCCCCCTCGTCTGTGAAACTCAAGAGAAGGCAGGCAGCCTTGCCGCAGGAGCAGACCGCAGACTGTGAGGACAGAGACGAGAGGCATCTGGTTTTCCCTTCAAATCAAAGCCAACTACAAAGGTAGTGTGACACACACCTATTGAGATACGTTACCAGCATTGTGCTGCCTGGTCTTCAGGCAAAAGCAATAAGCAGAGTACATAAATGACCGTCATTAGTTTTATGTGTCCGAGGTTTCATTTTTCTCCTGGGTTGGGTTTTAAACTAGCTAGAGTAGCACCATGATAGCTTTCTCTAGTACCGTGTTTGGCCTCACTTGTCCTTGTCACCAGCCTTTCACACACAACCCCATTAAAGAGTACATTTCTCTAATTACATGTTATGCAGGTATTTTGTGTTACAATGTTTAATTGTATTCATTCAAACAGGTCACAGTTAAAGTCTATAAACCCTTTAAGCCTTTATAAAAGCTCCACCATCCACCTTACAGCTTAGCATTAATATTTCCTCTGGAGAGGAAAAACATCTCATCCTGTATTTCTCTGACGTACCATTTTTTTTGTTATCAATAAAAACAAAAGACACATGTTTAATTGGATCCCTTAGGTATCGATTAAAAAAAGATTTGGATTCCTTGCTAGCCAGGATGGTTCCATAGAGCATCTTAGAACTATCCTTTTTCTCACATCCTTTGAGGATGCACCCAGTTTAACGTTTTCCTTCCAACTACCATGTGATAAGGTAAACAAGTGCTACCCACTTGAGTGCAGGCAGCAGAAGTTCTCTGGGAGAACAGAGGTCTGCTGCACACAAGGGACCCGAGAGAAGGCCACCTCAAGTTCTATTCCCATGTTGGGCCAAGGGAGGAAGGAAACAGATAGCAGCCACCTGGCACTGAAATCCTGCTGACCTGAGGGGGGGGGTCCAAGCAGTTGGAAGTTAACTGTGTAATCCATCAGAGGACAATCCTAACAGGTCCCCTTTCTAAATCAAAACAGTTAATATTTCTTTCCATACTTTATCTCATAATCAATATTCAATTTTCAAGTCAGTGAAACTAATCAAATCATATAAAATGAATCTAGCACAAGAGGAGGGGGGTAGAATGAGTAAGCTGCAAGCGGAGGCTGAATGAGAAAATAGGAGAATGTTTGTAACTATAGGATGTCCTTCCTGTGGATTAACTTCTATGGGAAACCGGAGCTAAGCTCTGTGACATGGGGCTAATGAAACACCAGGATCAGGAGGCAGGAACAATACTCAGAAACCAACCAAGTTCTTGCGGCCCTTCTCTCTGTGGTATTGGAGTGTTTCTAGTGATGAGATTGGGCATGTAATTCCTCTGGAGCCCATAGTTGTAGACCATGGTATGACGAGGTTCTCCTGCACTCCAAGACAGGCTGTGGGCTTGACATAGGCACGTGGGGCAGCAGTCAGCATAGGGGATGGTGGGAGTGAGATGCTCTGGACCACTATTCTGGCATCTAGACTCTTGAGAATTGGTTCTCTCACACCCCACCTTACCTTATCTTTACCCTTTCATTACAGCCTTTGCCAGCAGGTAAGGAGATCAACGTGTCCTGTAAGGTCTTTCCAAGAGAAGGAGAATAATAGTTTAGATTTACTGAGAACTGTTGAAATGCATGAGGCATCTCACACGTAGTATCTCATTCAATCCTTTCCATAATTCTATGTTATCCTCACGTTACAGATGAAGGAAGCGATGCTCACAGAGAGGTTATCCTGTCATTCATACAAAACCAGTCAGTGGCAGAAGCACAATCAACAGCTCAAAAATGAAAGAGAGCACAGTATTTCACATGGAGATTGACACTGACTGTGTTGGGGATGAAATAAAGTGACCCAGGTATCAATGTTTAGGAGCTTACATGGGACAGCATTGTCCTATTCCATAGCACTTCACCTTTCTAATTAGTGTCTAATTAGAAATAGTTCCAATCAGATAGACATTTCCAGAAACATTTGTAATTATCCCAAGTCCTATCCACCAGTTTCTCTGAAGGGGCTTTCAAGGCCTAGAAACTCACTTCTTATTAATGGTGCTGATCTGCCTCTTAAAGGTTCTTCCCTTGGCTATAGTTGACCATTCACCACAAAGAACCAAGATGATGCCTTACTTTTCTGATGGGCCACTAGAAATTGTCAAAAGATCGTTAGGCTCAAGGACATAAGTTGCTCATAATCCAGTGCCCGGGGGAATGGACTTGCCAGAACTTCGTAAAATGGAACGATGCTACTCTAGTAATTTATTTAACGAACATTTACTGAATACTTACTCTGGGTCAGGCCCCTTGCTGGGTTCTGGGGACACAAAGATGAAGGAATTCCCATCCTTGGGAAATCCAGGGGAGAAAAGAAGTAAAGAGATAATTATAAAACCTTTGGATAAGTACTGCTATGAAGATATGCAACGCTTTTTGCTGAGTGCTTTGGGAGTGTGGGCACTTGTGACTTCATGGCTGGATGGTGGCAGCTCAATTAGAAGATCTGGAGGCCTGTCCACACTAGACTTGACATCAGCCTCAAGCCAAACACTTGTCTTCTCAAATGATTTTATTTTAACAAAATCAATTTTTTATTATGTGAACTCAAATGATATATTCTGTAGAGGTTTACTGAACCATTTTTTTCCCTTTAAAATAACTAATAACTATATGTTTTGACATGCTTCAGGGGATACATTTATAAAGTAACACAGATAGGACAGTGCTAGGATACATCAGTGTGCTGTGAAGCTTGAATCAGTAACACACAAACAACTGCACCTTAAAAAGCATAAAGAAAAGCAAAATGCTAAAGATCCTTAGGTACAAAGAGGCAGTGTGACAGAGGGAGTGATGACTTGTAGACAGGAAGTCCAGGGTCCCTGCTGACTCTTCTGCTGAGTGCCCCTGGGAGGTCCCTGTGCCTCTCTGGACCTCAGTTTTGCTGGTGGGTAGAATGGGTGGTGGATGAGAATCTCAAACCCTACATTCCTTTACGAGTTGCTAAAATCCTGGACATCTCTGACAGCTTCCTGGTGAGGTGGCAACCCTTTTGCTTCCTTCCTTGCATGGGCCGCTTCTTCTCCTAATGTGCACACGTGTGTACATATGTGCACACACGTGTACATACTACACCACCAAGCCAGAGAGAAAGAACTGGACCCAAACGCCTATTTTCACTCGAGTCTGAAAATGACAGCTATACTTTTACACAGTCCAGTATTAAATGGAATTCCATTTTCTTTGTCAAGTTCCAGACAGAAGAAAGAGCCCAGAATTCCAATAGTGATGGGGTTCTTGGCAAGCCCTTTTTACAGGGTGGTAAGGTAATCAATCTGCAGTTCGGCAGTCTGAAGGCCTCATTTTTCATTTGACTTGGAAAATACCAGGGGCTTGGGATTACGGCATCCAGCCACATGACTTTGCTTTAAGCTTAATATACTTTTTTCCATCAATTACGTTGTGCTCTTCGTCCACCAAGTACCCACTGCAATCAAGGAGAAAGGGCATGACAGATTAAACGAATCTTTGTGTGTTTTCAGCATTGGTGGGCTACAGACTTCTTGGACTTGGAGTTACTTGTATTTATTTGAATTCAGGCCAATACCCTTTGTCAGGATGCATTTGCCTTCCCAGAATCCACTTGTGAGGGAGCAGCAGGTGGGCTAATCAGGGAGTACTAAAGTTTTCTGGCTCAAAGAACATAATGCAGTTTATTTACAGATCTAACCATTCACCTCTGCCCTACATTTTCCTTTCCTTTCTATGATTTTAGCACTTTGGGTTTACAGGAAGCTCTCAGTTCCTTAATGTAGATGGAAAAATAATAAGAAAGTGTACAAAAAAACCCCAAAGTTAGCAGAAGGATAAAAATAATAAAGATCAGATCAGAAATAAATGAAAAAGAAATGAAGGAAACGATAGCAAAGATCAATAAAACTAAAAGCTGGTTCTTTGAGAAGATAAACAAAATTGATAAACCATTAGCCAGACTCATCAGGAAAAAAAGGGAGAAGACTCAAATCAACAGAATTAGAAATGAAAAAGGAGAAGTAACAACTGACACTGCAGAAATACAAAGGATCATGAGAGATTACTACAAGAAGCTCTATGCCAATGAAATGGACAACCTGGAAGAAATGGTCACATTCTTAGAAATGCACAACCTTCCGAGACTGAACCAGGAAGAAATAGAAAATATGAACAGACCAATCACAAGCACTGAAATTGAAACTGTGATTAAAAATCTTCCAACAAACAAAAGCCCAGGACCAGATGGCTTCACAGGCAAATTCTATCAAACATTTAGAGAAGAGCTAACACCTATCCTTCTCAAACTCTTCCAAAATATAGCAGAGGGAGGAACACTCCCAAACTCATTCTATGAGGCCACCATCACCCTGATACCCAAACCAGACAAAGATGTCACAAAGAAAGAAAACTACAGGCCAATATCACTGATGAACATAGATGCGAAACTCAACAAAATACTAGCAAAGAAAATCCAACAGCACATTAAAAGGATCATACACCATGATCAAGTGGGGTTTATTCCAGGAATGCAAGGATTCTTCAATATATGCAAATCAATCAATTTGATACACCATATTAACAAAATGAAGGAGAAAAACCATATGATCATCTCAATGGATGCAGAGAAAGCTTTTGACAAAATTCAACACCCATTTATGATAAGAACCCTGCAGAAAGTAGGCATAAAGGGAACCTTCCTCAACATAATAAAGGCCATATATGGCAAACCCACAGCCAACGTCATCCTCAATGGTGAAAAACTGAAAGCATTTCCACTAAGATCAGGAACAAGACAAGGTTGCCCACTCTCACCACTATTATTCAACATAGTTTTGGAAGTTTCAACCACAGCAATCAGAGAAGAAAAAGAAGTAAAAGAATCCAAATCGGAGAAGAAGAAGTAAAGCTGTCCCCGTTTGCAGATGACATGATACTCTACATAGAGAATCCTAAAGATGCTACCAGATAACTACTAGAGCTAATCAATGAATTTGGTAAAGTAGCAGGATACAAAATTAATGCACAGAAATCTCTGGCATTCCTATACACTAATGATGAAAAATCTGAAAGTGAAATTAAGAAAACACTCCCATTTTCCACTGCAACAAAAAGAATAAAATATCTATGAATAAACCTACCTAAGGAGACAAAAGACATGTATGCAGAAAATTATAAGACACTGATGAAAGAAATTAAAGATGATACAGACAGATGGAGAGATATACCATGTTCTTGGATTGGAAGAATCAACATTGTGAAAATGACTCTACTACCCAAAGCAATCTACAGATTCAATGCAATCCCTATCAAACTACCACTGGCATTTTTCACAGAACTAGAACAAAAAAACTTCACAATTTGTATGGAAGCACAAAAGACCCCGAATAGCCAAAGCAATCTTGAGAAAGAAAAACGGAGCTGTAGGAATCAGGCTTCCTGACTTGAGACTATACTACAAAGCTACAGTAATCAAGATAGTATGGTACTGGCACAAAAACAGAAGTATAGATCAATGGAACAGGATAGAAAGCCCAGAGATAAACCCACACCCATATGGTCACCTTATCTTTGATAAAGGAAGCAAGAATACACAGTGGAGAAAAGACAGCCTCCTCAATAAGTGGTGCTGAGAACACTGGACATCTACATGTAAAAGACTGAAATTAGAACCCTCCGTAACACCATACACAAAAATAAACTCAAAATGGATTAAAGACCTAAATGTAAGGCCAGACACTATCGAACTCTTAGAGGAAAACATAGGCAGAACACCCTATGACATACATCACAGCAAGATCCTTTTTGACCCATCTCCTAGAGAAGTGGAAATAAAAACAAAAATAAACAAATGGGATCTAATGAAACTTAAAAGCTTTTGCATAACAAAGGAAACCATAAACAAGATGAAAAGACAACCCTCAGAATGGGAGAAAATATTTGCAAATCAAGCAACTGACAAAGGATTAATCTCTAAAATTTACAAGCAGCTCATGCAGCTCAATATCAAAAAAATAAACAACCCAATCCAAAAATGGGCAGAAGACCTAAATAGATATTTCTCCAAAGAAGATATACAGATTGCCAACAAACACATGAAAGAATGCTCAACATCATTAATCATTAGAGAAATGCAGATCAAAACTACAATGAGATATCATCTCACACCAGTCAGAATGGCCATCATCAAAACATCTACAAACAATAAATGCTGGAGAGGGTGTGGAGAAAAGGGAACCCTCTTGCACTCTTGGTGGGAATGTAAATTGATACAGCCACTATGGAGAACAGTATGGAGGTTCCTTATAAAACTAAAAATAGAACTACCATATGACCCAGAAATCCCACTACTGGGCATATACCCTGAGAAAACCATAATTCAAAAAGAGTCATGTGCCAAAATGTTCACTGCAGCTCTATTTACAATAGCCAGGAGATGGAAACAACCTGAGTGTCCACCATCGGATGAATGGATAAAGAAGATGTGGCACATATATACAATGGAATATTCCTCAGCCATAAGAGGAAACGAAATTGAGTTATTTGTAGTGAGGTGGATGGACCTAGAGTCTGTCATACAGAGTGAAGTAGGTCAGAAAGAGAAAAATACCGTATGCTAACACATATATATGGAATCTAAAAAAGAAAAAAAAAAGGTCATGACGAACCTATGGGCAAGATGGGAATAAAGCCGCAGACCTATTAGAGAGTTGACTTGAGGATACGGGGAGGGGGAAGGGTAAGCTGGGACAAAGTGAGAGAGTGGCATGGACATATATACACTACCAAACATAAAATAGATTGCTAGTGGGAAGCAGCCACATAGCACAGGGAGATCAGCTGGGTGCTTTGTGACCACCTAGAGGGGTGGGATAGGGAGGGTGGGAGGGAGGGAGACGCAAGAGCGAGGTTATATGGGGACATATGTATATGTATAACTGATTCACTTTGTTATAAAGCAGAAACTAACACACCGTTGTAAAGCAATTATACTCCAATAAAGATGTTGAAAAAAAAAGAAAGTGTGGCAGAGATTCACTTCCCCCCACTGAAAATGTAGGAGGTTACTGACTCCAAAGCATCCTTGCCTCTCTTGTCCCTTCTGGGGAACTGGACAGCTCTGTTGCCTGTGTTCCATGGGTTCGGCTGTATGTGTAGATTTATTTCAAAGCCACACTGCTGTTCAAATTTGAGCATTGCATTTTATGGGATGGGCACTGAAAGGACAAAGAATGTTCTTCAGAAACCACTCCCATTAAATTTACCAATCCATGTGTGATTGCCACTTTCAGCACAATCAGGGCACAGCCATTCCCTTTTTATTGAAAACATATGGTGGGTATTTAGAGCTAACCCTAGGCCAGACCCAGTCATGGTGCCATCAAGCAGAGCAGGAATTACAAAGGGGAAAATTGTATCCAGGTGGCAGGAGGAATTCAGTAGGTGGGATGTGGAATATTTATTGTTAACGAGCTTTCATAAGAACAGAAACAAGTTAGATGTGATTTGCAGGTCCGTAGGAAGGCAATATCTGCCTATAAAGGGGAAACTTGGAGAGGATTCTCAGTACGTATGTACCTCTCCCTTGACCCAAACCATCCTACTGCCCCCCTTCCCCTGAACATGCTTAATAAATATGATTAAGCTTTGAGAATTTATTAAAAATAATATCTGCCAGTGGTCAGTAAGTGCTAGAAGCCAGGCACCTTGATAAAAGTTTTATTCATATTTTCTTTTGTCATCTTTGCTAGGATCCTGCGAGGTGGAGGTTATTATCCCCATGTTACAGATGAGAAAACTGAGGCTCAGACGTTAAACCAACCGGATCTGCCTAAGCAGTCCTGGGAATGGAAGCATGTGGGTCTCTCTCCCAGGGAGGTTTCCAGACAACCCACATTACTTTAGCCCCCAGTACTGTAGTCGAGGAGAGGGAAGAAGGCAAGAGATGGCTTTGAAACACCTGCCAAATGGCATCGTCACCATCTCCTTCCCTCCCAGTGTCAGTGGAGTGGAGGGAAGGTGTGGTCCCAGCCAGAAAGGGGAGGAGAGGGGAATAAGCTGAAAACAGATTTATATTTCTCCCAGTTGAACTACCTTTCCCTTTGTCCCCCTAGGAATTCCGCCACCTGCAGGTTTTCAGGGACCATCAAACTGAGACTTCAGTCCTGGGCAGTGAAAGGGGGCTAGGTGTCAGAAGATACGACATTAAGGCCAGCTTTACCAATAATGAGGCGTGTGACTGTGGACAGATCACTTAACTACATCTTTTGCATCTGTACAGTGAACTTCATAATCCTTTCCCATTGTGTATTACTCAATCATTGTAAAGATTAAATGAGATTATGTGAAAGTATTTTAGAAGCCTGAAGCTCCACGTAAATATAAGTGATTATGAGAAATTTAAGAGAGGGTAGTCATGTAACTGACATCATCCGTTAGACGAGAGTAAATTGGTACTATCCACCCCCCTTGGTGGACAAGCTTCCTTGTCCTTAAAGCACATTTCTGGAGCAGAAGGAAGCGTTCATCCAAGCCCAAGCACCACATTTTTGTATAAGAGCTAGTTTGAGATTTAAATGAACCCTGTCTCTCAAGACACAGCTTTGCATCTATTCTGCATTCAAATTTATTTATCTAGAGACAAAATTGTGCTTTCTTTAATTCTACTCATAGCATATGCAAGCAGATCAAATGAGGTGCTGATCCAGCAAAATGGCAAGTAGCCTTTTGCTTCCTTGAAATTGCTAATTTTACAAATGGCAGAGTGTTGAAACATGGCACAGAATATCTATTTTACTAGAATCTGGCAACACGGGCACATATGGTCTTAACAAGAATGAATCAAACACAATTCCAGGATTATAATTAAGCTGTGGCAATTCCAAAAGGAATAACTTAACACGAACAAAGTCAGATTTAGATTTGCTGTTTGTTAGCTTTCCCTTAGGCTCCTTCCTCGGCACATTATCGGCAACATAGCTACTTTGATTTCTTGCTCTGAGAAATGTTTAATTGGAAAACACCAAACATTTTCACCTTGACTCTAATTGTACTTGATTCAACATCTGTATACCATGCTTAGAGTATCATATGTCGTAGAATATGAGAAGACCGACCATAGAGGTCAGGACAAATGTTCTTATATAAATATTTAGGTTAATGCCTTTTCCCACCAAATCTGAGCTTCTGATCAACTCCCTGGTAGACCAATCAGGATTAATAAGGAAGATAGGGACCATTTATAGAATCTCTGTCTTCTCTTTCTCTCTCTCTGTCTCTCTCAATCTTGATCTCGATCTCAATCTCAATCTCTCTCTCTCTCTGAATGCTCTTTCTACCTGAAGGAAGGGACCACATCCCATCCTTGTCTCTAAGGCCAGCAACTAGCATAAGGCCTGGCATGTAAAAGGAGTTGGTTTGGAGATTTGCATCCTGCTTCCAGGAAACACTCTCAGGGAATCCCCTGGAGTTGTTGTGGACCTGATTTTGAGCCCTATTTGATAATTCAGCACCTATACCTTAAAGCACATATCAGCCGAAAGGTGGAAATAGCTCAAATGTCCATCAACTGATGAAGAGATAAACAAAATATGGTCTATCCACACAGTGGAATATCATTCAGCCATAAAAGAGAATGAAGTGCCAGTACATGCTACTGCATGAATGAACCTTGAAAACGTTATGCTAAGTGAAAGAAGCCAGTCACGAGATCCGATGTTGTATGATTTCATGTATATGAAATATCCAGAATGCCACAGTTATAGAGACAGAAAGCAGGTCAGTGGTTGCCAGGTGATACGGGCAAGGGGAAGATTGGGAGATGACAGCTAAAGCATATGAAGTTTCTTTTTAGGGTGTTGAAAATGTTCCTAAATTCATCATGGTAATGGTTGCACAACTTTGTGAATACACTAAGAACACTGAGTTATACCCTTAAAATGGGTGCATTGTATGGTATATGGATGATATCTCAATAAGGCTGTTATTTTAAAAAAGTTTACCCCAAATGGTTTTGATGTGCACTTCCAGTTCAGAAGCCTGGGCTAGCCTAAGAGGTCCCAATCCCAATTTTGATTCCTAACCCTTTTCTCTTCCCGGATCTTAGGACCTTCAGCTTCCTCCCAGCCCACCCGGCTGCCCCCTAGCTTTGGTTCTACTACCCAGAACAGAGAACTCCCTGGAAGAGAGTTGATGCCTTGGTGGAAGAGGGGAAATAAGAACTTTCAGTTTCAAGCTGTGTCTACAGCTAGCCATCACTCCCACTTGGGTAGCTGCTTTACCATGAAGATTGGCACCCCGTTATTCCCCACTTAAGTTTTAGCAGGGACTTGCAGAACCCAATTCGGGTTACTCCCTTGTGAGACTGAAATAGCCTGGATATTTTTCTTCCACAAGAATGCAGTGTTTCTATTAAGAAAAGCAGCTGCTACAGACAATTTTTTTTCATGTTTCATATAGGAAGTGGAAACTTTCAAGGAAAAAAAGGAGTCGATTTTTAAAACTCTGGTTTAACATGTCAGACCTAAAGCATTGAGCTCTACACTTCATTCGTCATCTCTTTTTTTCCTGCTTATTTAGAGAAAGGAAAAGGAAAACTTTCTTGCTTGTTCAATCCCCAAGCCACTTGCACTTTCTGACTTTAAAGGGAACCAGTCCAAAGTAAGGAAATATTATTTGGACGCCTGAAAAAGAAAATATTTTTTAACCAAGTGGATGGTGACTTCTAACCATCATCGATGAGTATAGATACTTTCTGTTAAAATCTCATCAGGGAGCACATATTTCTAGGGAGATTACACTGCAATTGAAATTATAAACGGGGTGCTTATGGCCCCTTCCTTTCATTCAACTACAAAATATTGATTAAAAATAAATATTAAATAAATATTTATTTATTTGTTAAAGATTAATTGTGGTATTAAGTGTTTAAAATGTTGGTAAAAATTAAAGCTTTTGTCACAGTAGACCATGGTCTGTCTACTTATACCATTTTCCCCTAGGATGGTTCCCTGAATATATTACCAAAAATACCTCTATAATGAGAAGTGATAGTCACCATTCCACGTCCTTGAACTTGAACATATCTTAACACAACATTTTCTTTGAAGAGGATTTTTAAGAATCATTTAACCAAAATTAAAAAAAATCAACATACATCTTAAAGTTTATGGTCAGCCCCTCTTTCATTGTCCTCTGGTACCCAGAGCAGTGATGTTTTTAGAGATATGTGTCTCTTTTCTTAATTCATTTTTGGTTGCAGAGAATGATTCTGAACACAGTATGAAAAAGAGCCAAATACTGAGACTTCAAGGATTATTCAAGACACACTGTAATGAGTTTCATGACCAGAAAGAAAAGAATGGCTTGGGTGATTGAAAGGATGGAGGAATGAATGCGCAGATGAATACACGTCATGCATTCATTCAAAAATACTTCTGAGTACGTAATTTCAATAGTGACAAGTGCTATAAAAGGCGAAGAATCAGGTGCTATGAGCGTATATATGAAGGGTCTCTGACCTAGCGTGGGAAGTCATGTTTAAGCTGAGACTTGAAGGTGAGTAGGAGCTAGGAGACTAAAGCTGGGGAGAGGGTCTAGGCCAAACCTGAGTCCAAAAAGGGAGGACAAAGAGAAGAAGAAAGTAGTAGAAATAAAGACAGGAAGCAGAGAGAGTGAAGAGAATGACAAGGATTAAAGATGCAGCTTTGAGGATGATGGGGCACAGCTGGTGATTCCAGAGAAAAAGAAGTGCTAAACCTTTGTAATCTGGAAAACTCAGTTAACCAGAATGACTCATTCCCCAGTTAGGCCACAAATCCAGGATTTTAGTGGAAAAGCAAGCAGACTGGCCCTGGACATTCTCAGCAGATTCCGCTCTTTCTACTTCAGTATCTGACAGAGGTGCCAAGATGACAGAGAAATAACACAGTCATTGAGTTGGAAGGGGACTTAAGAGTCGTTTAGTACACCTTTCATTTTACAGTTAAAAGCAGTGTTGATAGCTAATCCTTACAAAGCAATGCCCACGTGCAAGTCACCGTTCTAGTGTTTATATTAACTCATTTAATCCTCAGAACAATGCTATGAGGTAGAAACCGTTATATTCCCATCGTACAGATGAGGGGCTGACTGAGGCACAGAGAGGTTAAGCGACTTGCCTATGGTCACACGGCTCATGAGTCATGCCATACACCTTGGGCATAATCAACTAGTCTGTATCTTTCAAAATCATATAGCTGTTTAGTGGCAAATCCAAGAATGGAGCCCAGGTTTTCGGACTCCCAGTGCAGCATCCTATGTTAACCAGAACTCTGGTGCTCCCTCAATCGGGCATAAATTGATCAAATAAGTTTATAATCCCCCAGTAACTGCAGGTATACAAACAAACTCGTCAGTCCCCCTGTCTCCACTTTTTTTGAATGTTTCTACCTCTGAGAGGGAGTGAACCCAGCCTACTTCTACAACTGGGCAGCCCAGAATTTTGCCCTCCATCTTGGCATTGCCATTTGAACAGTGAGTGTTCTGGAGCTGGCAGAAGGTATTTTTGTGCTTCAGTTCAATTCAGTGGTCATGTCAGAAGCCAGCCTCCAAGTGTCCAACGATGTTAATGTGTTTCTTTGTGAGTGATTTAAGGGTAAATGGGCTTCATTATAGGGTGATGTGCTGAACAGGAGACTCAGGTATGAAAAACAATGCTAGAGAATAGATTTCCGGTGTGGTGAGTAAACCTGCTGTCAGGATTTGCAGAGATTTGATTGGGAAGAAAAACGCATCTCTGCTTCATCGTTTCAAAGCAATTTCATGCTTCAGTTCTCCATACTTCTCTGTCTTCCGAGGGCTGCACTTGGGCTTCGGCGGCATCAGCCTGAAGTCTTTGAAGTCTCGTGTGATGGAGTCGCTGTGTGAGCGCTCTCTGGGAGTGATGTAGAAAGCTACATGGCAACACTTGATTTTGATAGAACAATTTAATCATACTCTTTTGCCTCGATTAAGTTGAAAAGACTCAAATGCAGCTGAAAATTGAAAAGTGTAACTGAATGAGAAGGTTTATATCAAATATTGAAAAGGTTAAGAGAGAGCTAAGAGATGTTTTAGCTGTTACAACTGGGGCAATCTGGAGTCACTCGGGTCCATAGCTGTGGACAAGGACGTTCACTTTTCTGAAATGAACCAGGGAGGAGGTGGGGTGAGATGGAAGGACAGATTCTAGAGAGTCTTCCCAAGGGGGGGGTGTCTGGTGCCTGGTGGGTGCATGAGTCTATTATGTCAAGATTTCAAATGCCATGTGGTCACTTCTTTAGGACCTTTTTTGAAGGTCTGTGGGGTTGTTTTCTTCCCAGCTTTCTTGACATATAATTGACATATTGTGTAAGTTTAAGGTATACAGCGTGATGATTTGATAAACATATATTGTGACATGATTACCACAATCAGACTAGTTAACACATCTGTCACATTGCATAATTACAGTTTGTGTGAGTGTGAGTGCGTGTGCGTGTGCACGTGTGTGGTGAGAACGTTTAAGATGTGCTCTTTTAGCAACTTTCAAGTATACAGGACAGTATCATTAACTATAGTCATCTTGCTGTACGTTCCATACCCATCACCTATCAACTTATAACTGAAAGTTTCTACCCTTTGACCAACATCTCCCTGTTTCCCCATCCCCTGGCAAAACCACTATTCTCCTCTTGTTTCTATGAGTTCAGCTTCTTTAGATTCCACATATAAGTGAGATCAAACAATATTTGTCTATCTCCGTCTGCCTTATCTCACTTAACGTAATGCTCTCAAGGTCCATCTATGTTGTCACAAATGGCAGGATTTTGTGGAATTCTTTCTTGATGCCAGCCCAGCCAGATGTGGCTTCCTTCAGTGGTGTGGTTGGTGTCTGATGAGAGAAAGCATGAGGGGGATTCTCATTTACCCTCACGCATTGTGTGCTAGGCACTGGGTCTGGGTATTTTGCAAGTAGTGGAGCCGTGTTCTCAATTGTGGCTGCACAACTGAATCACCTGAGAAGCTTTTCAAAAATGCAGAGGCTCAGTTAAGTTCCATCTCCTAAAATTTGGATTCATTTGCTCTTGGGTGGGGGTCTGGCCATTTGTAATTTTAAAATTTTCTGTCAAAATAAAATTTTAGAAAAAAAATTGTGCACATGTGTTTGAAACTGTTGAAATGCCAAGTTTTCTGTACAAGTGTTTATGTAGTTAAACTTTAGGATTTTCTTTGTTTTTTAAGAAGTCGATATGGGCATTTGTAATTTTAAAAACCCCTCAGGTGATTCGATGTACAGCCACTGACTGTACATGTGGAGAACCACTGACTTCAAGAGTGTCTCATTGCATAGGGAACAGACTTGTGGTTGCCAAGGGGGAGGGATGGGGGAGGGAAGGATTGGGAGTTTGGGATTAGCAGATGCAAACTATTATATACAGGATAGATAAACAACAAGGTCCTACTGTACAGCACAGGGCACTATATTCAGTATCCTGTGATAAACCATAATGGAAAAGAATATGAAAAAGAATATATATGTATAACTGAATCACTTTGCTGCAAAGTAGAAATTAAACACAACATTGTAAATCAACTATACTTCAATAAAATATATTTTTAAAACTAGCATTTCTGTGGCCTCTATGGGGCTAAGGATGGATGCTGACCTTTCACAGAAACCTGGCGGCTTCAGTACTCATGGTACCTGGTGGTTCCTCCGCAGAGCACCCCGACAACAGAAGACAACCGTGCAAAGTGACACAAGAGTTCACCGTGCACTTTCTGGTGCCCATGTAACCCTGTCTCTAAAATGATGGTTGCTTCAGATTGTGAGGATTGACTTTAGAAAACAAGGTCTGGGGCTTGGGAGAGAAGAGGCAGCGTGTGTCTGGGTGGGTTTCAGGTTCCTGACAAAATGAAAATTCAACAGAGATTTACAGACACCCTCCCCGCCCATCACATCCATCTATGTCGAGATTTTGAGTCTGCAAAGGAATCCTGGCATCATCTCATTGTCTCTGTGACTTAGGGAGCGAGAGTGAACCCTTATGGAGCACCCACTCTGTGCGAAGCAGGGGGATCTGTACATTCACTCTTATGTTACCCTAGTAAATAATTCAGTCTTCACAGTACCCCATGAGGTACCTATGATTACTGTCTTCGTTTTGTGGATTTAGAAACTGAGGCTCAGATCACTGACATAATTTACCCAAGGTCACACAACCTGGGCAAGAACCCGAGTCAATCTAACATGTTACATCTAACATGTAATTGAAGTAAGTCCCCCCTGGAGAAACAGAATAACTCTCATGCCTCTTGGGCATCACTTGTCATGACCCTCCTCTCCCATGTCTCTTTGTAGGATAAACAACTTCTGTTCCTTCAGATTATATTTCCAAATGTGTTCTAGATTTGACTTCTCCAGAGCCTCACCTTCTGTTCTTTCTTGCTTCCCTGAAATCTGGCTTCTTGTCCAACATTTCCAATGAAACTATCCTCTCCCAGGTCACTGATGACCAGCTCGTCAAACCCCACCCTAATAATCGGCCCATACCCAACCTGTCTTCGTAGCATTTTGCACTAATGCAGACCACTCTCTTGAATTGGGCAATCTCATCCATTCCCGTGGACGTACCATCTCTATGCTGGCAACTCCCAAATCGACCTCTGCAGACTTGACCTCCCTCCTGAACTTCAGACTCATCCATCCAACTACCTGCTGGACTTTCTCACTTGGGATATCCCACAGGTACCTAAGACTCCACACACCCCCCAAAAGGAATCCAGCATTTCTCCTAACCGCCACTCTACCTCAGTCCTGCTCTTTTCTCTTTATTCCTTATCATGCTTCATGAGTGGAATCGCCCCCCACATGATCTATTCAATGCCAAGCCAGGAACTCAGGCGCACCTTTTCCCTCACCCACTCATCTAAATCAATCTTTCAAGTTCTATGGATTCTACTCCATGAATATTTCTCAAAGCTGACCTCTCTTCTCTCCATGCCCATGACTCCTTCTTTACTTAACCATCTCTTGCTTAGAGTAGTTCAAGAGCTTTGTAATATATTGCTCTGATTCTACTTCACAAGTCTGTTTTCCATGCTGTTGACAGAAGGATCTTTCAAGGCCCTATTCAAACTGTTCAGTGGCTCTGTGAACCTACATTTCCCAAAGTACATTCATCGCACCCTAGTTTTATAGGGTGTGAAAAATGGGACTGTGGTCAGGTAGCTTCAGGAAAACCTATATACTATACTTCTTTCCTCTTGGAGGTTCACATTATATTAAATGTCCCGAGAAGTCCTTCCGTTACAAGCACGTGTTTTTTTTTTTATTATTGAAAAAAAATGTTTTTTTAAATTTCAGAAACAGTTTGTCAGTTTGTATTTCATGAGGCACTGGTAGGTACTCTACTGTTTGCTATGCCAGATATGCCCTAATATGTTTCTTTTCCTTTGAAACAAAGCCAGAACTCAAACTCATTTTTCCCCCCAGAAAAATCTTTATAGTTCCTTGGAAGGATCTTTACCCTCAGAGATGTATCTATTTCCGGAAGGTGGAGCAAAATACAGTCATTTACTGGGGCCCTCTGATATTCTGGGAAAATTCCTAGAGACAAATTCCTCTGTCTTCCAGAGGCTGTATACTGCCTGGGTGTTTGTGTGACACCATTCTTGACACATTCAGGCAATACTTTAGAATTGAGACTCGGCCAGATGGTTCCTCAGCTGACTTTCCCAATCACACCTCTTAAGTCTCTGCAATGTATTCTATCATTGGGGTCCTCAGGTCTCTAACATCCAAAAGGGATGCACCCAGCCCCCATCTGGGACGTACTCCCCTTGCTCTTTCACTCGGTCCTTACAGGAATTGCCCTGAGATGGCAAATTGCATGAGGACTTGATGTTGGCATGCCCGTACCTCTCTCTGCTCCTATCCTCGGGGGCTGTCTTTGCTTTGTTGTCCCAAAGTCTCTTAGAGGAACAAGGAGGGCTGTTGTCGCTCGTGTGTCTAATATATGATATTTGTTAGAGAACCCCATGCAGCTCACAACTCTGGTATTTTCCGGTGTCCTCTGAGGCAATTCTTAGCGTCATACAAGCATGTTTAACTTTGAATATTTCAGCGCCTCAAGTGGATTTCATCATGGAGTCAGCCCTCTTCCCCAAGCTCACATTTTTCAGTGTGCGGCCTGCCAACAACCTTTGGCAGGACACCTTTGAAAGCACAGGGTGAACGCTCTGCTCCTTGGCATGGCATCCAAGGCGCTTTTCTTCATCTGACCTTTGCTCATCTGTCTAGAAAACCCTCCCCCTTAAGCCCTCGCTGCTCTCAGCATTCTTTTTTTAAAAAAGTTAATTAATTTATTTATTTATTTTTGGCTGCGTTGGGTCTTCGTTGCTGTGCGCGGGCTTTCTCTAGTTGTGGCGAGCGGGGGCTACTCTTCATTACGGTGCGCAGGCTTCTCACTGCCGTGGCTTCTCCTGTTGCGGAGCTCAGGCTCTAGGTGCGCGGGCTTCAGTAGTTGTGGCACACGGGCTTAGTTGCTCCGCGGCATGTGAGATCTTCCCAGATCAGGGCTTGAACCCGTGTCCCCTGCATTGGCAGGCAGATTCTTAACCACTGTGCCACCAGGGAAGTCCTGCTCTCATCATTCTTAAGACTACCCTACTTCCTCACACACCTCTGTGTTTTTGTGCCTTTCCTTTGCCTGAAAAGCCATTCCCCTCCCCTCACCACCTTTACCTACCTTCAGCCCATCATTGGAGACTCAGCTTGACTGTCTTCTATGATGCTCTGATTCTCTCCAAGGCAGAGTTAGTCACCCCTGTTTTTTACTTCTAATGTTTGTATATATCTTGAATATGACATTTATCACGAATGAAATGATTTCATTTCTAGGTAACCCTGTAATATTTCAAACCAATTGGATTATTTCTATATCTTTTCATTTTAACAATATCATTTAAAAAAATATTATTGAAGTAGAGTTGATTTACAATGTTGTGTTAATTTCTTCTGTACAGCAAAGTGACTCAGTTATACATATATATGTATATATATGAAAAAGATATCTATATATATATCCATATCATAAATATGTATATATATAAGAATATGAAAAACAATACATATATACGTATATGTATATGTATTATTTTTCATATTCTTTTCCATTATGGTTTGTCACAGGATATTGGATATAGTGCCCTGTGCTATACAGTAGAGCTTGTTGTTTATCCATTCTATATATAAATAGTTTGTATCTGCTAACCCCAAACTCCCAATCCATCCCTCCCCCATCCCCCTCTTCCCTGGCAACCACAAGTCTGTTCTCTATGTTTGTGAGTCTGTTTCTGTTTTGTAGATAGGTTCATTTGTGTCATATTTTAGATTCCACACATATAAGTAGTATCATTGGTATTTGTATTTCTCTTTCTGACTTACCTAGTATGATAATCTCTAAGTCCATCCATGTTGCTGCAAATGGCATGATTTCATTCTTTTTCATTGCTGCATAGTATTTCATCATATATGTACCACATCTTCTTTCTTAGCTTTTATTTTTAAATTTTATTGAAGTATAGTTGATTTACAATGTTCTGTTAATTTCTGCTATACGAAGTGACTCAGTTATACATATATATATTCATTTTAGTACTCTTTTCCATTTTGGTTTATTGCAGGATATTGAATACAGTTCCCTGTGCTGTACAGTAGGGCCTTGTCATTTACCCATCCTATATATAACAGTTTGCATCTGCTAATCCCAAACTCCCAATCCATCCCTCACCCACGTCCCTCCTTGGTAACCACAAGTCTGTTCTCTGTATCTGTTAACACCAGCATTTTGGATTCATCACTGACCCAATAGGAAAACAATCCCATCCTTTGTAGTTTGTGGTAAAGCAGTGGATGTGAGAAACCTTATAGCTAGGTATGGACTAGAGCACATCTCAATTAGTGTGCTTGTTAGTGAGTTCAGCTACATGGCATGCGCCACTGTGTGCTGCCTCACCTTCATGGTGTGATGATAGGCTGGATTGTAGGTGGATAATCACACCCCGATGCAGAGAAACCCAAGGTCACCTGAGCCCCTGTTCCTAAGAGAGAAGTTCGAGACACAGCTCCAGAGAGTTCGCCTGGATCTTTCTCCAGTCATCTTGGGGCTGGAGGCCTGTGAGTAGTGGCCCACACCATGAAGGCTACTCCCTCAGCAAGGGAAAGAAAATATTCATTGGTGAGGGCTTCCTTTGTGCAGGCACTGTGCTGACTTTTTCTACTCATTATCTCATCTCATCCTCGTGGCAACCCCAAAGGTAGGAACTCTTATTTCCTTCCTGTTACAGGGGAGAACACCAAGGCTCAGGAAAGTGAAATGACCTGCTCGAGGTGGTCTTACAGCTCCAGGCCCTAACCCTGCCACCAGCACTCCCTTGCTGTATTAGCTTGGGCAAATTGGTTAATCTAGCTGAGTCTCAATTTTCTCCCTTGCACAGTAGGAATAATACTAGTGCTTACCTTGCGGAATGATCATAAGGTTTCAGTGATACGATGTATGCAGAATGCTTGGCACGTGGTAAGTAGGCTATAAATGGTAGCTATTATGGGCTGAGGTCAGAGACATTGTTTTCAGCCAAGATGAAGGGGAAACAAGAGGACACTTTTGTATTAAAGGAGAGTTTGGGTCCAGAAACTCTTTGGACTATGAAAAGGTCACACTTCTCAGACATCCAAAGGAGGCTCCCTTCTCCAAAGGGACAATGGTGACACTTCTCAAGGAGCCAAAGGAGGCTCCATTTTAAGGGCAGTGGGGGAGATGGCAGCCGGGGTGCAAGAGCTCTTGATGGGAGAAGGGCTGGCCATGTGGAGGCTAAAAAAGGTCAGTAAAGCTTGGCTCTGGTGCAAGTCAGGGATGGGCTCGGCATGAAGTCCATGCAGCTGACCTTGCACATGCACGGCGGTTTCTGATGCCTTCCCTGTGGGCATAGCGGCATGCACTCCTGTAAGAACTGCCTCTGATTGATGTGGAGGACCATCTGGGGCAGGGATGCAAGTGAAAATGGGTAGCTGATGGAGAGTAGAGTGAGAACAATAGAGTCGGAAGTCGGACCGCATGGGTTGGAATTGTGACTCCTCCCCTTGCTGGCTGTGTGGCTTTGGTTCCCCACTACCTCTCTGGGCCTCAGTTTCTTCATATGTAAACTGGAGATGGTAAGAGTACCTACCTCATAGGATCGTTGGGAGAAATAAGGGAATTTATGCATGTATTTAGCACAGACCAGGCACATGGTAAAAATCTCAAGAAATACCAGTTATTGTCATCCTTATTGTGTGTGCTGGATGTCGCAAGGGAGAGATGGGGAGGGAACCATGAGGAAGCTCGTAGGGCTTGCTGAAATCATCCCAAATGAATCGTCCCCAAGTCGACTTCTGCAAATATTGCATTTGCCTCCATTAATTAAAAGAAGCTTTGTGTTCTTTTCTTTCAAGTTTATTTTGTGGCTGGGATTTTAATGAACTTTTTAAAAGGCTATAGAGATTTTGATCCAATTAAAAACTACCCTCTCAGATATCAGCATCTGACAGTTACAGTGTACTCTTTTGGGCATTTCCGTGATATGATTGTAACGTGATATTTTTATCTGGTGAAAATTATGAGTTTTCACTAATTCTTAGATTAGATGAGGTTTAATGGCTAGAATGCAGCCTGCACATTTAATCTGATTCAGAACAGCTTCATTTACTAGATGGTCCTCGTGGGTTTGGGGAAAGGACGTAAAGTATCTTCAGTGCGGTGTGAAGCATGTTTGAAAGGATGGAGTCTCTTGTTTTCAGAATGGATTGAACCGCCGCACAATCACAGCCACTGCCCAGCTACACACAGCACTTATCCCAGCCCGAGCTCCAATAGGTTTTTTTCTTTTGACTTGGTCCAGCCCTCCTTTTCCTGCTGACAGTTTCTGTGCCCCTTTCCTTCACCCTGTGCTGCTGGACTAGGTGGCTGCTGTCTAATTCAACACCCACACAGCAATTCTCTCTGCATTCGTTCCTCCATTCCAGGATACTGTCTTCTTGTTGTTTTTACGGGTTTTTTTGGAAAATGTTTAGAAACACTTTTTGAAAAAAGTAGCACTGATGATCAGCTAAATGTTTTGATATAGCTTTTCTGGAAGTGTGAAACGTTCTGATGGCTGCCAAGTGTCAAGAAGACCCTGGAGAGAAAGAAAAGGCCAACTCCAGCTTCCTTAAGACAACTTCTTAAAAAGATCTAGGGCTGGGACTTCCCTAGTAGCACAGTGGTTAAGAATCCGCCTGCCAATGCAGGGAACACGGGTTCGAGACCTGGTCCGGGAAGATCCCACATGCTGCGGAGCAGCTAAGCCCATGCGCCACAACTACTGAGCCTGCACGCTAGAGCCCGTGAGCCTCAACTACTGAGCCTGCGCTCTGGAACCCGTGCTGCACAACAAGAGAAGCCACCGCAATGAGAAGCCTGCGCACCGCAATGAAGAGTAGCCGCTGCTCGCCACAACTAGAGAAAAGCCGTCACATAGCAACGAAGACCCAACGCAGCCAAAAGTAAATAAATAAATAAATAAATAAAAGAAAAAGATGCAAGGCTTTCCATTCAGCTTCGCACACCACTCCCCAAGTCCTTCCAAATTAGTAGAAGGTAAATCCATTAATGACTCATCCCAGTATTTGATATCCATTTTTATAGCTACTATATTAGGTTTTGAGTTGACTTTATAATTCAGTGAACTTGTGTTTTGCGTGTTGTATACGTACATCATTGTATTCAGACGCCACTGTTTCTTTAAAGAACTTAGAGAGCAATGTTGTTTGTGAATTTCTTAGAGAAGCAATATTATGATGTGATTATGATTGGTTTAGGCTCTATGCATAGTAATATCTGTGATATACTTGATGCCTGTGCTCTGGTCTAGATTGTAGCATTGCTTCCATGGGGAGCTGTATTCTATGACAGGGACTTGGCTCCTAGCAATGAATGCATCACACCGAAACTTGAGAACGGAGCCTAGCCCAGAGTTGACCACGCAGTAGCAGCTCATTAGATGTCTTTTGAATGGCTGAATTAATTGTTTCTCATCTGCCCAGCCACAGCTGAGTGGAAAATGAAAGCTTGAGACTTCTATTCTCTCTAGTTCCATCACAATCAACAATTTGAGACACTCCCATGGCTACTTGCTGTCCCCATTTCCTTACTGAGAGTCATCCATATCATAAAAGGCTTAAGAAGAAAGGGCACTGAACATAAGTCTAAAGTGACTTTTTTTTTTTTTGGCGGTACGCGGGCCTCTTACTGTGTGGCCTCTCCCGTTGTGGAGTGCAGGTTCCGGATGCACAGGCTCAGCGGCCATGGCTCACGGGCCCAGCCGCTCCGCGACATGTGGGATCTTCCCGGACCGGGGCACGAACCTGTGTCCCCTGTCTTGGCAGGTGGACTCTCAACCACTGCGCCACCAGGGAAGCCCCATAAAGTGACATTCTTTAAAACTGATAAACTCCATTAGATAGAAAAAGGATAAAAGCAAACCCAATCATTTTAGATGAACTTTTCTTCTCTTTTACTCAACCGGATAGATGGTGACATACGATCAGCACACACATTTGTCAAGGAATGCTGTCAGGGATGCTCGGCACTGGGTTAGATGCTGTGAATGGCAGTGGTCCTGCTCAGAGAGCTTCCAATCCAGTTGAGTAGACAACACTTATCTATGTGTGAATCAGGGTTTCACAGCCTCAGCACCAGTGACCTTCTGGGTGGTATAATTCTTTGTTGTGGGATGTTGTCCTGTGGATATTGTAAGATGTCCACGTTATAGGATGTTTAGCAACATCCCTGGCTTCAACTCACTGGCTGCCAGTAGCACCCCTCTCCAGTTATGCCGGGCAAAAATGTCTCTAGACGTTGCCACGTTTTTGGTTCCCCTGGGATGCAAAACCGCCTCCCTTTGAAAACCCCTGGTGTTATGTGATTCGTCATGTGGATGAGCATATGACTGTCAAATGAGGAAGTAAGAGGAAGAGGGGATACACTGGAGTGAATGGGCTCGAGTGGTCAAGTCTTAAACTGGATCTTAAAAATTAGGGGTGAGATTTTGATAAGCAGGGAGGTCATTTCAGATGGAAAAAACATCACAAGCTGTGCTTCCAGACTGAAGTGCATTTGGTGGATTTGTGGGAGGGCCTGGTGAGTAGATGGCCTGGCTTGAATGGAGAAGGAAGAAGATAGTGGAAGACTAATGGGTGGGAACCACTAGATGTCTGAGAGTAACAGGATACAAAGGGTATATAGGTAGGGACTTTACTGTACTTTATAGGATGGGATGGAGGGAGGATGGACAGGACCAGGGCCATAACCCCTTCATCCTTGTTTTTACAAAGAGAGAGGGCAATATCAAGTTGAAAGAGACAGCACAGATTCCTCATGCAGCAGTGGCATCTTTTAGTGGTGCGTGCACTAAACACCTGATCACTCACATAGGATGGGCTCTGCAGATTTGTTTTTCTTTCTCTTCTTTGTATGAGTTTTGGCGATCGGAAGATGTAGATGCTGCAGATTTGTCTTCGAAAGTTAATTGTCATGCTCGTCACATTAATATACTTCATTAGGTCTTTTACATTAGCTCCTGGGGCTAAAATCCATGCTCTTCAGACAGTTCTCTTTTCAGCTATGTTGTATCTCCCTCACCTTTCAAAATTTTCTCAATTTTGCCTGCACGATCTCTCCTCCAATGATCTGGTACACATTGTCTGATGAACCGTTCACTCCATGATCATACCATTGTTAAGCACACCTGAAGAAAACCATTCTTTCATGGTTTATTTTGGTCAAAATGTATAATATACACATTGACGAGATTAACAACCTTCTGGCATGTAAGGTGTTCATAAAGCATGTAACGTGTGCTTTTTACATTTCAGTAACTTAGGGGTTCGTCTAGCAGACCACCTATATATAACCAACAACTAAATGTGCATGTTTGAAAGGTTACGGTAGCAGCATATTCCCAGGACTTTTTATTTCAAGACTTGAGACAAATGAAAATGGCTGCTAAACAGTGAGCTCCGCACTACGACTACAGTATCATTGAAGCACATACTAGCTGAGGGAGGAAAATTCACTTGGTTTATTAGCAAAACCAAAACCAAAACAAAACAAGATATGGCACACATTATCTGATTCTCTGTGGCACAGACCAAGGCCAGTATGGGCTGGAAAGCTGTGGAAAGTTACCTGGAGAAGGACGAACGTATGCTGGGCCTTGAGAAGTAACATGGAGAGAAAGATGTGGGCGTATTGAGTAACATGAGAAGAGAACTAGCATGTTGTGTTTAGGGAAAGGCTGGACGCCTTGCCCAGCGGGAGCAGGGAAGGAAGATACATTCAGGGGAAGAACAGCAGCTGAGGTTGGATGGACAGGATGCCCTGGCTCTGAAGGTAGGGCCTTGAAAAACTACTCAGTGTTGTCAACAGTGGTAACCACTGTAGTCCATGGAGCAGAGATGCACCAGGAAGAAAATGGTACTTTGAAGAAGAAAATCCTTTTGAACAGGCGCAGTCTTAGAGAGTTCTATGACCTAAGTTTAAGTAAAACCAATTGTGGTGATTTCTGTAGCTATGATTCATGCTGATCAGTTCACTGAAGGTGCTTTAGACCAACTTCAAGTTCCATTGTCTACTCCTTTCATGACTCATTCTATGGCTTTCCTCAAACAGATAAGCTGTCCTTGCACGAGGAGCTGGAATTCAGCTTCATAGTAGTTTTGAGCCACTGTCTGTAGGAGCTATTTTTCTAGAAGCAGGACTATTTGTAGTCAGTATTAAAAATAACTGTATGGGGTGGAGAACGGAAAAGAGCCACGAGCACTGTTTTTTAAGTGAACAAGGAGATTCAGCAGCTTTTCTCCCAACCCCCAAAACCTTCTCTTTGGGAGTTCCCCCAATCCTAAGATCACACACACCTGCCAGAATGCGTAAAGCTGGGTTGTTAGAATGTCCCCTTACTGAGGGGCTTTGCTATGCTCGTTGCCATATTCCCAGCACCAGGAGCAATGTCTGGCACAACGGCAGGCCTCCAACACTTCTCCGTTTGAATAATGTACTGTTGAATTAATGAATTTTCAACGTTTGACACACATGTTATCTGAATAATTATCTTAATTTCCAGCTTCCCCACTTGACATTGAGTTTTTTGTAAAATCCCAGCTTTATTGAGATGTAACCCACGTAGCATATAATTCACACTTTCAAAGCACACAAGTGAGTGTTTTTTAGTATATTCACGGAGTTGTGCCACAATCACTAATTCCAAAACATTTTTAACACCCCCCCCAAAAAGAAACACTGTCCCCATTATCAGGCCCTCCACATTCCCTCCTCCCCCAGCTCCTGGCAGTCACTGATCTGTTTTCTGACTCCATGGATTTGCTTGTATTGAACATTTCATATAAGCAGAATGGTACCATACGTGGTCTTTTGTGGCTGGCTTTTTAAATTAATTAAATGATATCAAGGTTCATCCATGTTGTTGCAGTATCAGTCCTCCATTCCTTTTTATGGATGAATAATATTCCACATTCTGTTTATCCATTCATCCATTGATGGACATTTGGGTTGTTTCCACTTTTTGGCTATTGCGAATACTCCTACTGTGAACGTTCATGCACAAATTTTTGTTTGATACCTCTTTTCTGTTTTCCTGGGTATATACCTAGGAGTGGAATTGCTGGGTCATATGGTGATTTTATGCTGAACTTTTTGAGGATCTGCCAGACTGTTTTCCAAAGTGCCTGCACCATTTTACATTCCCACCAACTGTGCTCAAGGGTTCCTGCTTCTCTACATTTTTGCCAATACTTGTTATTGCTTGTCGTTTTAGGATAGCCATCCTAGTGGGTTATAGTTGACTTTTGCAATTATAAGTGTATGGTATAAATAGACTTATGGAATACAAGTGAGAAAAGCTTAAAGTGTTGTTCCTTTGCATCAGAAATGGCCACAAAAAAGTGCCAGTACAATATTTTCCATCTTGCATCTTTAGGGTTTTTGTTAGTTTGTTTTTTTGTTTTGTTTTGTTTTGTTTTTTGTTTTGAGTATAGTTTACAATGTTGTGTTAGCATTTTTAGTTTGAGGTGGTGTTGTTTTAGTTCCTCATAGGGTTAATGAGAAAGAGAGATTGGGGATCTGCTAAACCAGATTTTAGCACTTTTCTGGTTCAGGGTGTGACCATCATAAGAAAAGATGCTCTGGGCCTTGAGATAGCATGGAAAATTCTAGAAATATGCCATTTGACAACGTCTGTGCAGAAACTGCTTCTGTGCCAGTGTGTTACATTTGAAACCACATTTTGTATGTGCTCAACGTTTACACAGATCTTGAGAAAATGAAATTGAATTTTATGCCTCTTTAATTTGATTTGAGACCATGACCATGCCATTTCTTTATAATAATTCCAAGAATGGATCCACTATATGACTTTCATCTTA